>NC_033800.1:9565187-9573704 GCF_001876935.1 Asparagus officinalis | reverse complement strand
CACAAAATTTGTGCTTGGTACCAAGTATACCCATTTTTCTCATATATATATATATATAGGGATTGCTCCCCCTATCAAAAAGCCATATAGAATATATGCAATGAAGATCATGGCAAACATATGTGAGTAAGCATAGATGAATATGCTAAATATCACCCACATACAAAAGATAATGAGAACATATATAAATATATCAAGATGAACATATTGTCTCATATCATAAAAGCCAATGTATAAAATAGATTTATGAAATCAAAAGAAGAGAAACATGAGAATCATGTAAAAAAGTTTTCAAATGAAAACAAATCAACCAATTGAAATCATAAATCAAAGTTTAAATCATGAAACCAAATCATCATTGAATTTTAAAAATCAAGAGAGGCAACTCTATCTAGCTCTTGAGTTAGTATTAACCCATATGAACATTTTAGCATCCGGTAAACATGATTTGGGAATAAACACCCAATAAATCCGGAGGGTTATATAAATACAAACCTCTCATCAAAATCAAAACTAGGAATTATGAAAACATAAGAATTTGACCAAAGAAAATTTGTTTTCATAAAAAGTTTCAAAGCATAATTTTCAAATAACCAAGAAAAAGGAAAAATAAGAATACTAAAATTCTTGGTTTAAAATTTAAATTTGTTTTGGTACCCAAGAACTCTTGGTACCAAAAGATTTAGGGACATGACCCCTATCATTAAAGCTCAAAGCCTTAGGGTTATGAACCCTCTTAGGCACATATGGTGCACTAACATGGTCAAAACAATATTCATTCAAATGACCCTTCCGATTGCAATTTGTGCAATGAAAGAGATCCATTTGTTTTTGTGGACCATTAGCTCGTGCACGGGAATCATTTGCAAATAAAGATTTTCTTTTAAAATTATTTTGCAAATGAGAAACATTCTTAAACAATGGTCTATTTGGAACATATTGCAATTTAGAAGCTTTTTGTATATCAAAACAAAATTTAGCAAGATGTCCAAACCTACCACAAACATCACATTTAAAAACATGTGGTCTATTGGAAGCATTTGTCAAATGAGATTTTCTTTTCAAATCAAAGCAATATTTGGCCAAATGACCAAAACGACCACAATAATCACACTTGAACACACTAGCATGCTTATGATGAACTTTGTGAGAATGAGCATGTGAATGTGTAAGTGTACAAGATGAAGAAGCTATATGAGATGCACAAGGAACATTAGAATTCTTATGTTTGTGTGCATCATAACAAAACTTAGCTAAATGACCTTGACGGCCGCAAATAGAACACTTATAAGTTTTGCTATACATGTGTGCATAATGAGTGGATGATTTTGACTTAGTCTTGGCACACATGTCCATAAGCCTCTTATGATTATTAATGCATATTTTCAAAGTTGAATCTAAAGATGAAATACTATTTTTCATAAGATTCAAATCTTCATTTTTAGGCACATATGCATTTTTAGAAGTAGAACATAAATAGTTATTTATAAAAGAAGCTGTATCATTCTTTATGTTCTCTACTTCTAACATGGCATCAATCTTAGCATGAGATAGGCTAGCAATAGATGAGATTAAATTTCCATTTTCCAAATTTAATAAGTCATTGCTTTCTTTAAGCATAGTATTTTCATTTTCAATGACATCAAATTTGGACACTAGCTTCTCATGATCGGATTTTAAAACATCATGCTTGCTTTTTAAATCATTAAAATCATTTTGCAATTTGTTATAGGCATGCAATAATTTTTCACTAGCACAAGCAAGTTCATCACTAGATAAATCATTATCGGGTTCGAACTCGCAAACCTCACTAGGGCTATCGCCTAGTGGCCGTGTGTATGATGCTCCACATGAACTTGAAGCCGGATCCGCCAAAGCTTGTTGGATCGCCTCCAAGTCCCCTTGATGTGCTTCTATAAATTTCCAAACTTTGTAAGCACTATCAAAATGAACAAACTTGTTAGACATAGATGAATTAAAAGCATTTAGCAAATATTCTAACAAAATATTGTTCATTGTAAACATACGATGATCATTCTTATTCCACTTGGATTTCTCCAAAATGGGCACAATATAAGCATCATCTATAATTTCCCATAAATCAAAGTGTTTAGATTGAACAAAAAGTTTAAATCTAACACACCATTGGGCATAGGGGAAATTATCTAATCTAGGAGCAATATTAATGGCATAACCTAAACCATGCATATCCATAATATAAAAGGCAAGCAAGATACAAATAAAGCTCAAAATTAGATTAGCACAATAAGCTAACTTGGATCTTTAACTCAAGGCGATTAGACCTTAAATCAAAGAGCACCAAGCTCTGATACCAATTGTTAGACCCTAGAGGGGGGGTGATTAGGGTCTTATGCTAATCTAATCCGATTTTATGCCAATTAAAACTTATTAACAAATTATCCTAGCAAGTATGAAATACAACAAGAATATAAGCTAGGATAAGCAACATGAACAATGAGATATATCCTATATGATAGAAATATATGCAAGGATATATAAACAACACAAGGGTAAATAAACTAAATAAGATAGTGGATGAAATAAATGAGCAATGCACAAATGGCGATATAAGATAAATGCAAAAACAAGTGGATCATAAAAATGATGAGCAATGCACAATTGGCGATATAAGATAAATGCAAAAGCAAATGCGCCAAAGACAAACTCAAACAAGCAATATGATCACGGAGTTCGGACCTTCCGTCCTACGTCTCCGCTCCCCACTCCCGGGGAGAAATCCACTATTAACCGGGTTTTCTACGTTCACCCGAATAACGTTTACACCTCACACTCGGTTTTCTAGCTAACCGAAAACTTTACAATCAACACCCTCAAGTGCTCGGTTATAACCTCTCCCTAGGCACGTCAACCGACGCCACTCCTCTTGGATTCGACCCCGTCTCTCACCACACACTTCTCTCGGTGTACAAGTGTATTACAAGTGAATCCTCATAATAAGCACAATATAACAAATGATTGTTCTCTCTAACAATGTGAGAACTCAATTAGGCTCAACTCAATGTCACACTATCCCACAACCTAATTATATAATGTATGCAAATACAATAAGCTCAATGGTTGTGTGTGTAAACAAAGAGTAAATCAAATCAAACTTAACTCAATATAAAACTAGCTTTAATAGAAATGATAATCAACAAATAATTATAGATAAAAGCTAGAGTTGAGTTTAGAAAAACTTCTCTAGATCAAGATGGAGAGATGGAGATATGAAGCCCAAACAAGAAGATGATCTCCTCCACTTGTGAAAAAAATCTTTAAAAAAAACAAACACTAAAACTCACTTAAACAAGCTTAAACCCTTTTTCAAACCCTTGTTTAAAAACTTTTTGGATCAGTTGAAAAAGAACAACAATAGGGTATTTATACCCCTTGAAATCTCAGCCAAAAACCCCAAAACAGAAAGACCAAAAAGCCCCAGAAAAATCAGCTCAGAAATAGCCGTTAGAACCAACGGCTCTATTGGCGGTCGACCGGAAATTTCGTCGGTCGACCGACAGAGAGAAAAAACACGAAGAAACGATCTGGACCATCGTCGGTCGACCGGTGCGGTCGACCGATGGAGCTTTCGGTCGACCGGACCGGTCGACCGACAGACTCTCCGTCGCCCAGTGATGAAAGATCAAATGATCGGTCGACCGGTGCGGTCGACCGAAATCTGACACATGAAAAACCTGATATGCTGATTTAAAAAGCTGTTTAAAAATATCAAATAAATTCCAAAAAAAATGTAAAACTTTGGGGAATGATTGTAGACATGATAATAAACATGCTACAGCGACTGGTTATTAGAAAGGACCTCCCAAAGGGAAAATATCATCATTTTACAAAATAGTCCAAAACATGAAAATATGATATACTTAAATTTTGATGTTTTGACATAAACCAACTTTTGAAACTTTGTGAAATATTTTTATAGACTTAGTAAAACATGTATAAACTGATATTGAAGTCTACAAACTAAGAATTGCATATTCCATGCAATGTTTTCAAAAACACAATAGAAAATATGAAATATATAATTTCATATATATAATCATAAAAACTCAAAACACATGTATGTATATATATAACTATATATATGCATAGAAACCAAAACTTATGTATATATATATATAACTATATGTATATTCGAAGAAAACAATAAATGTGTGTGTATAGATATTGAGCTTAATGTATTAAACACACATAATATAAATCCTAAACTAAATTACCCAAGCTTGATCTTGATCTTCATTGAGCTCAACTTGGTACACGTTGCGGATGAAGCTAAACTTGGAATTTTTTCGGGTAAAATTTTGTGTGTTTGGATGTTTGAACTGGGATAAGTTTTTATTAGTAAATAGATCTGGAAGCCTGAAACTTGATGGCAGTTCTACACCGAATGAGTGTGCAGTATGAATAAATATATTATATCGATGGTGGCAGTGGTTCATGAACTCAAACATTGTCTTTACAATATAACATATCAAATGATTGAAAACTTAAAAGAGATATTTGTAGTTTGTACTCTATATCACCATTGGTGATACCTGATGGTGATTTAAAGAAACAGGTATAAACTGAATACGTTGAATTTATGTTGAAGCATAATTTGGTTTAACCAACGCGATTGTTTTGGCTTACTAGCAAGATTCTTCTTCAGTTTCTCTTCTATGGTTTGAAACTGGGTTTACTTTATATATCCATTAGGTAACACTCTTTGTTCATATTTTGTTTTAACGTATATACTGGTTGTATGTTGAAGTTGCATGCAGAATTTTGTGATCATCAGATCATGCTTGACTATACTCATCTGGATTGGACAAAAAACCTTTCTTAAATTTGATCAAAACAAGTGTAGATGGTCTTTTACAACTCAAGGGCTTTTATAATTAGTTATGTGCATGGTAAACCTTGTTCTTCTTAGCAAAGAAATGTCCAGTATTATAACTAGCTCACAATCTTTCAATAACATAGGTCTTAGGTCATTTTAAGTTAGACAGTGAATGCTAGCATTCAGTTAGAGTGACATTGGATTTACCAAAAATCAGACTGTTGTCATTAGACTGTGAATGCCATCATCTCCTCAGTTCTCAGATTTTTGACATCGGTTAGGATCACGAAGGTTTCTTCGTCTTCTTCACTCTGCTACATAAAACTTTAAATTTTGATTTTGATTTTGATTTTCTGGTATGTCTTGATCAATTTATAAATTTTGATTTTGATTTTGTTAATATGTATAGAGTTTAGGGGATTCGGGATGTGAAAATATCTTTAAGTGTCGGAGATTTTCACTTGCTTCTTGCACTCTAGATATTGGAATTAACTTGTATATGAGAAATGTGATTTTTCATCAACTCATGAACATAGAAAAACTAACAGTTTATTATACTGTTTAATGCTTGAAGAATATTACAGTAGGCTTTGTTTATGATCTCTTTATTTCTTAAGGGAGAGACATGTTTTTTTTAATTTTTTATACTGAACTGGATGAGAATGAAATAGTTTCATGCGGTGAATGTTCCTACTTTTTGCTGTCAGAAAACACGATTTTTCGCGTCCAATGTTGTTTTTGTATTATACGGTAGGATATATTTTAAATTATGTAGAAAAAGCTAGAATAGAGAAACTTAGGATAGTGATGCTTTAAGAAGAGAAGAGGAAGAAGTATTATTAGGACTAATAGAAGAGGCTATAAAGCGCTAAGTTAGAATTTTTCATTTAATTTTTATTTTTGATAGATGTGAAAAATGTCCACAATGATTGAAATTAACCTCAAAGCCTCATGCTCTACTATCTCCTTCTTTTTCTCTTTAAGGTGTTAAATATCAATTGACACCTCAATTTCTAACATTTCTCAGAATTTTCTTTTTCTTTACTGAAAATTTTCCTTTCCCGTTATGGCATGATTACAAATATATAGTTGTTTTATTACTTTTAAATTGTGGGATATCATAGTTGTCTCACAAGTCAAAACCCAAATTTATGACTGTCAACTCCGGGATAACTGTCTATGTTTCTTTGCATTTCATTACACAATCGATTTGAATATATATTGGAGCTAGGCAAGGGAACCTCTCCCTCTTTCTGTGATTAAAGTAATCTCTAGAGTCCTTAATAAAAGATTAACCATGTATTCTATTGATTCCCAATCTTACATCAGTTTCTTTCCTGTGATAAACTTGTTAGACCCTAGAGAGGAGGTGATTAGGGTCTTATACTAATCTAATCCGATTTTATGCCAATTAAAATTAATTAACAAGTTATCCTAGCAAGTATGAAATACAACAAGATATGTGGGCTAGGACAATAAGATATATCCTATATGATAAAAATATATGCAAGGATATATAAACTAACACAAAGGTGAAATAAACAATCTACAAAAGTGATAGGGTAATTTACGATGGCGACAAAAATGTAATGAACACTAAGCACAAATGAAACGCCAAAACAAAGTCAAACACAAGCAAATGATCACGGAGTTCGGACCTTCCATCCTACGTCTTCGCTCCCCACTCCCGGGGAGAAATCCACTATCACAACCGGATTTTCTACACTTACCCGAACAACGTTTACACCTCATACTCAGTTTTCTAGCTAACCGAAAACTTTACAATTAACACACTCTTGTAATCCCAATCTACACCCTCTCAAGTGTTGAACTAGACGTGTCTCCCTCAAGTGTTCAGATACAACCTCTCCCTAGGTTCGTCAACCGACGCCACTCCTCTTGGGACGATCCCCGACTCTCGTCACACACTTCTCTCGGTGTACAAGTGTATTACAAAGTGAATCTCACAATAAGCACAATTACAATAAATGATTTGTTCACTAATACAAACCGAGAACTCAATTAAGCACAACTCAATGTTACAATCTCTCACAATCCCAATATACTATGTATGTAAATACTCAAAGCTCAATGTGGGTGTGTGTAACAATGAGATAATATAATCAAATCTAAACTCAATATAAAAACTAGCTTTAAAGAATGATAATTAAATAACTAAGCAAATGTAAAGCTAGATAAGAGTTTAGAAAATTTCTCAATAGATCAAGAGGTGGAGGAAGAATAGTTGGAAGCTCAAACTTTAATAGATGATCTCCTCAAGCTCTTGTGGAATTGATTCACAAAACCGAAACACCTAAATACTTAAAAACTTATAAACACACTTTAAACAAACTTAAACCCTTGATTAAAACTTTGTTAAACCTCTTGGATTGCTACTAAAAACTGAGGTATAAGGGGGTATTTATAGCCTCCCAAAATCTCAGCCAAAACCCCAAAGAAAAAAGACCAAAAAGCCCACAGAATCTAAAATCAGATTCTGTACAAAATAGCCGTTGGAGTATACAGCGGTCGACCGTGAAAATCTCGCGATCGACCGCGAGCTACTTTCGAAGCTAAGAATTTTCCAAAGACTTTAGCGGTCGACCGTGGGAAAATTCGAGCTGACGGTCGACCGTGATGGTCGACTGCGAAAGTTTCTGTTTGACTCCATAGGTAAAAACTCAGGTGCGGTCGACTGTGACGGTCGATCGCAAACTGATACATGAACAGAACAGTTTGAAAGTTGATTTTCTGATTTTAAAACCCTATTTAAAAATATCAAATAAATTCAGAAAAATATAAAACTTTGGGAAATAATTGTTGACATGATAATACACATGCTACAAAAACTGATTTTCAAAAAGGACTTCCCAAATGAAAAATATCATTATTTTGTAAAATAGTCCAAAACATGAAAATGTGAACACATGAGTTTTGACATTTTGCCTAAACCATATTTTGAAACTTTACAAAATGATTTTATAGACTTGAAGAAAGATGTAAACTATTGTTATGAAGTCTATAAATAATGAATGTAGTATTTTATCAAAATACACATATAATGCACTAAAACATGATTTCATTGAACTAAATAAAATTGATATTGATGAAATCATATATATGCATATAAGTATGAAACAAAAATATGTTTTCTAATTATATTAAATTGTTTTATATTAAAACTTGAAAACTATCAAACCAAAACATATATGTATATATATAACTATATATATACAAAACCAAAACGTGTATGTGTGTATATGATTGAGCTTAAAGTACCAACACACATAATATAAATCTAAACTAATATTACCCAATCTTGATCTTGATCTTCAATAAGCTTGACTTGGTAATCTCGCGGATGAAGCAACTTGGATCTTCAACTTGAATTGCATAGGCTTCAACCACTATTCCGCCAACCTCCATTTGATATGATCGTTATGGCGCAATCCATCCATCCTCTAACATATTGTTTGCCTAGAATAAATATAAAACACAAACACTAGACAAACAATATTAGATGTAAATTGTTTGTAAATCATCATCAAAACAAGAAAGCCAACAATCTTCCCCTTTTTGATGATGACAAACAATTTACAAAAATGATATATGCATGAAAGGAAATGAGTATACAAAGTATAATATATCATGCATATAAACAA
>NC_033800.1:9554965-9558464 GCF_001876935.1 Asparagus officinalis | reverse complement strand
GAGAACACATATAAATATATCAAGATGACCATATTGTCTCATATCAAAAACATAAAAACCATGTATAAAAAAAAGGTTTATGAAATCACAAGAAGGAAGACATGAGAATCATGTAAAAAGTTTTCAAATGAAAACAAATCAACCAAAAGAAATCATAAATCAAAGTTTAAATCCAAAAACGATGTTTGATCAATCAAGAAAATTTTCTTTGTGGGATTTGATCAAACCACGTATGGAATACATTATAAGGCACGAATAGATGATCCATAAGCACAAACACATAAATATCATCATATAAGTGAAATATAATGAATTCAAAGTAATAATTCAAAACAAAATCTTTGATAAAAGAATTTCAAGAGAGGCAACAATATCTTAAGCTTGTTCTAATCCATATAACCATTCTTGCATCCGGTAAACATGATTTGGGAATAAACACCCAATAAATCCGGAGGGTTATATAAATACGAACCTCTCATCAAAATCAAGGCTAGGAATTATGAAAACAAAAGAATTTGACCAATAAAAGGAATTGTTTTCATAAAAGTTTAAAATACATTTTTCAAAACCAAGAAAGAGACAAATAAAAACACTAAAATTTTTGGTTTAAAAATTATTTTGGCACCCAAGCATTCTTGGTGCCGGATTGGTTAGGGACATGACCCCTATCATTCAAACTCAAAGCCCTAGGGTTATGAACCTTCTTGGGCACATATGGTGCACTAGCACGGTCAAAACAGTATTCATTCAAATGACCCTTTCGATTGCAATTCGTGCAATGAAAAGAGTGAAAAGATTTGTGTTGACCAAGTGAGCGTGCACGAAAATCATTTGCAACTAAAGATTGTCTTTTAAATTTATTTTGCAAATGAGAAACCTTATTAAACAAAGGTGGTTTACTTGAGAAATTTGGCAAGTTTGAACATTTTTTCAAATCATAACAAAACTTAGCCAAATGACCAAATCTACCACAAATATCACATTCAAACACTTGTGGTCTACTAGAAACATTTGGCAAACGTGATTTTCTTTTCAAATCAAAACAATATTCGGCCAAATGACCAAAACGACCACAAAACTCACATTTGTACATATGGGCATGTTTATGATGATCTATACGTGTGTGTACATGTGAGTGTGATGATGAAGCTTGATGGGATGCACAAACATGATTAATCTTGATGGGTTTTTGTGCATTATAACAAAATCTAGCAAGGTGGCCTTTACGACCGCAATTAGTGCATTTATAGACTTTGTTATACATGTGTGCATAGTGTGTAGGTTTCTTAGAAGAGTTTGCATTAGACTTTGCACACAAGTCCATAAGCTTGTTATGATTATCAATGCATGTGTTTAAGGTTGAATCTAAACAAGATATGCGGTTTTTCACATGATTCAACTCATCATTAGATACAACATCATTGATAATAGAAGTAGAGCATGTATGGTTATTCTTAAAAGAATCAAATTCATTTCTAATGCATTCTACTTCTAGCATGGCATTATTTGCATGAGTTAAGCTAGAAATGGATGAGGTCAATTTTTCATTTTCCAAATTTAACATATCATTGTTTTCTTTAAGCATTATATTTTCATTTTCAATGATGTCAAATTTGGACACTAGCTTCTCATGATCGGATTTCAATTCTACATGCTTGCTTTTAAGATCAATAAAATTATTTTGTAATTTTGTATAGGCATGCAATAATTTCTCATATGCACAAGCGAGTTCATTGATGGATATATCACTATCGGATTCTGAATCGCTTACCACACTAGGGCTATCGCCTAGTGGCCGTGTGCATGATGATGCTCCACACTCACTTGAAGAACAATCCTCCAAACTACGTCGGATTTCCTCCAAGTTTCCTTGATGTGCTTCTATGAATTTCCATAAATTGTAAGCACTATCAAAATGAACAAATTTGTTAGAAAAGGATGAGTCAAAGGCATTAAGCAAATATTCTAACAAAAGCTTGTTCATATTAAACATTTTATTATCATGATTGCTCCACTAAACATGCGATGATCATTTTTATTCCACTTGGATTTCTCCATAGTGGGCACAATATAGGCATCATCTATAATTTCCCATAAATCAAAGTGTTTAGATTGAACAAAAAGTTTAAATCTAACACACCATTGGGCATAGGGGAAATTATCTAATCTAGGAGCAATATTAATGGCATAACCTAAACCATGCATATCCATAATATAAAAGGCAAGCAAGATACAAATAAAGCTCAAAATTAGATTAGCACAATAAGCTAACTTGGATCTTTAACTCAAGGCGATTAGACCTTAAATCAAAGAGCACCAAGCTCTGATACCAATTGTTAGACCCTAGAGGGGGGGTGATTAGGGTCTTATGCTAATCTAATCCGATTAAATGCCAATTAAAATTAATTAATAAGTTATCCTAGCAAGTATGAAATACAACAAGAATATAAGCTAGGATAAGCAACATGAACAATGAGATATATCCTATATGATAGAAATATATGCAAGGATATATAAACAACACAAGGGTAAATAAACTAAATAAGATAGTGGATGAAATAAATGAGCAATGCACAATTGGCGATATAAGATAAATGCGAAAACAAATACGCCAAAGACAAACTCAAACAAGCAATATGATCACGGAGTTCGGACCTTCCGTCCTACGTCTCCGCTCCCCACTCCCGGGGAGAAATCCACTATTAACCGGGTAGTGTGCAAATAACAAACTCAAACAAGCAATATGATCACGGAGTTCGGACCTTCCGTCCTACGTCTCCGCTCCCCACTCCCGGGGAGAAATCCACTATTAACCGGGTTTTCTACGTTCACCCGAATAACGTTTACACCTCACACTCGGTTTTCTAGCTAAACAACGATCAACGTCACTCCTCACACTCGGTTTTCTAGTTCACCGAAAACTCGTCAACTGACGCCACTCCTCTTGGGACGATCCCCGACTCTCACCACACACTCTTCACTCGGTGTACAAGTGTATTACAAGGTGAATCTCACAATAAGCACAATATAACAAATGATTGTTCTCTCTAACAATGTGAGAACTCAATTAGGCTCAACTCAATGTCACACTATCCCACAACCTAATTATATAATGTATGCAAATACAATAAGCTCAATGGTTGTGTGTGTAAACAAAGAGTAAATCAAATCAAACTAAACTCAATATAAAACTAGCTTTAATAGAAATGATAATCAACAAATAATTATAGATAAAAGCTAGAGTTGAGTTTAGAAAAACTTCTCTAGATCAAGATGGAGAGATGGAGATATGAGCCCAAACAAGAAGATAATCCCCTCCACTTGTGAAAACCAAAACAACTTAAACCAAACCCTTAAACAAGCTTAAACAAGCTTAAACCCTTCTTCAAACCCTTGTTTTAAAAACTTCTTGGCTTCATAAAAAGAGATGAGTAATGGGGTATTTATACCCACTTGAAATCTCAGCCAAAAACCCCAAAACAGAAAGACCAAAAAGCCC
>NC_033800.1:9506804-9553965 GCF_001876935.1 Asparagus officinalis | reverse complement strand
CCGCTCTTCACCCACGATCTGAGGAGTGGTTTACGTGGGTTGTTATAACCGATTAATGAGGCAACTAAACCCTGATTTTAGGATCGGATTATGGGGGCAGTTACACCCCGAATCTCCCTATAAATGGCAACAAACTCAACAGAGAGAAGAGAGATCTTTTTGGAGAGGGGAGATCGGATTTTTGATAATTAGATCAAGAGAGATTTCTTTTCATTAATCGGAGGAGGATCTTTCGATCAAATCTTCCAGAATCAGAAAAAGGGGGATTGACTCCTTACACAGTCTGGGAAATCAACAAACGGAGGATCTCTAAACCATCGATATTTGGCTTATTAACCGAATTATTTTCGGTTCCAACAACTCTATCATTAGAGTTTGTTACTTGTTCTGAATCACAAAACTCGACAAGAGTTATCAACCGGCCAAGACAGCTGTTCCAGTGAAGTATAGATATTCGGATCGTCAACGAGAAGCAAACTCGACGCAAGCATTCGAGGGAGGCATCTCATCGCTACCGTGAAGAACCCAGAATTAAACAAAGGGGAGAATCCAGATCATTCTGCCATCACCTCTGGACGCTCCTCTTGTCCTCGCACAATCGATCGATGTCTTTCTTCTTTACTAATCATAGCATAGGCTTTGTTGAGAGGAGGTAAAGGCTCCATGTTGAGTATTTGAGATCGCACCGTACCGAAAATGGCGTCATCAAGTCCCATGAGAAATTGATGCAGTTTCTCTTCTTCGTGCTCACGAAGAAAATCATGTGCTGCTCCACAAGTACTGTTTGGCACCTTAGAATAACTATAGAGTTCATCCCACATGCTCTTCAATTGCGTGTAGTACGCCATCACTGTCATCCCATTTTGCCTAGTTGACGCAATCTGACCTTTCAACTCATGAATCCGAGGTGCATTCCCAATTGAAAAACGATCACGTAGATCTTCCCAAATAGCTTTAGCTGTCTCCTCGTAGGCTATACTCGGCTGAATGGATTTTTCGATAGAGTTGAAAATCCAAGAAATCAACATCGAGTTGCAAGAGGACCAACTATTCGCCTCCGGTGTATCCGGTGCCGGCTTCTCCGGTGTGCCATCGATAAAACCCAATTTGTTCTTTGCTCTAAGCGCATTCTTCATCGCCTTCACCCACATATCATAGTTTTCTCCATTCAGAATGCACGTGGTGATCACCGCTCCCGGGTTATCTGAAGGATGCAAAAAAATGGAGAAGACATATCCAAACCTTTTTTTGTTGGCTGTGTTTCTCTCCGTCATGATTTCGGCAATAGAAAAAAAAAGTCTTCTTTTTTTTTGTTGGGTTTAGGAAGGAGAAGAATGGTGGCTGTGGATCTAGGAAGAAGAAAAACAAAAGTGGCGGCTATGGGAGTTTCTCTCACGGATCAATAACCCGCTCTGATACCATATAGGAACTGAGAAAGAATCTTATTGATCACCGAAAGTAAAACAGAGGATTACATCTTATACTACTCAAATAACAAACTAACCACTTATCTTAACTACATATATCTCTTATCTAATAATTAACCAACTAACTGAAAAGATATCATCAAGGATATCTTCGTATCATCAACAAAATATACCAAAACTTTCTTTAAGAGAAGTTTTATTTAATTCCAAGATATTCTCCTTTGGGTTACATGACTCTTCTTAAATAGAAAAATAAACAAGTCTCCTAATAAGACTAGAATTACAAAAAAAAAATATCAAATCCTACCCTAAAAGACTCCCTATAATGGAGAAAAAAAATCATGAATCAAAATTGAATTTGTTCCCTAATCTAATTTGACTCTAAAATTGAATCTATTTCCTAATCTAAATTGACTCTAACTTTAATACTAAAAATAAACTAAAGGCTGATTATTTTTGGATTTCAGCCAAAACTTAGTATTGATGATGATGTTTTAAAAATCTGACAATCTAATTAGCTCCGTCTCATCAAGATAAGCGATTTACATATATAACATGTCAAAATCCTCCTTCCAGATTGAAAGATATGATTGTTTCTTTGCGGAAGTTAATAATACATATAAATCTGTATTTAGCTCGTGATTGTGCAAATCCTCCATGAAATTGACTGTTAAGCGTCCTACATCAGTCTCCCCTTATTGAAAGAAGCCCGACCCTAAGTTTATATTTATTAGAATAGTAGCTTCATTAATAAATAATTTTCTTCTCTTGCATCGATCAGCATCCGCCTTGTACTTAGCATTGATTTTCTCTATTTGTTCTTTTAACTCCTTAGCTAGGACCTCTTCTGAATCAATTTTTGTATATTATTCTTTCCCACATCATGTGTATTTTATTGATAGCCCGACTGTCAACACACTTTCGCCAAGTCCCGTCCTTCTTAGGCACCAGGAGGGCTGACACTGCGCGTGGGCTCATGCTCTCCCTAAGGTACCCCTTTTGCAATAAATCTTGTACCTGCTCCCGTAATATCTCGTGTTTAGTTGGGCTCATCCTGTAATGAGGAATATCAATTTGGAAGAGTGGCTCCAGGTACGAGGTCAATATGATGCTGAATATTTCGAAGTAGATGCAATCCAACGGGAAGCTCTTTAGCTATGATGTCACGAAACTCCTTCAAAAGGGAATTTAACTGTTCTGGAATGTCATTCGTAGAATCGGTGAATCCCTTATTCACTACTACAAACACAAACGGGGCATGCAAAGACTCCTTCTGAAACTCCCTCGCGGCATATAACATTACTGTAGATTTTCTGTTAATTTTAGGAACACTACTTTCTGTCAGGGGACATAGGGTAAACTTCACATTGTCTTTAGTAAATTCTACTACATTCTCCCTTCCCTTATAACACACATCCATATCAAACTGCCACAGTCTGCCCAACATTAACTGACATGCATCCATATCAACAATATCACAAATAGCTATATCTTTGAACCTGCCAATACAGAAATTAACTATGCTCTGTTTCGTGACCTTGATATCACCTACAGATGTAATCCATCTGACTTTTTAAGGGGAAGAGTGCTTCTGTGTCTGCAACTTTAACCTATCTACTGCTTCTCGAGATATCAAATTCTCTTGACTACCGCTATCAATTATCAACTCAATCACATGTTGATTCACCTTGCAACGAGTTTAAAAAAGATTATGCCTTTGTAGGTGCTCAGCCACCCTTTCAGTTGCCAAAATCATTCTGTGCACTACACGCACCTTGCGCTCGTCCTCGTCATACACATCATCAAGATTGACGGTATGGTGTTCGACCTCAGTCTCAAGCTCGCCTTCCTCGATGTCCTCCTTTTCAGCCATATTAACTCTACCACGGTTAGGATAGTTATTGGATAAGTTCCCCATCTGTTGACAGCAATAGCATTTATTCTTATGTGTCCGAGCATAGGGATTATTATTGTGTCGATTCGGCTGAACTCCTCTCATTTAGTTCTGGAAATTCTGCTAATTCTACAAACCTTGATTCCCTTGCTTTGCCAAGTCCGTCTTATCATCTGCATCCTTTTGAGTAGTGTTCTAGTTTTCAGTCTACTTATACCTTGTATTCTGACCTGGTGACGACTCACCAAATCTCTTGTAATTGGACTGATATCTATTGGGACGAGTGAGTTGCACTTTCACCTTCATAGCACGATTAATTGCTTCATCCACACTATATATGGTTGTCAATTGCACTTGATCCTTGATCACGGAGTGAAGACCACTGATAAACCTAAAAATCTATTATCCCTCTATTTTTTTCATTCAGGTTGTTCCGCACCGATAGTCTATAAAACTCCTAAGTAAATTGCTGGACCATCCGATCCTCTTGTTTACAATCCTAAAATTTTTGATAAAGGATTTAATCATAAACTATCGGAAGAAATCATAGACATAGTACCTCCCTCATACGTCTCCAAGTACGAATAGGTTGCTTGCCTTGGCGCTTGCGATTGTTTTGAAATTGCTCCCACCAAACAGAAGCTCCACTATGTAGTTTATAGACCATGTATTTAACCTGTAAATTATCAGCAATTCTCACTAGGTTGAAACATTTCTCAACCTCAGCAAGCCAATCTAGAAAATCCTCCACATCAAGATTTTCGCTAAAGAAAGGGAGATCAGCCTTGATCTTCGGAATCCGATCATTGTACTGACCATGAGCAATAAACTGGTCATTATTTGAACCGAAAGTTAGATCTTCCTCCCCTTCTGAATCCGAATTTAAACCATCCCTAGTCGGCAGATCGTGGGGATTAGCACCCCTTGCCTCCAATAGGTCCTCCAGTCAGGGGAACTACCTGTTGTCTAGGGTTATTCCCAATCTGTAAGTTTCGAAACACCCCCATCATCAACTCATGTTGTTGTCGTGATTGTTCTAGTTACTCTTGCATCTGTTGTTGCATCAATTGGAGCATTTTGACAATTACAATATTAAGATCATTGTTGTTCTCAGCCATTGCCAAGGATGAACCATGCTCTGATACAAACTGACGTAGCGGTGAAAACAAAGAAGCCTTACCACGAGGACTTCTTCCACAAACTCAAGAAAACACACCAAAACTTTCTTCAAGAGAAGTTTTATTTAATTCCAAGATATTCTTCTTTCGGTTACATGACTCTTCTTAAATAAAAAAAATAAACAAGACTCCTAGTAAGACTAGAATTACAAAGAAAAAAAAAATCAAATTCCACCCTTAAAAAAACTCCCTATAATAGAGGAAACAAATCATGAATCAAAATTAAATTTGTTTCCTAATCTAATTTGACTCTAGCATTAAATTTATTTTCTAATCTAAATTGACTCTAGCTTTAATACTGAAAATAAACTAAAGGTTGATTATTTTCGGATTTTAACCAAAACTAAGTATTACTCATGAGATTTTAAAAATCTGACAATCTAATTGGTTCTGTCTCATCGAGATAGGCGATTTTTATATATAACATGTCAGAATCTTCCTTCCGGATTGAAAGATATGATCGTTTCTTTGCAAAAGTTAATAATATATATAAATCTGTATTTAGCTCGTGATTGCCCGAATCCTCCATGAAATTGTCCATTAAGTGTCGTACATCGGTGTGCAAACAATCTAGGATCTCCTATCATGTAAGACACATAACTTATAGTTATAGGCCATGTAATAAGACATTCTGGTTGACTAATAAGCTCAATCAATCTTAACATCTTCAAATTGACATTGATGATTCTGTTCAGTCAAAAAGTTTGGTAAACATCAGGAGATCTAGATATTAGGAGATCTGTTGATGACTAGGATCAAATAGTCAATCGTATCCAGAAGAGGATAGGTGTGGATCTGGGGTGGGATCGGTTCCTCTTGAGTCCTTGCTGGGATGAGGTAGAGGAGATTGATGAAGGGGTCGCCTCCTTCTCCGACTTTATGCCTGGTTCCTAGTCATCAACAATTTGGTGTCCACTATTAGACCCTCCTCCCTTTTTCGAGAAGACATATCAAGTTTTGAACATGAGTCTGATTCTACTCACCCTGAAGAACGTCAGTAGTGTTGTACCATCTAAGCTAAATGAAACCGGGAGTTGTATCATTCAAGCTAAGGAGGGTTAGTTTTGGCTAAGAGGAATCAACATAGGCATAATCCTCGAAGGCCTCTGTAACTTTCTGAGGAGTGTTTGCCAAGTACGTCATCTACTAGATGGTAGAGCGACGATTAGCACCCCAGAGACCCTCCAGAAGAAGATACATCATAAGGGTGACTGCCTTTCTTGAACAAGCAACTCTGGCTTTTAATTGCCTTCATAGAATAAATCTGGCTCCCTGACTGTAGAGAAGCCTTGAGTGGAATCACCTAGAGAGCCTTATCCTGATCATGGGTTCTGATCAGGTCTAATATCGCTCAAGCTCTGACTGGCAATATAGCTCATATGAGCACAGGAGCAGTGATCAAGTCTGCACTAGGCACCTCGAACTCTGATGTCTCTTTGAAGAGAACAATTCCCATCTATCAGAGATGAGATTGCGGGAAAAACTTGAAGTCTGCAGGCTGGTCAACTTGTTGGGAAGAACATCTCTAGCTTCTTAAGCATCTTCAAGAAAAAATTTCACCACAAAAGTTGCCTAAGCTTTTTTGGTCGAAGCATGTGACCTGCATGATCTCTGTAAGGGAAGCCAATCCATCCACAAGATAATCCAGAGGCCACCCTCAATGAAGAGATGATCTCAGAGAAACGTTAGCTGATGAGATGGCAAAAACATTTTCGACTCATCACTAGTCAACAATGAATCTCCTACGGCTACAATTACAAACGGCTTCACCTTCCCAGAAGCTGCTTTTAGCTAAGAAACATGGAGCATTTCAAGAACCAGATGCCCTTGAGCGTCATATGCCTATGGCAGATACTTTCCATAAATGTGTAAATTTTAGTACTAATAAAATCTTACCAAATATGAGTAGACTCCTATCTCGCGCTACAAAGTGCCAAACTTAAGTAGGGATCAAGCATTCACTAGCGCCAAAGACCTAGTCAACTTCCATAAGTTCTAGGCATTTGACTTCTCAGTCGAATTTTCAAGCCCTTAGTACCTTTTTAAGAATAAACCTAAGGCACCAACCCTATGGTCGATTCCCACAGTCGCCTCTCGACCATATGGGGATATTAAAGACCTAGGCACCATATAAGACCTAGGCATTTAACCTCAGGGTTGTCATTCAGCCTCAAGGTTGTCAAAGACCTAGTCAACTTCTATAAGTTCTAGGTATTCGACTCCTCAGTCAAATTCCAAGCCCTTGGTACCTTTCAAGAATAAACCCAAGGCACCAACCTATGGCCGACTCACACATTCACCTCTCGACCATACGGGGATATTGAAGACCTAGGCACCTACATTAAGACATAGGCACCCATTCCAAGCCCTTGGTACCTTTTAGGAATAAACCCAAGGTACCAATCCTATGGTCGACTCTCACAGTCGCCTCTCGACAATACATGGATATTGAAGACCTAGGCACCTACGTTAAGACATAGGCACCCATTTTAAGCCATTAGTACATTTTTAGGAATAAACCCAAGGCACCAACCCTATGATCGACTCTCATAATCACCTCTCGACCATACGGGGATATTGAAGACCTACACACCTACGTAAAACCTATGCACCCATTTTAAGCCCTTGGTACCTGTTCAAGAATAAATCTAAGACACCAACCCTATGGCCGACTCACACAGTCGCCTCTCGACCATATGGGGATATCGAAGACCTAGACACCACATAAGACCTAAGCACTCAACCTCAAGGTTGCCAAAGACCTAGTCAACTTCTATTAGTTCTAGGCATTTGGCTCCTCAGTCGAATTCCAAGCCCTTGGTACATTTGTAGGAATAAACCCAAAGCATCAACCCTATGGTCGACTCCCATAGTCGCCTCTCGGCCATATGGGGATATCAAAGACCTAGGCACCACATAAGACCTATGCACTCAACCTCAGGTTTGTCATTCAGCCTCAAGGTTGCCAAAGTCCTAGTCAACTTTCATAAGTTTTAGGCATTTGACTCTTCAGTCGAATTCCAAACCATTGGTACCTTTTCAGGAATAAACCCAAGGCACCAACCCTATGATTGACTCCCACAGCCGCCTCTCAACCATACAAGGATATTGAAGACCTAGGCACCTACGTAAAACCTAAGTACCTATTTTAAGCCTTTGGTATCTTTTTAGAAATAAACCCAAGGCACCAACCCTATGGTCGACTCTCATAGTCGCTTCTCGACCATATGGGGATATTGAAGACCTAGGCACCTATATAAGACCTAGACACCCATTTTAAGCCCTTTGGTACCTTTTCAGGAATAAATCCAAGGCACCAACCCTATGGTCAACTCCCACAGTTATCTCTCGACCATACGGGGATATTAAAGACCTAGCCACCTACGTAAGACCTAAGAACCCTATCTAAAGGTTGTCATTCTACCAAAAAGATCCTCATGTCATCTTACATAAGCCCAAGGTATGATTTCTGAAAGCTCGGATTAATAGTTTTTCGGCATACAAACTCAGACAATCTTTCGCCGAGTTTTTTGTCAACAAAAGAACTATATATCCAGCCAACATAAGACGCTAGGTGAATCAGTTGTCCTGATTCCCCAAGTATAGGTTGACACATCACAACTGACTCACGCTAGCTAATTTTTAGTTCTCAATCAGAACAAAGTTACAAAGCTAAGAGAATATAAAAAATGAAGGTAAACTCAAGAAAGGAAACATAAATTGATTTTCATTCAACAAGAGGAAACTTCATTACAAACTTATCTAATAAAAAAAAGATACAAGTCTTCAGAGCTCCCGACCAGATCCGGGAGTAGGACTTGGTGGTCTCCTAGTGGCAGTAGCTAGAGAAGATTCTCCAGGGGGTCTCAGAAGCAGGCTCATCCTCATCATCACTCACTACTAAATCCATCCCGCCTCCACTTCTCTCGACATCTTTCAAGAGATTAAGACAGCAAGAGACGTGTGGAGGATAGAAGTGGTCAGGAGAAGGATGAAAGCTAGGAGACACTAGCGAAGCTAAGTAGTCGACTCCGGCCTTACATGCCAAAGCCACTTCAACCCTTCCTAAGAGGCCATGGTGCCAGTCGTCGACCACTTTTTTTTTTATTGCTCTGAATCCAAACGAGCGGCTTGTCCTCCAAGTCCTTGACAAGGGCCGCAGATGCCTGAATCTCTGATTGTTGTTCCTCGAAGTCCTTCCTCGATTTCTCGAGAGACAAGCGACTCGATCGAGCCTCCGCCTCAGCGGTCTCCCTTTGACACTTTTCAGACTCAACCTCCGCCTATAGATGAGCCATCTCCCTTTGAAGATCCTCGAAGGTTCCCATCTGCTTGAAAAACTGGATCCGAAAATTCTTCAGGAGCTCTTCCTTCTTATCCAGACTCCGGCGTCAAGCACATTCTTTAATAGCCAACTCGGCCTCCAAAGCAGTGACCTTTTTTTATGCTTCTTCCTTGGCCAACCTTTCCTGGGACTTCTTTGCCTACCATTCCAAGGAAGAGCTATGTATATGCTCAAGTCGATTGAACAGAGCATGCTCCAACAAAGTCCCTGATGAATGCCAACACTTGGCATTTCCCCAAGAATCCTCTCGTCGGCACCATTCTCCTCATGGTCTGGCAAAGTTGTAGCTCGCCCTTTGATGTCCTCAACCCTCATAGGCTCCTTACCGGGACGACGAGATGACTCAGGCAGAGATCTAGGGCCCGTTACCTCCTCAACTCGAGCCCTATTTTCGGCAGCATCAACTACCAGGGTCGTTGTCTCCCTGTCAGGAGAAGACTCATCTATCATCCCCACATTGCCTAAGCGGTTAAGCTGAGTAACCGGCAGACCCGTTCTAGTTGGTTGAGACCGTGCAACTAGTCTAACTGGGCGTCACCTCACAATTCTCGTCCTCCCTCTTAATTTAGAAGCAATTTCGGTCACATAAGGCATCAAGTAGACCACTTCCTCAGCTCCAAGAGTCTCCCTTAATATCTTTTGAGGCCTGGAAGTAGAACCTAACCTTGCGGCCTTTGCGCCCCTCTTGCAATTTTCCATCAGTGGAAAAGCAAGAGGACTCGTCCTCGCCTGATCGCCAGTGGAAGATAAGATCATGGACATGCCCGCCGTTCGGAGAGATGCATCATCAAATAGATCATCCCTCTCCTACGACCCGGCATAAGAGTGGATCCTCTCCAAGTCCCCCACCTTTAGATTGCTAAAGGCAACAAGCCTTAATGTGTTCCTATTCACCTCCGGCCAAGTTGAGCAGGCAAAGATGCGGTCAGCGCCGTAGACCCACACATACCTCTCTCTCCAGCCCTCGCTTGACTCCAAAGAGTTAGAGACAAGCTGGAAATCACCACTGTAGTGGTAAAAGTAGTGCAAGTCATTTTCTGCCGACCCAATGCTGACCAAATGACCGAGCACTCTCATGCTCGGCTGTACTCTCACATGATGGTAGATTATTATAAAAGCCACCAAAGCCCCCACTGCACCCGAGTAAAATTGGGAAGGGGAAACGCCCAAAGTAGCATGTACTTTCCTGATTAAAGGATGAAGAAGCAGTCATAAACCTTGCTCCAAATGAGTCAGATATACCGGCACCCGATTCTCACCATGCCTATGCACCGACTCGCTCCTCTCGGGCGCTGCCAGTGTAAGAGACCTAGGGATATTATAAATCTCATAAAGCCCCACCAGGTCATCCATGTAGACTCTGGAGTGAATAAGTAACAAAGAGCAATATCCTAGCAATGAAATATACTATGAGATATATGCAAGGATATAAAAAATAAGAGTAAACTAGAAAGATAGTGCACAAATAGACAAACGCAAACAAACGATATGATCACGGAGTTCGGTCCCCACGACCTACGTATCCGCTCCTCACCTTGAGAAGATCTCTACTATCACAACTAGGTTTTCTACGCTTACCCAAATAACGTTTACACCTCACAATACGGTTTCCTAGTTAACCGAATACTTCACAACTTACACACTAGCAATACACTTCACAATACGGTTTCCTAGTTGACCGAAAACTTCACAACTTACATACTAGCAATACACTTCACACTCTCTAAGTGTTGGCCTAGCCCGTGTTACCTTCCTCAAGTACTCAGAATTACAACCTACCTCTAGGCTTTACTATCGACGTCACTTCACTCGGAACCAACCCCGTCTCTCACCAACCACTTCTCTCGGTGTCCAAGTGTTGTACAATGTGCAACTCACAAAAAGGCTTAATTACAATAAAATGTTCTCTAACATGAATGAGAACTCAATATAGGCTCAAACTCACAATACACAATCCCATAACCAATAAAATGTTCTCTAACATGAATGAGAACTCAATATAGGCTCAAACTCACAATACACAATCCCATAACCCAATATGATGTATGAAATCCTACAAAGAACTCAATATAGGCTCAAACTCACAATACACAATCCCATAACCCAATATGATGTATGAAATCCTACAAGCTCAAATAGGATGTGTGTGTGTGATAAAATGAGTATAAATGAAATCAAACTCAATTTACAAACTAGCAATAATGATTTGTGAAAATCAAAAATAAATTTCTAGAGAATAGAGTTAGAAAAACTTCTCTATTAGGCACAATAGAGGTTGGAGATGATTGAGGATGAATTCCCCAATTGAAAGATCAAGCATCCTTTTTGTAAACACAAACTTAATCACTTGAATAGACTTTGAAACTCTTCTTAAAAACTCACTTCTCAGTTATATTGCTGATGAGAAGATAAGGGTTTATATAGGAAGAGAAAACAACAGCCAAAACCCTAAGCAAATCAGCAAAAAATCTCCCAAAAACCAAGAAATAGATTTTGTACAAAACTAGCCGTTGGACAGCCTGTCAGTCGACTGATGGGAAGCATCGATCGACTGATAAGCTGAACTTTATATTCAAATACGAGCTTATCAGTCGACTGAAAAATATTTTCAGTCGACGGAAACACAATAGAGAGCAAAATGAACATTCCAGGCACTTTCTTCAGTTGACTCATCAGTCGACTGATCAGTCGACTGACTTCATCAGTCGACTGATCAGTCGACTGATAACAAGTTATCAGCCTGAAATGATTTTAAAGTTGAGTTTCGAGGCTTTGTTAAAAATAGCAAATAAATTCTAAAAATGTAAAACTTTGGGAAAAGTTTATAAGCATGAATATGAACATGTTGGAAAAAGAATTTTTCGAATAGCTCTTACCATTTGTGAAATACAGAAAAAATTCAACAATGCTAAAATACATGTTTTTCAAACATGTTGTTTTGCCATTTTAGATCAAATCAAATTTTGAAAACTTGTGTAAAATTTTTATAGACTTAACAAATAATGTTAACATGGTTGATATAGTCCAAAATATATTTGAATGTAATTTGCATAAAAACACCTATTTTCATGAAAATTCACAAATGAAGTGTGTGTGCAAACTTGAGCTTATAGAATTAATCACACACAATATTATCCTATACTAAGTATACCCAAACAATCTTGATCTTCGATGTGGCTACACTTGGTATACTTGTGGATGAAGCTTGAACTTGAATCTTTAACTTGGATTTGCATAGCTCCACTTCCACTATTCCGCCAACCTCCATTGGATATGATCGTGAAAGAGCAATTTCATCCATCCTCCAACATATTATTTGTCTATAATAAATAAAAATACGCAAACGCTAGACAAACAATATCAGTAATAAATTGTTTGTTAAACATCATCAAAACAAGAAGGCCTCAAGAAGGCCAACACTGAGGATATCATAAAGCTCATAAAGTCCCACTAGGTCATCCATACAAACTCTTGAGTGAATGAGGTTGAGAAAAGCAAGCTTTTCCTCGTTACGGCCAACGGTCGAAGCTTGAGAAGTCATTAAGAATATTTCCACTCAAAACTTAGAAGACAAGTTTTCAAGAGAAAAAGTTCATAAAGGGAGTTTATCAGCTTTGGTAGGCTGTCTAAAAATTATTGCAGATAGCTAATCCACATCAAACACCAGTGATGAAAGTTATAATCAAATGACTTTCACATTAACAAATAAATGCTACAATTAGAAGATTTTCACATAGATCAAGAAAGTTACAATTCGATGACCTTCACGATAATTGATGGAAACTCTGATTCAACAGTCTTCACAGTAAGAGTTACAATCTGACGACTCTCATATTTCAAGGAGCTAAGATGGAGACTACAAAATGACGATCTTTGCATACGCTCTAATGAAAGATATTAGAGGTCAACAATCTCTTTAATTCTAAAACGCAGAGTTCATCTATGCATCTCAGATTCCAAACACAGCACGACCACTGCGTTTTTAGCCTTAGGCATATGCCCAACTCTGTGTTTTAGGTCTAAGACGCAGAGTTCGGGCCCAGAACGCCAGTTTCGGTGTTTGACTCGTTCAAACATGAGCTGAATTGTTCTAAAACCATTTTCCCCACGTTCTGAGGGATTTTTACTCATTTAGGAGCAGTTTAAGGGGTTAGTTGCAACACCTTATCCCCCCTATAAATAACAGAAAACTCAACAGAGTTAGAGAGTCTTTTTGGAGATCTTAGAGCATCCTTCAGCAATAGAAATTTTGAAGCTTTGGTACTTAGTTTATTAACCGAATTTTGATTCAAATTAACTCTTCCATAGAGTTTAAACTCACACGAAGTTATTAAACTCGTTAAGAGTTCTACTTAACTTGCCACATAAGTTTCATCGACTTTAATCCAACGAGGTGAAATATCGGATCGTCAATGAGAAGCAAACTCGACACTAATATCGAGGGAGACATCTCATCACTACTATGAAGAACCCAGGTTAAACAAAGGGAAGGACCTCAGTCGACTCTTCTCTCTTTTATAAATCGGAAAACCGATTGAGAAGATTTGTAATTTCTTTTCTAAGTTTGTTAGAAAGAAGTTGTATCGAGAGAATTACAATTCATTCCTTTTTAAGACTGTTAGAGAGAATAATATATATTTAATTCTCAATTATCTTCTTTTAATTTTCCTACTAAATAGTAAGCTATTTTATAGCATTCTGGAGAGCTACGTGGGCTCATCTGAAGGCGCAAGGTGTTTCAAAATAAACGTATGAGATCTGCCTTGGACTCTCAACCGTTTTATTGAAAATACGAAGCGCCACCTCTTTACTACCCTACGTCTTGACGCTCGAAAATCGGAATGCCCCCTATTTACTCCATGATGCTTCGATTCCTAGAATAGCGGTTCAAATCATTGAGTGACTGTTTGTTGGGAAAATTGAAAGAAGAAATTAAGAAAATGAATTTGTAGTATTCTCTCTAACAGACTTAGAAAAAAAGAAATAATTACATTTCTCTCAATGCAATATCTCTCTAATAAACTTAGAAAAAAAGAAATAATTACATTTCTCTCAATGCAATATCTCTCTAATAAACTTAGAAAAAAATTACAATCTTCTTATTTCGGATTCCCGATTTACAAAAGAGAGAAAGATCGACGGAGATCCTTCCCTTTGTTTAACCTGAGTTCTTTTTGGTGTCGACAGGCTTTCGATCTTGTATCCTGTTGACGATATGAACGTTTCTTTTCACTGGAACACGATTTATTCCTCTTGATTAATGTTTAGGAGGACTTGCGTGGCAAGTTTGAACAGAACTCTTGATGAGTTTAGGAACTCAGTGCGAGTTTTAAACTTTGTAGAAGAGTTGATTTGAACCGAAAATCGATTTATAACTCTTAACGAGTTAACGAAATCAGAGTGAGTTTAAACTCTGTAAAAGAGTTGAATTGATTTAACAAAAAATCAGCTTATAGCCAAGATCTTGCTCCAAGGATCTCTGATGCCGATGAAGATGATCTCTAAGGGCCTCCTAATCTGAAGATCTTCAAGAATTCTAATCCATAAAAGCCAATCAATTTTTTGATCAACTGGATCCCGAACTCAGTTGAGTTTTTCGCCATTTATAGGGGATTAAGGGATATAACCGTCCCCCTTAATTCGCTCATAAGTGGGGAAGTAATCCCCTCAAATCATGGGGAAACAATTTTGAAGCCGTTCAGCTCGTGTTTGACTCAAACACGAGTCAAACCCAAGAATTACGTTCTGGGCACGAATTCTGCGTTCTAGACCTAGGACACAAAATTGGGTTTTGCATTTGAGTCTGAAAACGCAGCAGTGAACTCTGCGTTTTGAGTCTGGAACGCAGTCACGAGCTCTGCGTTTTAGATCTGGGATGCAGAGGTAAGCTCTGTGTCTTGATTTGAAGAGACCGTCAACTTGTAGTCTCTTTTGCTAGAGCATTACAAAGATCATCATCTTGTAATCTTCGTCTTGGGTCCTTACAAATATGAGAGTCGTCAGATTGTAACTCCTGATGTTGATTGTGAATGCTATTGAATTAGAGCTTTCATCGGTTATCGTAAAGATTGTCAGATTATAACATTTCTCGATCTACGTAAAAATCTTCCAATTGTAGCATTCATTTGCTGATGTGAAAGTTATTTGATTGTAACTTTCATTATTGAATTGTTCATGTGGAAGTCGTCAGATGATAACTTTTACTGTCGGTGTTTGATGGGGATAAGCTATCTATTATGATTTTTTAGACAGCCTATAGTGACATCAGCCAATAAGAACGGAGACATGGCAGATATTGGGGTACCCGATGACATCAACTATGACAGATAGCAGAAGCTTTTTAGTTTCTCAAGTAGGATTCACAAGGGCAAGAAGCTTATTTTATTTCACTCGGACCCAGCTCAAGCCGACTCCAAGCGAAAAGGTTCAACTATTATGGTGTTCTCATTCGCTAGAAATATAATATATAAACAAAGCACTGATGAGTGCATTTCGGCAAACTAGGCCCCAATTAACTTAGTGGCTCAAGCCCAACAGAGGTCTCGACCCCACCGACTCATCAAGTCGACATTCTTTCATGCAGACACGAAAGGCGGAATCAGCCGACCCTATCGTCGAAGACGATCCACCAAGGACACTCGGCCATTTACTCGGTGACTCACAGAGATGACTTGATGAACATTCCATGTTGACTAGATTGAGGAATAACCTCCGTCTCAAGTCTCTTCCCCTGAGCACATGTCAGCATCCCAGTTCACTTCGAACAAGCCTTATCTTGATTCTAGCTTGAAGGTCTTCATGACTTGTTAGCTGTCCACGTTCCTTCTGCCACGCCCTCAATCACTTCCTGAAAAATGCGGAGACACCCTCTGCTATACCGAAGTGACTTCCTCTCTAGTCGTCATCCGACATCTGTAAAGCGAGGGATGACTCGGCAGCTCACACTTTGCCACCGTCTCCATATGCTTGGCTGGAGGTGACCCATTTATCCTCATCATCGTGATATATACAGGTAGACTCCTAACCTCGCGGGGGCTCTCTCTCAAAAAAAGAAAAGGAGGAGAATTCTCAAAAAGAGAAAGAACATACACAATTCTTGAGATACATAGAGGAGCTCATACAGACCCTCTACAACTGTACCTTGCTACCTCGAGAACCACCTCGGCTCCTGACCTTCCCCTTCCCCACTCAAGTTTCACTAACTTGACCGTTGAAGGAACCACGGGGAAACTGGTCCCCGCCCTCTCACAGGTTCTTCTTATCTGTGTAGCATGAACTTCAACCTCCAATTCAAGAACCAGGCATAAAGTCGGAGAAGGAGGCGGCCCCTTCATCAATCTCCTCTACCTCGTCCCAGCAATGACCTAAGAGGAACCGATCCCGCCCCGGATCTGCATCTATCCTCTTCTGGATACGAATGACTGTTTGATCCTAGTCCTCAACAAGATCTAAGTGCTAATACAAAGTAAACACATATTTTTTATTAGGAGATCTAAGTGCTATTCACTTGCCTGGGCTGCGAAGGGGAGTCCTAGGCCCTGAGGTTTACTTGGTTGGTATTAAGCCAAGGTCATCGAAAGAAAGAAAGAAAAGATAAATATTAATCATATTTTTATTTGGAAAATCAATACATCTGTTAATTTTATACTTCATATTTTCCTTCCAGGTAACATGTGCATCTCTGATTACCTTCTAGTCACTCTTGTTAGATTTACTTTTTATTTTCTATAGCTATGGAAGGCTATGACCTGCAAGGATAGAGATTCAGTCTAGCTATAATCTTTTTCGTTTAAGTCTCAATACTTTTCTCATAAAGTTACTCCCTTTTATATAAAGAGTGACATTTGATATGTTTCATTAATCAAGTGAGCAATAATATTCCATCTTTTCTTAATCAAAATCAAAGAAAACGGTGTATATACCAGTGACATTAACAATTGATTAGTAATTGCATGCTAGCTTCGGAAGAATATATTAAATAAACAAGTACTCGGAAAGGAAGATGTGTTGTGATAATTGGACTTTAATCAACTTTGCACAACATCTTTTCATCTTGTAATCTAAAAGTTGAAAGTTTTGGAGATATTTTTGACCTCTAGAAGGGTAGCAAGTCCATGCAAATTGACCCGAAATGTTGGAAACAAGATTGGCGTCAGTTTTGCGATGCCCATGACATCATTTTTTTAAAATAATATGTTAATCATGTGAAAAGTTTCGCCACGTTGGCAAACTTTTATAGGATGATGACATATTTGTTGGGGAAAAGTAAAATAGAAAACTAACAGTGATCTCGTAGAGAGGTTGGACAACATGTTAAAATTGGAGCAGAACTGAATCTGACTCAATTTTAGATGTTTTTTCTATTTGATAAAAGACTTGGTCATTGTTGGCGCAATTTTTGTAAGCCAGAAAAGCTCCCATGTACTGGTTTTATTGTGGACCAGGGGGAGCTAATCCACAACTAAACTGGTTCTCACTATAACCAATTCTAAAGCCCAGCTTAGCCTAGTTGCCAAACACACCCTAAAATTGAGAAGTTGTGCTTACGGATTTATACATATTTAGATGCTCCGGTGAGCAAACAAGCCACATATAAATCTTGAAAAATACTATGACAATTGTATCTAGTTTTACTCTTACTCTCATGCTTATGGTCTGGGGCGGATCTATATTGATTGTTAGGAGGACACTTGCACCCCTAGCAACTCTAAATTTACATTTTAAACCCCTTCTAAATTGCAATTTCCCCCATAAGTTTAAAGAATTTGCATCCCATCCCTACTACATAACCACCAAAAAATGTATACTTGTTATCCGCCCCCTAAGAAAAAATTTACGAATCCACCACTAGTTACGATCCTCGATATCTTGAAGAACAAGTCAAAATGAGTTAAGTATTATCATATTAGTGATAGAT
The DNA here is from genome assembly GCF_001876935.1 of Asparagus officinalis. NCBI lineage: Eukaryota > Viridiplantae > Streptophyta > Magnoliopsida > Asparagales > Asparagaceae > Asparagus > Asparagus officinalis. The sequence goes on along the minus strand of NC_033800.1, from coordinate 9,536,204 downwards.
GGTAATTTTGAGGTCTACATCTCCCCACTATAATCAATAATCTCTATTTTCATTAGTTATATCTGAACAAATGTAGTTTGTAAACTAATGTAGAACACATGACAGATATGTTTATGTCAAAATGGGACAGTCGTAAGCTCAAACGCGGGCCCGGTCGAGGAAAATAACTTGCTACGAAGAAACGGTCATAACGTTCAAACCGTACGTCGGAATTGGACGAATTATATATGAAAATCAACCATCTCAACGAGATGGAGCCATCTAAACATACCCTTAAGGGTTCGGTTTGCTTTCTCCATTTCGCCAAATTCCTTACTGTTGATGTTCGTGAACAAACACTCAATGGGGGTTGTCCACCGTAGAATGCAGTTTCGATCCTGACGACGCTGAGGAGAAGGGAGAGGATGAATGTTGGGGCCGACTCCTCCTCTGACTTTACGCCCGATTCTAAGCGCGCGGGGTGGGCTGATCACATGCACATGTAAGAATCGCAGGAGTACGGGGCTAGTTTCCCCCGTGGTACCTCCGACGGTCAAGTCAGCTGTGGAGCTTGAGTGAGGATTAGGGGAAGGTCCTTGGGCCATTGAGGTCCTCGGAGCGTGCTCTTTTGAGAGTTTTCTAATCCATTCTTAACCAAGGTATGTTCCTTATTTTTATGAAGAAGAAGAAGTAGCTAAGCAATTATCACTTACCCATCTTTACCTTACACCCCTCCTTTTATAGTCCCTTGCCTCTGAGAGGTTGACCCCTGGCTTGTACTATGCATAGGAGGCGGCTGAGGGGTGAGCAGTCGAGCTGCTGAGTCATCATTCTCCTTTCAGATGACGACTGGCGATTGGAATGGAGGTCACTCAAGTACAGGAGAGAAATGGCTTCTCAGTATCCTGGATTTGATAGAAGAGGTAGGGCATAGGATAGGTCGGCTGCTTGGTCGTCCTTCTCTCTCCAGGTGGTGGCTGGTGATTGGAGGAGAAGTCATTCGTGCACAGGAAAGCATCATGACAATCTTCTAGGAAATGACTTGTAAGCAGAATAAGTGGCTTGGACATGAGGTTTGTCAGAATGGAGATCTTGATGGAACTAATCTATACGGTTGTGTCGATTGACAGCTGAAGTGAACTTGGTCGGCTCTTATCCCTTTAGTCGAGGCGGGTTGATCTTCTAGCCATCATTATGATTTGGCGACCCGATAGTCGAGTGAGCTTTGGGTCGGGTGTATGGTTGAGTCATCTGCTCGAGGAGTCATATTAATTGCGAGGGGGCGACTGATCACGTACTTCGAGTCGGTCATGATGACCCATGATCGAAATATGGCTTGTCTGCTCGTTTGGTCGAGAGACTTGACCTTGGCTGGGCTTTTGAGCCTCTAAGTTGGTTTAGGTCATAGCTCTCTTGGGCTTATACAGACATTCTTCCGACATCTCTATCTTTGGATGGTAAATTATCATAACACTTACGGTTTGAGAGATTTCTGCATTTTTATTCCTTTTTTACTATTTTTAGTAATATTTTAGAAGTCTGTATTGATTAGGAAACAAATCCGATTTGATCTCAGATTTGACCGGTGGACTTTTCTAGTCATAAGGAGTCTTTTTTTAGTTTTAATATTTTAGGAATTTTTTTACTATTTTTGGTAAAGTTTGAGTTCTTGGTAGGAGTTTGAGTCCTTGTAGAAGTCTTGTTTCCTTTTCTATTTAAGTAGAATCTTGTAAGCCCTAGAGTCATAACTTTTAATTAATAAAATTTTATTTTATTTTTTTTAATATTTACTTCGTGGATTCGAAGATTGTCCTTGGTGGATTCCGAAGCTACTACCTCCGCGTTGCGTCATAAACGTAGGACTTGCACTGAACCGTATTAATTCTTACATGTTTTGCTTGTAAATGTAGCACTTGCACTGAACCACATTAATTCTTACATGTTTTTAGTTCATTTGATTGATCTTTTATATGTTTATTATGCGTGTGGGATTGTTTAATCTCGGCCTTTCATGTGCGACGATTCGGCACATACGGTCCGTAACATAATTTAATCAGAAATTTTAAGCTTTACACACGATTTTGAATTGGGAGAAGGAATTTCCTGTCCAGAAAATTAGCACTCTTGGATCATAACAAATTTCTTTCCTGCATCATGAATCATTGAATCTGAGTCGTTCAATAACGAGTATGCAATTAGAAACGCTCCTCGCCCGCTATAGATGGGATTATGTTAAACACTTCCATTCTACTAGGCATTTTGGCCACGAGAAAAGGTTAAACTCCTATATTTTGGGTATTTTTAAAATTGATGCTCTACTCAATTTAGGCAATTTATTTCATCCAAATGCTTAATCTAATGGATTATATGCTAACCACGTAAATGTAAGGCCAATTAGGTATCGAAGGAGCTCGTAATAAGTTGTTTATATAAGCAGCTTATAGAAGTAACTTATATAAGTTGATGAAAATAGCTATTTGGTAATCATATATCAAAATATAACTTCCAAAAATAATTTCAAGTGTTTGATAAAACTGTGCTTAAACATCATTATAAATGAAAATTATCAAAACACACATAATTTTAGTTTCATATTTATCCGTACGTAATAAAATATATTGTCAAAATCTAAAGGCTGTATATAGTATATAAAGCACGAAAATCAGAAGTAACTTTTAAGAGCATCTCAGGTTGCTCCTAAAAGCACTATCTTAAAATAAAAATAGTTTCAATAGGCATACTATCTCTTTTACCAGACACCAATATTAACTGTTTATTAAAAAAAATATAAGCAGAAACACCCTAAAATTCCAACACCAAATTGGTCCTAAATAGACATTTATGAATAAATTCTGTACTTGCACGCACATGTCTCCTTGTTGAGTTCTTTGTACAATCATGTCTCATAGCACTGTAGTGTAGTATATTACTGGCTATATTAGACCTGTCATAAAAGCATGAAAAAAGTCAGTATTTTATTAAAAAAAAAAAGAAGAAGAAGAAGAAGAAGAAGATGATGATGATGATGGTTTTAGACCTTATAAAGTTCAACGCACATGTCTCCTTGTTGCATTCTTTGTACAATCATGTCTCGTTGCACTGTAGTGTAGTATATTACTGGCTATATTAGACCTGTCATAAAAGCATGAAAAAAGTCAGTATTTTATTTTAAAAAAAAGGAAGAAGAAGAAGAAGATGGTTTTAGACCTTATACAAGCATCTCCAAGGGGCTGGAAAAATCCTGCCCTTAGTTAAATTTTTGGAGATTTAAATGGTTTGTGCTCCAAGAGACCGAAAAAAGATCCCATTCACCCCAAGTCTCTTAACATCCTCCCTAAATTAAGAGGAATGTTAAAGTCCCTTAACCTTCCCCTTATAATTTTAAACTAATATATCTTGTTTTGGAGTTAATTTATAGTTAATTAAATTTAGTTAATGTATAGTTAATTTAAAATAATATAATTAATTTAATGTATAGTTAATTCAAATTGATTAATATTTTCTAAAATGCACCCCTTATAATTTTTTATTATAATTTTTATTAATATAAATTTAAATTTAAAATGATATTTAACTTTTAACATGATTTATATAAATTAATTATTATATAAATTAATTATTTGTTAAATTTTAATATGATTAATTAATTTAATGAGTATATAAGGTAATTTCTTAATTTAAATTAATTAATTAATTATTTTTAGTTATTAATATTTAGTTATTTATTCATTTATAAATGAACCACATATTTAATTAAATCCTAATCAATAAAATTAAAATACTTAAATATGAATAATTAAGGGGTAAGGGGACTTTTAAGGGAGAACCATTGGAGGAGAACCTTCCCCTCCCTTAAAATTCCCCCTAGATTAAAAGACATTTGTAGAGAACCCTTTGAGATGCTCTAAAGTTCAACTACTTGGAATTACTTCTACGAATAATTTAGGATAGAGAATATCTAAATACGGAAAGAAAAATCTTGTATTCTACTCATGATACATAGGTTTCAGACATCTAAACACAAATAATAAAATCATACAAAGACATGCCACCGCCTAAACCTATTAAGAAATAATCTTCTATTAGTTATGCTCTCTAAATTCTTTAATACTCACCGTGAAAGGAGAATATTTCTCCATTGTTCTTGATTTTTGGACTAAAAATATTGAAGATATTATTCCTTTCTGTACAAGGCAAAACTTACATACAAAATTGGAAAATTTTTGGCGGTTCTCTAGTGCATGTTAGCAGGCGAAAATCTCCCTGCTAACTTGCGCTCCCGCCTTGAAAATGGTGAAAAAAGGGGGAAAAGGGGGAAAAATTATGGAATTTGGATTAAGATCTTCAAATATGATTTCGTCATCTCCTGCTGATCCTAATTTCTTTGAAGATGATGAAGAATTAATGGGATCCACATGCCCAAAAGGGGAAAAGAAGAAGAAGCTATTGGCTGATATTTTAAGCTCAACAAATCCTATTCAGCCTCAGATTGATTCTTTGAGGAATGGAGGATCGAGTTCGATTTTGATTTCTGAAGTTTCTTAGGCTGATGAAGTGGAGATGGAATCATCTCAAGATTCGGTAAGAAATATTGGATCTAAAGCCTTGACTTCTAAAGATGTGCTTGAATCTGTCCCCGTCTCATCTTTTAAATCTGGAGATGGTATTAGATCTGGTTTTTTAAGATATGAATCTTTTCTTCCTTCAAATTCTGTTTCAAGATCTGCTAAAAATTCTAATCCTGTGATGAATCCGGAGGTAAATCCTGGGATCATTGGTGAAATTTCTATTCCATTGAAATCAGTGGTGGCAAATTCTAAAGATTCTTGCTCTGTGAATTTAGTAAATTAGTTCAATGAGAATGTTGATTTCCCCCCGTTGAAGTCTTCCAATATTTCAAATGAACCTATCCAAGAAATCAAAAAAAGCTGGGTCAGTTGTTTTGCTGACAATAGAAAAACTGGAAGTGGCTTAGTATTGGATTATTTGCCTCCAGAAAATAAAGACAATGTTACATTTAATGATGAAGAATGGAATGAAGGGGTTTCTATGTGGCAGTTCTCATTAGTTGGACAAGTTCTTGGATTAAATGCCAAATTTAAGGCTATGGAGATCTATGTCAAGAAATTATGGTCTAAATTGGCTATTCCTGAAATCTGTTTTCTTAAACCTGGGATCTTCTTGTTTAAATTTAAAAATAAGGAAGAAATGAATGTGATTTTAGAAAATGGACCATGGTTCTTTAGATCTCGTCCTCTCTCATTGAAGCACTGGACAATTGGAGAAGATTATGAGAAAATAAATGAGCGCATCTACCCTGTTTGGGTTCAATTACCAGCACTTAAGCTAAATCTATGGAATGCTAAAACTATCAGTAAGATAGTTAGTGTCATTGGTCGTCCTGTTGCCACTGACAAACTAACGGCAAATAAGCAAAGATTAGCTTATGCAAGGGTACTTGTAGAAGTAACTATGCCTGCAGATCTACCTGATTTTATTATCTTACAAGGCCCTGATAGAAAGAAATTTAATCAAAGAGTGATATATGAGCTGAAGCCTAAATGGTGCACTCAGTGTAAACTGGTGGGGCATGAAACCAAGTTTTGCAAAAAATTTCCATGGGTTCAAAAATGGATTCCAAAAACAAATGTTACAGCTATACATAATGTGCAAGTTTCAGCTGGACATGTGCAGGTTAATCCTGTGCATGTTTTGGATGCTGAAAATGAACTGTCAAAGTTAGGGGCTATGAATTCAAATATACAAAGGCCAGCTGGACATAATGTGCAGGATGCTGATAATCATGTGCATGTTTTAGATGCTGGAAACCAATAGGAGGGGGACACCTCACTTGTCCCCCCTATTGGTCCTATATTTTGGGTCCCTGTAGCAAAGCTCAATCTACAGCTAAACTTTACAAGAAGAACGAAAGATTTTTTTTTTTTCATAAAAGAAAAAAGAGGAGATGAAAGAGGCTTTACACCATCTCCAACCGGCCGGAAAAATCTGGCTTCTTAGCTAAATTTATGGAGATTTAAGGGGATCCTCTTCACCCCAAGTCTTTTTAACTTCCTTTCTAAATTAAGGAGAAGGTTAAAGTCACTTAACCTTCCACTTATAATTTTATATTAATATATTTTGTTTTGGAGTTAATTTATAGTTAATTAAATTTAGTTAATGTATAGTTAATTTAAAATAATATAATTAATTTAATGTATAGTTAATTCAAATTGATTAATATTTTCTAAAATGCACCCCTTATAATTTTTTATTATAATTTTTATTAATATAAATTTAAATTTAAAATGATATTTAACTTTTAACATGATTTATATAAATTAATTATTATATAAATTAATTATTTGTTAAATTTTAATATGATTAATTAATTTAATGAGTATATAAGGTAATTTCTTAATTTAAATTAATTAATTAATTATTTTTAGTTATTAATATTTAGTTATTTATTCATTTATAAATGAACCACATATTTAATTAAATCCTAATCAATAAAATTAAAATACTTAAATATGAATAATTAAGGGGTAAGGGGACTTTTAAGGGAGAACCATTGGAGGAGAACCTTCCCCTCCCTTAAAATTCCCCCTAGATTAAAAGACATTTGTAGAGAACCCTTTGAGATGCTCTAAAGTTCAACTACTTGGAATTACTTCTACGAATAATTTAGGATAGAGAATATCTAAATACGGAAAGAAAAATCTTGTATTCTACTCATGATACATAGGTTTCAGACATCTAAACACAAATAATAAAATCATACAAAGACATGCCACCGCCTAAACCTATTAAGAAATAATCTTCTATTAGTTATGCTCTCTAAATTCTTTAATACTCACCGTGAAAGGAGAATATTTCTCCATTGTTCTTGATTTTTGGACTAAAAATATTGAAGATATTATTCCTTTCTGTACAAGGCAAAACTTACATACAAAATTGGAAAATTTTTGGCGGTTCTCTAGTGCATGTTAGCAGGCGAAAATCTCCCTGCTAACTTGCGCTCCCGCCTTGAAAATGGTGAAAAAAGGGGGAAAAGGGGGAAAAATTATGGAATTTGGATTAAGATCTTCAAATATGATTTCGTCATCTCCTGCTGATCCTAATTTCTTTGAAGATGATGAAGAATTAATGGGATCCACATGCCCAAAAGGGGAAAAGAAGAAGAAGCTATTGGCTGATATTTTAAGCTCAACAAATCCTATTCAGCCTCAGATTGATTCTTTGAGGAATGGAGGATCGAGTTCGATTTTGATTTCTGAAGTTTCTTAGGCTGATGAAGTGGAGATGGAATCATCTCAAGATTCGGTAAGAAATATTGGATCTAAAGCCTTGACTTCTAAAGATGTGCTTGAATCTGTCCCCGTCTCATCTTTTAAATCTGGAGATGGTATTAGATCTGGTTTTTTAAGATATGAATCTTTTCTTCCTTCAAATTCTGTTTCAAGATCTGCTAAAAATTCTAATCCTGTGATGAATCCGGAGGTAAATCCTGGGATCATTGGTGAAATTTCTATTCCATTGAAATCAGTGGTGGCAAATTCTAAAGATTCTTGCTCTGTGAATTTAGTAAATTAGTTCAATGAGAATGTTGATTTCCCCCCGTTGAAGTCTTCCAATATTTCAAATGAACCTATCCAAGAAATCAAAAAAAGCTGGGTCAGTTGTTTTGCTGACAATAGAAAAACTGGAAGTGGCTTAGTATTGGATTATTTGCCTCCAGAAAATAAAGACAATGTTACATTTAATGATGAAGAATGGAATGAAGGGGTTTCTATGTGGCAGTTCTCATTAGTTGGACAAGTTCTTGGATTAAATGCCAAATTTAAGGCTATGGAGATCTATGTCAAGAAATTATGGTCTAAATTGGCTATTCCTGAAATCTGTTTTCTTAAACCTGGGATCTTCTTGTTTAAATTTAAAAATAAGGAAGAAATGAATGTGATTTTAGAAAATGGACCATGGTTCTTTAGATCTCGTCCTCTCTCATTGAAGCACTGGACAATTGGAGAAGATTATGAGAAAATAAATGAGCGCATCTACCCTGTTTGGGTTCAATTACCAGCACTTAAGCTAAATCTATGGAATGCTAAAACTATCAGTAAGATAGTTAGTGTCATTGGTCGTCCTGTTGCCACTGACAAACTAACGGCAAATAAGCAAAGATTAGCTTATGCAAGGGTACTTGTAGAAGTAACTATGCCTGCAGATCTACCTGATTTTATTATCTTACAAGGCCCTGATAGAAAGAAATTTAATCAAAGAGTGATATATGAGCTGAAGCCTAAATGGTGCACTCAGTGTAAACTGGTGGGGCATGAAACCAAGTTTTGCAAAAAATTTCCATGGGTTCAAAAATGGATTCCAAAAACAAATGTTACAGCTATACATAATGTGCAAGTTTCAGCTGGACATGTGCAGGTTAATCCTGTGCATGTTTTGGATGCTGAAAATGAACTGTCAAAGTTAGGGGCTATGAATTCAAATATACAAAGGCCAGCTGGACATAATGTGCAGGATGCTGATAATCATGTGCATGTTTTAGATGCTGGAAAGAAATTATCTAGTCCTTTGTCAGGTTCAAATCTACAAAGGTCTGAGGTGTGGGTGAATTTTCCTATGCATTTTCAGCATACCATGGAGACTGGTATACTTCAACAATCTGATAAAGGAAAGGAAAAACAACTTGATGATAAGACAATGCAAGCTAGTAGCAGTCAATTAGGCTTCAAAGAGAATATTCCCGTGCATGGTGTGCATGTACAGCAAGTACCAAATAAGCCTTGGACTCTAGCACAAAGTAACAATAAGAAGAAATCTACTCCTACTAATGCTTTTTCTCATTTGGAGTTTTTGGATTTGGATCCCTCTTAAGTAGATAGGGGGAGAGGGGATTTTTGCTAAATGAATTTGTCTTTTTGGAATGTGAGGGGACTTAATAAGTCCTCTAAGCAACAAATGGTCAAGAATCATTTATGGAATTATCACATCTCTTTTATAGCATTGTTGGAAACAAAAATAAAAGATGCAAATTTGCAAAAAATTGCCAAGAAAATTGCAAATGGTTGGAAATGGACATCAAATGTGAGAAATCCAGGGAAAGCAAGAGTTATGATTCTTTGGAATCCAAAGATTCTGGATATGCAAGTTATTTGCTGCTCTGATCAAAATATCTCCTACACTGTTAAATCTGTTTATGGGAATTTAGATTGTGTGGTTTCCTCAATATATGGTTTTAATAATTTGGAAGCAAGAAAGGATTTATGGGCTGAATTAAGATCTGTTTTTAATAATTTGGAAGCAAGAAAGGATTTATGGGCTGAATTAAGATCTGTTCATCAGTCTATAGGGGATATTCCTTGGCTCATTTGTGGAGAAGGATTTATGGGCTGAATTAAGATCTGTTCATCAGTCTATAGGGGATATTCCTTGGCTCATTTGTGGAGACTTCAACACAATTATTAACAATGAGGAGAAAATTAGAGGGAATTTGCTCTCAGATTCAGATACAGCAGATTTCAGAGAATTTATTTTTGACTGTCAGCTCTCACACTTGAAATCTTTGGGGTGTTTCTATACCTGGAACAACAAACAAGACTCAGAATTCAGGATCTGGAGTAGATTAGACAGAGTCTTGGTAAATGACAAGTGGATTCAAAACCTCAATGCCAGTCAGGTTGAATTTCTTATTCCTAACCTTTCTGATCATTCTCCTGGTGTTATTACAATAAATGAGGAAATTTTGCAAGGAAAGAAGTCTTTCAAATTTTTTAAAATGTGGACAAAACATGTCAGTTTTATCCCCACAGTTGCATCCACCTGGCAATCTAGAGTAAATGGCTGTACTATGTTTTCTGTTTGCTCTAAATTGAAGAAGCTGAAGATTGCTCTGAGGGACATTAATAAAAAGCACTTCTACAATATTTGTGAGCAGGTTCTTAATGCTAAATATGCTCTGGAAGAGATTCAAAAAAACCTTCAAGCAAGTCCTTTATGTCCTATGTTAATAAAACAGGAAAAAGAGTGTATATCCAACCTTAACAGATTACAAGATTGTGAGCTTTCATTTCTTCAACAAAAAGCTAGAATTTCCTGGAGTGTTCATGGAGACAGATGTACAAATCTATTCCATTCTAGGATAAAGGCTGACAGGCACCATAACAGGATTATGCTCTTATATGATAATTTGGGACAGAGGATCACTGATGGTGATGGAATAGCTAATGAGTTAATCTCTCACTTCAAAGGTCTCATAGGAACATCTATTGATATTTCTCCACCCAATATTGACATTATTCATTCAGGTCCATGTTTAAATGCTTCTCAGGCTAGGGGTTTAATTACCCCTGTTACCAAGGAAGAAATAAAGGATGTCATATTCTCCATGTCAGACAACAAGACCCCTGGGCCAGATGGCTATAATATTGAGTTTTACAAGTCTGCCTGGAGCATTGTTGGAGATGAAGTTATTCAAGCTATAGGGGAATTCTTCAAAACTGGGAAACTGTTAGGCATGGTTAATTCTACTGTCATTTCACTCATTCCAAAAGTTAACTGTCCTACTTCTCCATCTGAATTTAGGCCTATATCTTGCTGCAATGTCCTTTATAAAATCATTTCAAAAATCTTGGTGAATAGAATAAAACCAGTTATTGGGGTTCTTGTCAATGGAGCTCAAAGTGCATTTTTGGAGGGAACACAAATCACTAATAATATTCTGCTTGCACATGAATTGATTAAGAATTACAGCAGGAAATGTATCTCCCCTAGAGTAATGCTTAGTATTGATATCAAAAAAGCATTTGACACCATCAACTAGAATTTTATGAGAGATTTGCTGATTGGTTTGAGTTTCCCAAATAAGATGGTAGACTGGATTATGACATGTATTTCTTCCCCTTCTTATTCCATTTCTTTAAATGGATCACTCCATGGATATTTCAAAGGCAAGAGGGGACTGAGACAGGGAGACCCTTTATCCCCATATCTCTTTATCTTGGGCATGGATTATCTCTCTAGAAGTTTGGATTTATTGAGCAATGAAAAACAATTCAAATTCCATCCGAAATGTAAAAGGCTCAAGATAACTCATCTTATTTTTGCTGATGATCTATTACTCTTTAGCAAGGGAGATCTGGTATCAGTTAAAAAGCTTCAGCAGTGTCTACAAGATTTCAGTGCAACTTCTGGACTTGAGGCTAATCCTAATAAATGTCATATCTTCTTTGGGGGTGTGAATGAAAGGGTTAATGCTTCTATAAATGACTTGTTGGATTTCACTGAAGGCACTCTCCCTATCAAATATGGACTGTAATCCTCTGCTCAACAGGATTACCAATCAATTTCAAAAATGGTCTTCCAGGAACCTCTCCTATGCAGGCAGAATACAAGTTATAAAAAGTGTGATTTTAGGTGTCCAAATTTACTGGACATCTAGCTACATTCTGCCCATGAAAGTTCTCCAGAGAATTGATGAAATGAATAGGGATTTTTTGTGGGGAAGAACTGATCATAAGCAAAAGTTTTCTCTGGTAGCATGGGAGAAAATCTGTCAGGGGAAAAAATTTGGTGGCTTAGGCATATTCTCTGCTAAACTCTGGAATTTTGCTGCTGCTTTGAAGAATATCTAGTATATTCATGTGAATAAAGAGCTCCTATGGATCAAGTGGATCCATGGTACTTATCTAAAGCACAGTGATATCTGGACTGTCAATGCTAAAGCAAATGATTCATGGCTTTGGAAACAAATGCTGAAAATCAGGGATAAGGCCTTGGCTTTAACTGGAGGGGTTGATAACCTAAAGCTTATCATTAGATCTTGCTATAAGAATTCTAAAGTTAAACCATCGGCTTTGTATACAGCTTTATCTCCAACTTCCCTCAAAGTTCCATGGTATAATACTGTTTGGGATAGTTTGAATTACCCTAAACACTCTATCATAAGTTGGCTTGCTGTTCAAAACAGGTTGTTAACACAAGACACTCATATAGGGTTATCCTAGCCGGGATATTGGCCAACTGCGCCATGATGTCGAAATGGGGCGGAGAGCTCGCATTCCTCGGTTTGTCTCTTCCAATCGGATGATTGAATCGAGACTGCCTCGGGTTTTGAGTCTCCTGGCGTAAAGGCTCTTTCCCCTTTTCTTTCCGCTGGACTCTTTCCGTGGCCACAGGCGTCGGGGGAACTGCTACAATACCCAGTTCTGACAATATCTTGGAAGGAGGAGTGTTGGTACCCAATTGCTCGGAAGCATCTGGGTATTTGTAGTGGTACTCATTCCGGCTTGCTGTTCAAAACAGGTTGTTAACACAAGACAGGTTGTCTATGATGGGGATACTGAATGCAAATTCATGTTATCTATGCAATGGTGATGCAATAGAGAGCCGCGACCATCTCTTCTTTGAATGTAAATACTCTATGAATGTCTGGAACAAGATCATGTCATGGATCAAATTTAGATGGCGTTCCTGCAATTGGAATTGTATGTTGGAATGATACTCTACCTGTTTGAGAGGCAAGGGTTTTAAGCAAAAGATTAAGAGGATGGCCTTTAATGCTTCATTATACAAGATAGGTATTTGTAGTGGTACTCATTCCCACTCCGAGTTGCAAATGTTTCCTGCTCATCTTCAGAAAGTGGGAATGCCGGAATTCTGTCATCGTCTCTTCCTAGAATAGCGGACACCCCATAACAAGATTTACCTTTCCCTTTTGGCGTCTTCTTGGAAGAGGTCCCAGTCCACTGTTCGTCTCCGATCAGATCTGGATGAACCCAAAGAATCTCAGTTAAGGAGATCAAAGTTGATATGTTGATACTAATTCTCAATGGCTCTACTGCTCCGGAAAATAGAGAATGAGTTTTATCACTGTAAATAGATTTTTGGAGTGTGAGTGATGTTTTTTAGTATACTAGTTTTTACACACGTGCAATGCATGTGATTTAATATCATGATTAAGTATTTTTGGCAGTTTGTGCTCATATTTTTCTTTAAACTCTTACATTCCGATTATTTTTTTATGTTTGTTTAAATGGGATACACCCAATTTAAAAGGCAATTTGATTTTATTATTCTCCACGAGGTACTTGAAGATACCAGGAACTTCGTCCTCTCTGAATGAATAAACTTTCGGGAACTTTGTCTCCGAAGCTTTCGGCCTTGGGGTCTGCTGTTGCCACCTTGGTTGTTGAGGCGCCTTTTGCTGCTGCTGTTGCGGTTGCGCCTGCACCTCGAACGTTTGATTTGCGTTCACGGCGTTCGCATGCGCTTTTCCTTTACCCCTAGGGGTGAAGTTCGGTTGCGGAGCGTTATTTGCTATTTGGCCCCTTTCCGCCAAGTCAAATGTACTTATGATGTTCAACACAAACTGCTCAAAATATAGACTTTGATTTTTTTTTCTATTTCAATGAGAATAAATATTAATTTCATATATATAAAATTCTTTGTGTTCCTAATTTATTACTTAAATAAATTAGAAGCTATCTCTTTATTTTCCTCTAAAATGAATTCTTCTGATGTGCATCCAATAAGAATTTCTGTTATTTCAATAATATTACCTTTGCTCTATCCTTATCATTTTTCATAAAGATCTAAAATAAATACCTGCATTATTCATTACTAATTTCTCTTAGATTATAATATTAATATTTAATTTGAAGAACACAGTATGGAATTTATGAATACTTACTAATTTTTCTTATGTCTTCCATGGAGATTTTTTCTTTGATTAGGATAAAGTTATTAAATTATTTTTTAATGTAACTCATTCAGTGCTTCATTAATAGATATGTCTTATGTTAATGCCAATTCAAGTGATTCATTGACGTTTTCTGAATTTTAGATTTATTTCCATCACTTTCCCATTTGCAATGGAAATAACTCAATTCTTTTAAAGTTATCTCTAAATATTCTAATAGTTTCTCCATATGTAATTCCTTGTATTCTTTTACCCTATAAATATTATTAACGTCAAAGATTAAAGTTTCTAAATTAAAATCAATTAATGCTAAGGTATAATATTATAGTGTTTTATCATTTCTATGGATTTAAACATCTATCAATTAATGTTACGAATGTATTTTGGCTACCCCAACTTATTACTAAAATTATATGAAATTACTTTAATTTATATAGTGCCGATAATTTTTAATATATAATATTTTTAAAAATTTTATCCATTAACCGGATGTTTTTAATCAATTCTTATTGTTTTTGTTTACCAGTATCAACTTAGACTATTCTTAGATGCTGAAAATAGATAGTAAATCCCTAAATTAGAAATTTTAATATATATATGAAAAATACCAAACAATTACACTTTTTTATGCCAAGTTTTAAAATTTTAGCCCATTTTTGTGGTTTTTAACTTTGAAGGTGTGATTTATAATTTTTAAAATTTTGAAAGAGTTTTTTAAAAAAATTACTTTTAAGTTTGGTAGTTGTAAATTCTATGTTTCATGTGTTGGTGGTAATTTTTTAAAAGTTAGTATATTTCTTATAACTCTAAAAATTTGAGGGTGTTTTTTGTAATTATTAAAACTATAGATTAATTTTGAAAAATATTAAATTTCAGCGGTCTACCAATCGACGAATTTGATGTGTGCTAGTTAAAATTTTTGAAAATTTAGAGTTTTTTTTTACGATTTTTAAATTTTGAAGGAGTTTTTTTAAAAATTTTGAGGTTAATTTTGATAAATTTTAATTTTTTAGGTGTCTAAGGGTAATATCTTGAATTCATCTTATTTTATTTATAAATTTTAGAATTTTAGGGTAGCTTTTTATAATTTGAATTTTTGAAGGTGTTTCTATAATTTTTGAGATATTGAGGGTGTTAATTAAAAAATTTAAATTTAAATGTCAAAAATTTTAGGTGTATCATGGTAATCTCTTGAATTCATCTGTGTTGTTTGTAAGTTTTAAAATTTTAGAATTTTAATGTGCTTGTCTGTAATTTAAACTTTTGAGGGTGTTTCTATAATTTTTGAGACATTGAGGTGTTAACTGTAAATTTTAAATTCTTTGCAAACTGATGTTAATTTTTTAATTTCATGTTTTTTATTTTAAGTTTTGAGACATTGGGATGATTTTTATAATTTTGAACTTTTCAGGGTCTTTTCTGCAGTTTTAAAACTTTTTATGGTTTTTTTGCAATACTTTATGTATTATAATATGTTATCTACTTGTAATTTCTTTATCTTAACAAACTAATATCATTTTTATGTTTTATATATTTTATTAATATTAGTTTTTTTAAATTGTTAAGCTAAACATGGTTCACATAGGATTAGGATAAGATATGATTATGATTAGGATAGATTAAGATATAAATAAAATATTCAAAATAGTGAAGGGTAATATTGACCATTGAAAATTAGAATTTGATTATAGATAAGGTAGTTCAAACTATAAAAGGGTATATTTGTCTAAAAAAAATTTTCCGAACTCGTGCTTTTAAATGGAGTATGATCTGTCAAATATATAGGTTTTCTCATGTTATGAGAATCATGATGTACAAAAATTTTCGTATGGTTGAATGAATAAAAATTTTCATTGACCAAAAAAAAACCTTACATACAAATTAAGCATCCATAGGCTTTAATTCCTAACTACTCTTGACGTAAATGGAAAAGGAATTGCAATGCTGACTCCATCGTGTAACCTTAATTTCATACAAGCACGAGCTGTAGTCACCTTAATAATTTACTCAACAAAAATTCTTGTGATGAAACCCACATAATAATTACTTTAAGATTGACTGAAGAGTAAAAGCTGTAAGCAAATGGTCCAGCACTAGATCTCCAATGGATGAGTTTGGTCCACACGGCAACAGCCAAAATCAAAGGGGGGGAAAAATATTGGGCAAGTGAGTAGGAAATATGAGAACACAAAAGAATTTTTCCATTTCTATCTACCCTCTCCCTGTCTCTCTAGTACTCTTTTCCAATGAAGGGAAATTGAGCACCTTGTGTGTAGAAAAAGTTAAAGCTATAGCACCTAACTGAAACGGACTACGGACTAGGGTTATTTCGATACTTGTAGTTCAAATCTTTCATATTTTCAATTTAGGCCCTAACATTATTGAAATTTCCATTAGGTCCACAATCAGACAAGATGGTTTGTAAACAGCCCCTTGGTTGGGTTACAAAATCCATCCAATCTGTCAGTCATGATTGGGTCAGTGTCGAACTATAGATGAGTAGTTACCAACTTCAACGAGTAGCCCCAGCTCGCCATGCATAGGTTTTCATTCTCTCTAGCTCCTATTTCAACTTGGAAAAAGAGAAAAGACCTAAAAAAGGGAGGCAATACAGGCACACTCTTAGGCACACCACCAACCATACTTCCCTCTTGCTACAGTGCAGCAGCCCCACATATAATTTTTTTAAGAAAAATCACATGTGGGGCCGCTGCACTATAGCAAGAGGGGAGTGTGGTTGGTGGTGTGCCTAAGGTTGTGCCTCTATCATAACTGTTATGGTAATCTACCATTTATCAATAAAAATGATTAGAAGATTATCTCCATGAGCCTAATGGAGTCACAATTCAAATTGACTCAGCTAAAAAGACTAGCCAAAAGTTAAACGCTTTAGCCGACACGAAGCGCGGAAGTAGTCGGCCCTTCGCCCTTAAGGCGACTACTCGGGAGTCCACCCAATTCCCAATCGAGACGACTCCCCCAGTGGCGGCTCGGCTGTCTACCGAGCTGTCTGACTGGCCTGACGACTCACTTATCTAGTCAACAAGTTACGAGAACGACCCGCCTTCCAACACAATCCTGCTGGGGAAGATAAAAATCCGAGTCATCCAACTGAGCTATTTCCAAGATATACATCAATCAACCACACTATTGATCAGTCACATCAAAAGTCTCAAACTCTGACGAAGTCTTAAATACAAAGACGGCTCATTCTATTCCCAAGTCACTTTTGGGATGTAATCAAGACACCCTCTGAGCTCAGACGACCTTTTCTCCAGTCGCCAGCTGCCATCTGTGAAGCAATGAGTGGCTAGATCGGTCAGCCTATCTTTCCTTTATCCTTATCTGTCAAACCTGGGACGTTATCGAGGCGCCTTCTGTACTCGAGTGCCTCGCCCTCCAATCACTAACCCCCATCTGTAAAGATAAGGGCGACTCAGCACCTCGCCGTATTCTCGGCCATACGCCATCCAATCAATCCTGGGGCCTTATCAAGATCATCTCAAAATAGTATCTCCTTCAGTCGCCAGCCGATACGTGAAAGGACTACTGCTGACTCAGCCTCCAGCTCATCCCCCACCATCGTCCTCAGATCCCTGATGAAGCCACGTGTCTATCCTCAACAACCTATAAAGAGAAAGGGAAAAGAAGGGGACAGGGGAGCGCTCTCTTTTTTGGGACCTTGAACTAAAACAACTAAGAAGTCATTCTTTTCTTCAAGTTGCTAAAAAAAAATTCTAAAATGAGAATGTACCCTGCATAGACCTCAATGACCCAGGAACTCTCTCCAAAACCTCCCTCAAACTCATCCTCTAACTTGACCGTCGGAGGTACCACGGGGGAAACACGCCCCGTACCCCGACGTTCCTTGTGTGTGCAGGCCATCAGTCCACCCCGTGCGCTCAGAGCTAGGCATAAAGTCGGAGGGGGAGTCGGTCCCTTTATCCTTTATCATCCTCCCTCGGTAGACAACCTCCCCCCTATTGGCTGTGTGATTCCAGACATCAATTTGAATTTTATAATTGAAATTCCACCCCATAAAATTGAAATAGAAGGAATACCCCACCTAAACACAAACGGGCGAGTAATCTCAACAAAATGCAAAATATCTGAGGGACTAATATCTAAATAACACAAAGGCCTAACAAAACCCTGACCCTAGAGTTTGGAGAGGTGTGCGTTTGTCACGTCCCCAAATATCGTGGAGACCTAGCATGCGTTGCTTTCCCGTGCCCAACGAGCGGACCGCCTTCTCACCAACACTTGACCCTAACCTTGCTTACGCAAACCAATTGAAAGAGAGTCGACTTTTAAACCCTTTGAGTCCCTCTCACCGAAATTAAAGCTTTAGTCAGCATATTAATTGATTGTAACCCAATTAGAGAGAAGAAAATGGTGATTAGTGGGATAATGAAACGAGTGAGGGTCGTATAGTGAGGAAATTACAGGTTCGTATGAAAGTGATGTGGAACATTTCACGGAGAAAGGTGTTCATTAAATTACATAGTTATTTTTTTAATAGGCTTTATAGTAAGTGACAACTGTTATTATTGGGTAATAGTTAGGCAATATGTAGTATGGAATTATAGACTGCGTTGGACCTAACCATATACATGGTGGATTCTTAACCAATATTTGAGTCATTCAATGTTTCAACCATTTGATCTTTTAACTGTGACATTAAGAATTGTTATATGCTATAGAATTGCAAGTGTCTCAATTAAGCATGATTAGTGACATTAATGTTCATTAATCGATGCCCTATGTATAACTGTCTCTTGACCATGAGTGTGACCCGATATATCTTAACATATGCGTGATATTTGTTAGAGTCATCCAAATTGAATGCCAGATTTGTCAGCAAATATTAACAATACATATCAATTATGTGAATGCTTGCTTCAGTATAATTTACTACTTGGAAGTTAATGTCATTTCTTCCTTTAAAAACCGACTCATAGATTCTATTGGGGAATATACTCGGGGCTACGCTAAACCCTTAAAACAACAAGAAACACAGTATAGAGAAAAATACACCAAGATATAACGAGATTCGACAAACTTGCTTACGTCCTCAGGAGCCACACTATTAATTTCTTATTAATCTAAGAAATTACAATGCAAGAGCAGATTTCAAACTTAAGATCTCTCAATAAATGCAATACCAACACTGTAGTGACTGTGTTAATTTCCTCTCTTAAATACCAACTCTCTCTCTCTCTCTCTCTCTCTCTCTCTCTCTCTCTCTATATANCTCTCTCTCTCTCTCTCTCTCTCTCTCTCTCTCTCTCTCTCTCTCTCTCTCTCTCTCTCTCTCTCTCTCTCTCTCTTAAGTTCTCTCTTTTATTCCCCCTCAAATCGCGTGAGAGCTGGAGAAAAGAAAAAGAGCAAAGAGAGAAAGAGGAGCTGTCGGTGCTTGGGTCTGGAGATCGCGAGGAGAGAGAGTAGAAAAAGCAATAGGGGGGCTCTGGGTTTCCCTTTTATAGGGAAACCCTAGGTGGACTGTCGACAGCCTGTCTGCACTCAAACGAGCGCTCGAGCTCAGCTGAGCCAACCCCGCTTTTGTCGACCTCGCCTGAGTCGATTCGAGCTTGCCTGCACAACTCCTCGACCTTGACTGTGGAATTCCTCGAGCTCACCTGCCTGGTCCTCACTCACGCTCGCTTGTGTGGATCTCTATCTCGCCTAAGTTGGAGCTCGAGCTCGCCGGACCTCGTCGTCGACCTCGCCGGATCTTGCCTCAACTTTGAGCTCGTCGCTTGCAGGTTTGGTCAATACCCAAACCAACAATCTCCCACTTGGAGACCAAACCGCCGTCAGCAGGCTATCTCAACAAACACCTCCTCCTGTGTGGCTCCGCCTTCGTCACCTATGCATGAATGCTAACTGAAGTTACGCACAATTCTAGTTTCTGAAATGTCACTGCCTTTGTCAACATATCCGCTAGATTCTTACTTCCTTGGATCTTCTGTTGAAATCTTTTGGAAACTTGTCGGGCTCTGTATCTTTTGGAACCATCATGTTCTTTTTTCACTTGATACACTCACTTGTTGTGATGTGCCTTCTTCCCCATGGGCAACTAAGCTAGTTCCCATGTCTAGTTGGAGATCATAGATTTCATCTCTTCTTTTATGGCAACCTCCCACTTGCTCATATCTCCACTATGACAAGCTTCATCAAAGCTTTTAGGCTCCTCTATATCTGTTAGTAACATATAATTCATGTATGTTATTAGGCACAGGAGGACGAGTAGACCTTCTCAATATCGGAGCTGGTGCATCGGGCTCTGCGCACTGTTCTGTTCAACAAACTCTTCTGGCTGAGGACCTTCTGCATTGGGTTCTTCTGAGAGGTTACTCGGGATATCATCTGTATCTACAAATGTTGACTCTCTCTCTGAGTCATCTATCTTGTGCATGTCCTTGTACATCACCTTCTCGTTGAATGTCACATCTCTGCTCTTACACCTTCTTGTTTTCATTGTCCCAAATGCAGTAGTCGAACTCATCTTCACCATAGCCGATGAAAGTGCATTTCTTGGACTTAGGATCAAGCTTATTCCTGACTTGATCACTAATATACACATAAGCTACACAACCGAAAACTTTGAGATGTGAGAGTTCTACCTCCTTTCCGCACTATACCTCCACTGGTATTCTGTGCTCCAATAGAACCGATGGACCTCGGTTGATCAAGTAAGCTGCTGTGTTGACTGCTTCTGTCTAGAACTGCTTTGATAGACCTGACTGTATACGAATGCTTTTGGCTCTCTCTGTCAATGTTCGGTTCATCCGCTTAGCTATACCATTTTGTTGAGGCATGTCGGGTACGGCTCTCTCTATTCTGATACCGTGCTCATAGCAGAACTTCTTAAACCCGATGTCTTCATAGTCACCATCATTATCGGTCCTGAGCTTCTTTATTCTCAGATCGGTCTCATTCTCGGACATAGCTTTCCATCTCCTGAAAGCCTCAAATACTTCTGACTTATGCTTCAGAAAGTAGACCCATACTTTCCAAGAGTGATCATCGATAAAAGTCACGAACTAGTGTTTCCCACCAATGGACGGGCGTGGTGGTTGGTCTCCAAACATCTGAGTGAACGAGCTCTAGCTTCTCTTTCCTAGGGGTTCTGCCACTTGTCTGAAAGCTAACTCTCTTCTGCTTTCCAAGTATGTATTCTTTACACATGTCAATCTATACTGATTGTAAACCTGGGAGTTTTCCCTTTGTGTGTATAATCTTTATCCCCTTCTCACTCATATAACCGAGTCTCTGGTGCCATAGCCTTGAAATCTCATCGCCTGCTACAATTAAGATCAAACAATGTGCACCTTCTGTCATATATAGGGTACCAGTCTTCTTGCCTCGGGCAATTATCATTGCACCTTTTGAAATCCTCCAATCACCACCATGAAAAGTCGTAGTGTAGCCTTCACTAGCCAGATGTCTTACTAAGATTAAGTTCTTTTTCAGGTCGGGAATATGTCTGACATCCTTCAGCTTACATACTAGCCCGTTCAACTTAATTTTCACTACACATTTACCAATAATGACACACGATTGATCATCACCAAGGTATACATTTCCAAGGTTTTCGATGATATACTTCTCGAGGAATTCTTTAGGAGAAGTAGCATGGAATGATGCTCCAGAGTCCAACACCCAAGTCTCCTCCTTGCTCTCCAAAGAGCATATCCATGCATCATCTCCTCCTGAGGTAGAAGCAACATTTGCATCTGTCGTTGCCTCCCACTTCTTCTGTGCGCTCTTGCACTGATTCTTTTAGTGCCCGGTTTTCCCACACTTCCAACACTCGATAGCCTTCGAGCTGCTGGGATTCTTGGATTTGGACCTCTTGTTCTTTGATCCATTTCCTCTGGTTGAATTTCTACCTCTTGATTCTGTATGCAATACTGAAGAGGTTGTAGCTTCACCCGACTCTCTCCGTCGGATCTCCTCACTGAGAACCAGATCACGAACATCATCGAACTTCAACTTGTTGCTTCCCGACGAGCTACACACAGCTGTGACGGTAGCATTCTAGCTTTCTGGTAGGGAAGACAAAAGGATCAACGCTCGTACTTCTTCATCAAACTCAATATCAACTGAACTTAATTGGTTCATGACTGTATCTCGCCTACGTGGATCTCTATCTCGCCTGAGTTGGAGCTCGAGCTCGCCGGACCTCGTCGTCAACCTCGCCGGATCTCGTCGTCGACCTCGCCGGATCTTGCCTCGACTTTGAGCTCGTCGCCTGCAGGTTTGGTCTACACTCAAACCAACAGATTCAACAATTACGCTACTGGTAATCACTATCCGGTTACATATATTCATCGTATGAAAGAACCTCCTTTCATATGACAAAAGTCCACAATTAGTTAGTTCAAAATATTGAATGATGGGAATTAATCAATTAATATCAAAAAATAATAAGTCGTTAATATAAATCATTAGGCCAACAGCCAACAAAAACATAACGAGCCCTCGCCCCACTCCTCCTCAAACGGATGTAGCCGAATATAATTAACCAGAACCCTCATACCCCTCTTCAATTCATTTCCCTCCTCTATTTCTCTCTCCTCATCCTCTATATATATTGGCTCATTCCCAGATCTCACATCTCATTGAACTCCAAATCATTCTCCTTCCCCTATTAATTACTCACTCCTCAAATTTCCCCTCTCTAAAATGGAGTCAAGCTTGGATACTACTATCACTACAACCACTTTCAACTGCAACTCCTCATCCTCTGGTTCTCCCTCTCCTACCTCCTCTCCTCCTCCGCCGTCGATCGTCGTCAGCCCCTGCGCCGCCTGCAAGATCCTCCGTCGCAGATGCGTCGACAAATGCGTCCTCGCCCCGTATTTCCCGCCTACTGAGCCGCTCAAATTCACGACGGCGCATCGCGTCTTCGGTGCCAGCAACATCATCAAGTTCCTGCAGGTGCACACCTCTTGCAGGCATTACTAAGATGGATAGTGTCCCAAAAATGTTCAGATTTGCATGTTTTTTACAATAAATTACGCTATTTAATTTCGAGGATGCTTTCCTCAAGCACACTAATAATTCTGGTTCCTGACAGAAGCTATATATTAGTCCTGATGGAAAGGGGGTTGAGCAGTGTTATTTCTGTAACTTGTTGTCACATGTCAGCAAATTCCCGCATTCAATTTTCCACTAGACCAAACAAGACCAGAAATTAAGCTCAAAATTTTTTTGAAGTACTGAAGGGTTCTGATGAATCTGTAGTCTTGTGAAAATTTTCAATCGGGTCACTAAATTTCTTTAGTCTTGACTTTGATCAGGAGCTACCAGAGAACCAGAGAGCGGACGCGGTCAGCAGCATGGTGTACGAAGCGAATGCCCGGATCCGAGACCCGGTGTACGGCTGCGCGGGCGCAATCTGCCAGCTGCAGAAGCAGGTGAACGAGCTTCAGGCGGACCTCGCACGCGCGCAGGCGGAGCTCATCAACATGCAGACCCAGCACGCGAACCTAGTCGCCCTCATCTGCATGGAAATGGCAAATTCTCAGCAGAACCATCAGCAACTTCAGAACTGCGCTCCGCCGTCGTCGATCAACAACCCGATGGACTGCAGCCCCCAGAGCTTTCTCGTCGAGCCTGAGAGCTTCTTCCTTGACGAGAGCAATCAGGGGTGTTTATGGGAGGAGCCTCTGTGGACATGATCGGCTTTGGGATTCGTGCGACCGGGAGGAATAAGATTAGATTATTGCTAATGAGCTATCTAAAAGATACTATTAGTACTAATTTGTTACTGTAGCCGACAAAGTCGACGCGCTTGTTTTCCTTTATGCGAGTCCTTTCGAGACTTTTTTTTGAGGGGGGATTGAGTCCTTTTGAAAGTTTCAAGGATGAGAAAGTAAAGGGTTTTTTTTCTTTTCTTTCTAGATTCGCTGTGCTCGATTTGTGATTCAGGTAATTTTGCATAAGATATATGATCCTTGTCAATCAATCTCCGAAAATCTTTACTGGTACATGTTTTGTTTCCTCAAAAAGCAACTTTCTAAGAAACTAAAAATCTTGTAAATTTTATGCATGTGCATGTGTTTCTCTTGTCCTTTATCAGTAACTGTTATAAGATAAAGTTAAAAGTCATGGTAATAATTAATAGTTAATTACTGACTTTGCAAAAGCATTTCTTAAGCACTGGGCCGGTAATGGCTTCATGGTACATAATTGGTATTTATGTTGTACAACTATTGCAAGATTACACAATCATTTATTAGATTTCTTTTGTTTTTTTTTTCTTCATCACTAGGAATCCCGGCCATGTACTTAATACAAAAATGCGAATTATCCACTAATAGAACATAGATTTTATGCTTGGTACTTAAAAGTTATGGTATATTATATGAGATGTATAGCTTCTTTTTTAATACTAATAAAAAGACCAAAGGAAATAATTTCATAGGGAAAGGACCCAAAAGGTCTAAGTTCTCACTTTTCCTTGAAGAAACCTTAAGTCCCAGAGGAAAGGTTGAAAGATTACATACTTCCAAAAAGTTTGACAGAGAATATATACAGTTACGAATTAACTAAACTGATTGCAACTTTAGTTTAATTGGCAATTGACCAAGAAAATAAGTAACATTTTCTAGAAACTTTGCCACCTAACACTAATTAATCCAACTGGGCTTCCATTTCCTTAACGGCACTGTATACGAGTGGAAGGAGGGTAGAATTACATCATATTTCAACACTTTGTGCAAATGAGTCTCTTTCCATATTCAAAGGAGTTCAACACAATGCTAATCTTGATTAGACTAGTGTTAGGTTGTAAGAATCTCTACCCTCCCTTTAGAATATTAAGCCAGTTTGATAAAAAGATTAAAGGGTCCTTTAGAATATTAAGCCAGTTTGATAAAAAGATTAAAGGGTCACAGATCTATAGCACTTCTATGTTCCTTTTGTTGGGGAATTTTAGTCTCAATGCCTACTACGATCTGCGCAACATTGAAGTCAACCCACAATCAACAAGATATAAAACAACCACAATAAAGAAGAAAGAACACCGAGATTTACGTGGTTCGGTCGACCAACTTCGACCTATGTCCACAGGACAATTAACAATACGAGAAATCCACTATGTATCAGAGAGAACTACAAGAGGAACCACTCAACTCTCGTCTCTCAATCTCTCAACCTTACATACATAATAACTCTCATATTCTCTCCAAAGCCCTCTCCTTGCAATCTTTTGAACGGACAAAGACCGCAAAACCATCTCTCAATGATGTAATCTTTTGCATGGACAAAAACTACGAAACCCTCACCTCTCGCACAATATTCTTGAATTAGGTTACGCCCTTTGCTAACCCTAGATTACAATAATATTGGCTCTCTCATCTGCTTAATTAGTTTTTCCTCCAATAATAGAAGAATAATCAAAACCCTATCTCTAACCTAACTTGATAATTAGAATATGATTCCAACTCCTAATTGAGACTCAATCTCCTAATCATGATAGATCTTTAATCCTATCTAATTCTCATGAAGTTATACAAATAATCAAAGACATAATTCCAACACCTTTAGGGACTAAAAGTAAATTTCTTTTGAACTCAGTAAAGTTGAAATATTCAGAAAATTAAAATCATTAGTGATAGGTAATTTTGTTCTAGTTGCGCTCTGAACATATTTATGAAAACTATTCCGTAACCATATGAAAAATGTTATTTTGGTATAAAATTTTTTCTACTTAAGATATAATATAATGATTAAAAATTCTTTAATACAATAGCATTTTGAAAGCAGTAAAATTCACAAAAACCCTCAAGAAGTTTTGTCGTTTTGAGATAACTCTCAAAAATTTTGGGAAGGTCACTTAATTTACCCTCAAGACCTTTTCAATTAACATCTCCCAAAAAGCTCGGTAAAAAATAAATGCCGAAAAATGCAAACATTTTGGCAATATTGCCATTTTTTAGGTTATCTCAAAATAGGCATGTTGGATATGAGATGCAAACCTAAAGGGGTTGTGAATAGGATTGTCGCCGTTTTTCAGGAAAAATATAGAATATGCAGCATAATATATAAAATAAAACCGATAAAGTAATATAATCAAACACCAAAAACAATAACTAGGAACACACAAGATTTTATAGTGGTTCGAATAACAATCAAATGTCTACTATTTCTTCTTGTGAATGAGCTTCCTCATTATGCAAAGAGTTCACTTGAATCACAAACTTAATTCAGTAGACTTACAAGACGGGACCCTGAAATCCATCTAAAATCAGTCGTCTAATCTAACTCCCACAATGAGTAACTCCTAGCTCTAGCTAGTCCCAACTCTCAATTCAACCGGCTTGAGTATGCCATCAAAGAAGTTCAAAGTAAAACTAAAATAAACAAGTAAAGCTCAGAATACAAGAAAGATCTTACAACCCTTTTGTTAGACAAACTATCCTACAAAGAATATAAGCATATCATGATAAAGAATGGTAAAGAAGATTAATCCAAGGGCAATTCCCTGAGCTAAAATGATCTGGAGAAGTTTTTGCGTGATGAGTGAGAGTTTAACGAGGCTCTGAGGGTCAAACAACTTGATCTTTCACAAATTAAAACCCTAGAACTCTCTCTCTCTCTCTCTCTCTCTCTCTCTCTCTCTCTCTCTCTCTCTCTCTCTCTCAAAATAATATAAACTCCTAAATGGGTTAGGAAAGAGATATTTTTTAACGTGGTAGAGATTGGAGATATTATAAACAACGAATAGCTGTGCTTAAATCTGAAAATATATGATAGATGGTGTCAAGACCCCATGACACCATTGATGATTGAGAAGCCCGTCGATCATATGAAAGTCTTTGGAGTCAAAATTATCGATGACGTATGTTAACCATCGATGAGCTCTTTTTATCATCTATGGCAAATGCCTTTCATCGATGGTAGAAAGGCTGAATTCAGCTGTAGAGCCGATTTGGCTGCTAGCAACAGACCAATCTTTCGGACCAAAAGAGGAGAACAGATAGAGCAAAGGAAGGCCTAACTTCGCAGGTCAGGTCTTGGCTCATCATATCAAACCAATATTAGTACCAAATGAGAGTTTATTATTATGCAAAAAAGAGATATTGTACGAACTGTGTCCTAACAAGACAAACATCTTGTGGGTTTTCTAAAATTGACCCTTTTGAAAACTAGTAGGATTTTACTTTTAAAATATGGAATTGGATTACTCATGACATTTGTTGAAGAAAAAAAAAGAGTATTGCATGTGATGCTTAGTGGATTCATAATAAATGCAACTCCCAAAACCAATTGGATGGGAAAACATCTTCCACATGAATGTATACCTTACGTCCATGGATTGTCTCTCATTAATGCTTTTAGCCTAATTGTTTTCTTGATTAGGTTTGCAGACATGCCAACTTTAGAAATGTACGCGCGCAGGATCTATGAGGCTTTCAAGGTCTAAGTAGAATTACCAACCACATCAGTTGTCATCCAGTGCATGGACAGTTCTCGAGTGCATAGATGGTGGCTCTCGACCATCAATGGTGTCAAGACCCCATCGATGATTGAGAAGCCCGTTGATCATATGAAAGTCTTTGGAGTCAAAATTATCGATGACGTATGTTGACCATCGATGAGCTCTTCTTGTCATCGATGGCAAATGCCTTTCATCGATGGTAGAAAGGCTGAATTCAGCTTAATTTAGAGCTGATTTGGCTGCTAGCAACAGACCAATCTTTCAAACCAAAAGAGGAGAACTGATAGAACAAAGGAAGACCTAGCTTAGCAGGTCAGGTCTTGGCTCATCATATCAAACCAATATTAGTACCAAATGAGAGTTTGTTATTATGCCAAAAAGAGATAGTGTATGAACTGTGTCCTAACAGGGCAAACACCTTGTGGGTTTTCTGAAATTGACCCTTTTGAAAACTAGTAGGATTTTACTTTTACAATATGGAATTGGATTACTCATGACATTTGTTGAAAAAATAAAGAGTATTATTGCACGTGAAGCTTAGTGGATATTCATAATAAATGCAACTCCCAAAACCAATTGGATGGGAAAACATCTTCCACATGAATTTATACGAAGCATGGATATTGTCTCTCATTAATGCTTTTAGCCTAATTGTTTTCTTGATTAGGTTTGCAGACATGCCAACTTTAGAAACGTACGCGCGCAGTATCTACGAGGCTTTCGAGGTCTACGTAGAATTACCAACCACATCAGTTGTCATCCAGTGCACGAAACAGTTCTCGAGTGCATTGTGTGGAGATGGTGATCTCTAGTCATGATTAGCTGCCATATAAGCATATTAATATTTCCTAATTTAACTGATCTTTATCCTTCGTCGTTGACACAAAGGGTTATATTAATGTATGTACCTATAGGAGGCATGCAATAGGGGTTTATGTGTGAACATGAGTCAAAAGATTTCAGCTTTGACTAATGTGTAAGGTTCCTTCACTAGTGATCCCCAAGTGAGTAGTACTATAGTACTAGTTGAAAGCATACATGGCTATAATTAAATGTGCATGATTCAATTTGAGATGATTCCATTCTATACCTACTAAAGCCCCAATTTTTGGTAGGTGATCTAAGTTTATTTGATGCTTTACTCTTTGTTTCAACTTGCTTCACATCCTAATCCTACAATTTATAACGGAGTCGTAAGGTTATGCATGTATGTAATCTAGTTGAAAGATGGAATTCTAAAGAAATTAAGAAGAATGTTGATACTTGATGTTATTACAAAATGCTAGCTTTTGCTTTCAGTTTCATTAACAAGGTGATAATGAATCAGATGATACTTCTTACATCTACAATTATGTTAGTAGGATAAATTTCACTAAACTTCCAACAAGATTGAACATTTGGCATTAACGCTCAAAGGTTTTGAAACGCTCATTAAACCCTCACTATCTGGGGAATTCCAAAAATACCCAACCCATTTTATTTTATTTTACTTAACCCGATTCACATTATGTTTTGAGTTCCCAAACAGAGAATATCACATAAACACTCTACAACAATTATTGGGGATTAAGTGAACAAAATAAAAACATTTCCGAATGCTTTTTTTGAAATTCTCAAAGTTATTTGGGGAGCTTTGAGGAAGTTTAAAAATTTTGGGGGTTAAGCACCAAAAGCCCCAATGTATGTGCGGTTTAATAAAATTTACCCATTACATTAATATCAAGAATGTGTAGCCACATCCAACAAAGATCTCAAAAGGACACATTAATATAAAAGCTTTGCTACAGGGACCTAAAATATTGGACCAACAGGGGGACATGCGATGTGTCCCCCTCCTATTGTATAATGAGCTGACCATCATTGATTGATGGCCAGCTCATTATGCAATAGGATGTGGACACCTCACATGTCCCCCTTGTTGGTTCCATATTTTGGGATCTTGAAAATTTTTTCTTAATATAATGAAAGAATACATTTTGATTACTTGAGGACAAAATATTATAAGCTACACTATTCAAATCACTACATTTCCAATTGGAACATGCACTATGAGAAAACAATTAATCCACTTGTTAGGGAGCGTTTGGCAACCGTGACGTTTTTACCGTTTTTGTTTTTTTAACAAAAACAAAGAAACATGTTTGACAACCGGGGTATTTTTTTTGACTTGTCCCTTTACAAAATCTAAAAGTTAAACATTTTTCTCAAAACAAAAAAATGTGTTTTGAGATTCTGTTTTTTTATCTAAGCCGCTGTC
>NC_033800.1:9461395-9506411 GCF_001876935.1 Asparagus officinalis | reverse complement strand
CGTCCGCCCACTGCCACTATATAAATGGTCAAACTAGTTTGATCAAAATGGTGTTTTCAAAACATATTTGAAAAAGAAACATCATGGCATGATGTTTAAAAAAACACATTGATTACCAAAAACACGCTTGTTCAAGTAAAGGTTTTCAAATAGTTGATTCATAACATTTTTTAACTCACACAAGAAAAAAAAACTTTAATTACCAGAGAGAAACTTCAAGGATTTTGATTTCATCTGAGCATGGGAGACAGGATTTTTTTTAAAAAAAGGAGTAAAAGTAACATTGAAGCCTCTTGCTTAATAACATGAACCTTGTGACGTTGGATGCTATCAGGGGTGTTCCAACCACATGAATCATTATTTTTGATAAGATGTTGAAGTAACTAAATTATACATTATGGTTAGATATATATTATGTTTAGTCAAGAAAAGGTTAGTAGGCCATAATACGTGGCCTATTCTTATTTCTTCCATATCTGAACCAGAATAATATTTGACTAAATTCATACCAAATACCAATAAAAAAACGACATCCATCAAAAGAATGTGGGGCCTAAATTAATAAGCTTCTATGTCATGGATCACACCCTTTTTAATTTCTCAAATTACAGAAAGCTCCATGAGATAATAATTCCACTGGAGTTGGCCAAGTGCACTATTCATGTGCACTGTTGCATTTGACTCCAGTAATGGGGCCCACTGCCAAAATTTCAACTAGATGTGTTAATTTATCTCCAAATATATTTAGGTCAACCATCTTTTTGTTCCTTTTCCTCATCAAGAAAAGGATTTTATTACTTTTTTTCTCATATCCGTACTACTTGGTAATATTTTGATGTACATCAAATTCCTATAGTCTGGGCCCAAGGTTAATTAAAATGGAATATTTGGGTGAACTACTACTTGATTCCTGTCGAAAAAGAAACATAAAAGAAAGAGAGTGAGAAATCGGTTGATGTCTAGAAACCAGAAGACTGCTCTGACAATTTCTCTACAAAAGTTTCAAACCATCAAAGTCCCAAACTTTATTATTGAATGAAGGAGTGATCACACTGAGTAACGTACTAAAAATCACTGAGTGGGGTATAATAACTGTAATATTCATTTCGTTAGTGTTGAACATAAAATTAAAAAAAAAAATCTTACGGAGTCTTATTTTATATCTAGTAGAACCCAAATAATTACCATGGCCGGAAGAAAAGCGTGAGTAAATGAAGTTAGAAAATGACCTTGTTCTTGTTACTTAATGCATTAATGTTTGATTAGACCAAAATATTCTCTCTTTGATCTGAGTAGAGATGACTTATTAGGGGTTGTTTTGTAGCATTCAAACGAATATTTAATAGACAACGGAATCGAATATACATCTGGTTAAATTCTATTCGTTAGTAAACTCGAATACTAAAAAATATTTGTTTAGTGGTAAATGAACTATCAAATCGAATATGACCGAATAATTATTCAAACAATTATCAAACTATTTGTTAATTATTTGGTTCATTTCCACCCCTAACTGTAATATTCATTTCGTTAGTGTTGAACATAAAAAAAAAATCTTACGGGGTCTTATTTTATATCTAGTAGAAGGGCTGTCCATCCGGGCCGGCCCGGCCCGGCCCGGCCCGGAAAACTGGGCCCGGGCACGGGTGGTCCGGGCCGGGCCCGGGCACTTTTTTTTATTTTTTTAAATTTTAACAAAACCATAAATTATAAATTATTATAAAAAATGTCATAAATTTTATTAATAACTTGAAATGAAATGACATAAATTACAAGTACAAAAAATGATAAAAATAACTTCTTTATTAATAATCGGTAAATCCTTTACAAGTATAAATTTATTTCGAAATTCGTCGCATCACAATAGATGAGTACATCCCAACTAGGTTGGCACCTACTCACCCATATCACTATCATTTGCAACTTTTTTCGAAATAATTTAATTCAAATTTAAAGCTAAGAAATAAAAATTACAATTTTATGAATATTATCTAATCATTATATCTATCTGCTAGTCCCAACTCTTCAAATTTATCTTCAATCATAGCAATCCGTTCGATGCCTTGTGTTCGCTTCTCGTATCTCCACCAATCCTGTAAGCACATCACCGCTTGTACAGTATACGGATCTAAGCATGTCCTGTGGTCGTCGATCAAACGTCCTGCTGTGCTGAAAGCGGATTCCGAGGCTACAGTCGAAACCTGCACTGATAGTAAGTCACGAACCATGGTGGAAAGTATAGGATATGAAACTGATCCATATACTTTCCACCATTGCAAAATATCTAAAGCATTTCCTTGACATCTAACTAAAGAAGCAGAAAAATATTCATCTATTTCAGAAACATCTAATCCTGATGAAGTTCCAGATCCACCAGTTAGTTCAGCTACCATTGCATACCTATCAAAACTTACACTTTTACCTCGACCTGTGCTCGAAGCTGAAGGTGCCGAAGCTGAAGACTGTTGTGTAGCTACACCATATCTAGCTGCATACTCATCATATAAGGTTTGAAAATAATTTCTAATAGCTAAATAATGAGTAGTAGCAGTAAGGGTGGATCCATCATCTAAGTCTATAATCTGTCCACCATACAATGATTGTAACAAACTTCGAAGGCCAATTTCCTTCAAGCATGGATCAATAAGAACACCAATACCAAAAATATGAGGAATAGGCCTAAAATACTTATTAAATTTACTCTCCATTTGAAAAATTATATTTCCAAAAGTATCATCCATACGATATTTTGCAAAAAATTTTTGAATATTTAAAATTTGTAAAGCAGCTAAAGTAATAGTTGGATAATAACAACCAGATAATAACATAGTAGCATCATAAAAAACTTGTAACATCTCATTTAATTTACATATAACTGTCCATTCATCTTCAGTTATTCCATAAGCACTACCAGAGCTAGAACTAGAAGCATAAAAATTTATAAAATCATTTATAATTTCTTTATATTCTATTGCTACAGATAACATTGCATAGGTGGAATTCCACCTATGGTCAACATCTTTTGGAATTAGTCTAGGCTTATAATTTTTTCTTTTACAACATTGTTTCCATCTTTTAATTCTCATTTCAGAAGCATTATGCATATTAGTAACTGTTCTAACTTTTTCTATCATGGGTTTAATTTCAGAAAATGCACTTTGAACAATTAAATTTAAAATATGACAGATACATCTAACATGAAAAAGCTCACCATGACATGGTAATGACAAATTTCTTTTTAGAAAATCAACAGCTACATTATTATTACTTGCATTATCTAGTGAAAGAGTAAATATTATTTGATCAATTTCTAGTTTCATAAGTTCTTCAACAATTAAATTTGCAACATTAATACCAGTGTGTGACTCTTCAATTGCAATAAAAGAAACAACTCTTTTAAACATTTTCCAACTTTCATCAATCCAGTGTGCTGTTATACATAAATAACCAGTTTGCACTCTAGATGACCAAATATCAGAAGTTAAAGAAAATTTGCAGTTTAAATTTTTAAAATAAGAAATTATTTTTCCCTGTTCCTCAACATAATATTTTAAAATATCACGTTGACAGGTTTGACGAGAAAATTTTGTAAATGCAGGATAAAAACCATCTCTAAATAAATCTTCAAATTCATCATCTTCTACTAATTTAAAAGGAAGGTTTTTAAGAACAATAAACCTGATTACGCATTTCCGGGCTCGGGCAGCGTCATAATTCCAACTGCCGAGGGTACCTGAAGAGGATGATTGGGAAAGCATAGACTGCCGGATATCACCTTGTAGATTTTGGCCTTTGTTGTGTTTTTCAATATGCCGTTTGAGATGGTTGGTGCCGCTCTTATGATGAGCTTTGAATATCTGGCCGCACAACGCACATTTCGCATTCTGAGAGATGATCCTACCGTGTTCATCCTTGGTGACGTCTATCTTCTCAAAAAAATTCCATACATCAGACCTCGGCCTTTTTGGAGCTCTTGGTGCCGTAGATTCGTCGCCACCAGATTCAGGATTAACACCGGTAGGATGAGGAGTTGTTGTAGGAGGACTCATCTCTGGATCGGTAGGAGTTGCATGTTGCTCTTCATAATCAGACCCAGAAGCCATTTGTTGGAAGTATTAGAAAATACAAAAGATTATAGGATAGTATATTAGTATGAGATAGTATAAGATTGTATAAGAGAGTAGTAGAGAGAGAAATAGATGAGTTTTGTTGTGAGAAAATGAATTGAAACCCCCCCTCTATTTATAGAAGCAGCCCCCTAGGTAAATGACCAAAAAACCCTCGAAAAATAGCCGTTTTTTGACCGTTTTAAGGGGCAAAACGGTCAAAAGGCCAAATCTGGCCGTTAGGCTATACATATATTTTATATATAAGAAAATAAAAAAAATAAAAAAAATTAAAAAATTTTACTGTTCCGGGCCCGGGCCTGGCTCGCCAACGGCGACCCGGGCCCGGGCCCGGGTTTTGCCCGGGTTTCCGGGCCCGGGCTCCGGGCTTTTTGGACACCCCTAAGTAGAACCCAAATAATAACGATGGCCGGAAGAAAAGCGTGAGTAAATAAAGTTAGAAAATGACCGTGTAGTGCTTGTTACTTAATGCATTAATGTTTGATTAGACCAAAATATTCTCTCTTTGATCTGAGTAGCTAGAAATGACTTATTAGGGGTTGTTTTGTAGCATTCAAACTATAAGAACTTCCAACTGAGTCATCTTTGGTCAGTTGAATTTGAAACTAATAGCTACTAATAGCATCTCCAACAGTTTCTCTAAAATTTTCTTCAAAATGGGGAAGCAAAAGTCATATTCTCCAAATTATTTTTACACCAACTCTAACAGCTTCCCCATTTTGAAGAATCTCTTTTTTCTTCTAAAAATTTGGAGAATGCTGCAGATTTGGGGAAGCTTCCCCATTTTTTCTCCTCCATCCCTATTTTGGGGAATGTGATGGGGAATCTGTTGGACCAAAAACCTAACTATATTCTCCAAAAGTGAGAAATGGGGAAGTTGTTGGAGATGCTCTAACAACGTTAGATCTCTAATAGTTTCGGTTATAATTGCGATTGTAAATAGGTCTTTTCATGATTTTTACAACCGATGCATATTTAAATGCAAGTCGCCGTTGCAACCATAATAGGCTGAAGAAAGGGTTTAATTTGCGACTACAGTTTGCAACCCGGCTCCTTACTGATATATACCTCTAATTCCTTACTTCTTTGCTCCAACTATAACTGCATGCATCTGTTACGACTGCAGCATTCACTAGTTGTATTGCAATTGCAGTTACGCGTGATCCATCGGTCAATTCATTTGCATGAACAATCCCAGAAGAGCATTAGGGCAGCTTGAGATTGGGAACCGAGAGTGACTCCAGGAAAAAAGACCTGTGAGCTAACCATGCATGTATCTCTCATGTCTTGTTTCATTACGGCATCAATCTATTCTTCTAATAAGCCATTGCTGGTCTTCTCCCTGGCTAGTTAACAGAGAAATCTCTTTTCGTAGATTCTAGTGGGCCCACGTGTTAACTTAAGTTGTAGTGTACCAACTCATTTGCTTTCTCACCTGAAACCGAACCGCTCAGAATTAAATTGTTCAAACGATCGATGATGATATACGCATGAATTGGCATTTTTTGCGTGCATAAATACTCGCTTTGGTCAAATATTAAATGCGTGTATTAATCCAGTTCTGTGAACAGCTAGTGCCGACAGGCGACAGGGGTGTATGTACTTTTGAGTACTGGAATTTTGTGGGAGTCAGTTGTGAACCAATTCTAGAGAGAGACCAGTAAAAGATGACCAAAATTAATAGAATAAAAAACGTGAAAACAATAGCCAAGCACTTTTAAGACCAAGAAATAAATATCGACGAAAATGGAAGGCTGCTATTTACGCATCTATTATATACCCCGAAACTCACGGGTTTAATAAACCCTCGAGGATTGACAAGTTCCGGCATTTCTGTTGCTATCACGTTAAATACGAGGTGGACGATTCTGGGGATCTCATCTAATTAGTTATTGACATGTGTAAAGCATAAACCAAATGCGGCTTTCGCGATTGAGTTAGATTACCAATTCACCCTCAACCTCTCTTATAAACATAATAAGCCACTCTCATCATTCTCGGGTCTGACGTCTACCATCCACTAACTTGAGCGTCGGGGGTGCACGCCAGCGGAAATCTCCTCCGAGACCTCTAACGTTTGTTGCTTATGCAAGAATCTGCCTTTCCCAACCTATAATCAATCAACGGAGGAGATTAATGACTCCTATAATCTCTCATTAACCCCTATTCAATTCTCATATTAATTTTTCGACATAAATACTTCGGCGCCCATCGTGAGGCCACATTCTTTTTTTCTTTTTTTTCCTTTTTTGAGAAAGTAGTTGATCCTAGCCACTTTCACATGACTAGTGCACTCCCGGAGAATCTTCGGTCGTCGACTATGACACTCAAGCCCTACGAAAAAAAGAGAAATCCCAACAAGCAACAAATAGATGTAAGCAACAAATAGATGAATGTTCTAACACTTGGAATAGTAAATTTAAATACCATAACACTTGAGAAAATCAACGGAAATACCATCACACTTGGAAACGTAAGCGAAAATGTCCTAATACATAGAATAATCAATTCAAACTTTCTCACACTTGCAAAAATCAATGCAATTTTCTCATAATTAAAATAAATCAAATGAATAACCTCACATTTGGAAAATTCAAGGGGAAACCCTAACAAAATCATGTTCCCTGGACGATTAAATTATGATGCTCCCCCGTGTTAGTTATCATGCACACATCACACGCACTGTAAAATCAGTTTCAAATAAAAGATTCTTTTATAAGAGTATGGATTTGAATCCTATCAGCTATTTAAAATGTAGTAATGGAGGGATCACTATATTATCACAATCATTGATTTTCTAGTGGATGATTATGATTTTTTTTTTAATACAAATTAGAAGTAAGTGCGATATAATAATAGAGTATAGTGAGTGTTGAATTTAGAAGAAATTACAATCACTCATTAGATAACTAACGATGGTAAATAATAGTAATATCATCTCCACTACTTTTTTATAGCAGAGATGAGATCCAAAGTTAGCATGTAATTCACTGAGAAAGAAGTTAGAATCAAAAGATATCGGCCAGCCTAAAAGACAACTTTTTATTTTAAAGCCCAAACCCATCCACACTTTCCTGTGGGCCTTTAGTGGGGCTGGAAGAAATGATCCAGACCTTTTGCTGCGGCCCTTGAATCGTTTGCCCAGTTCTATCTATACTATATATTAAAGTAAAGCCCGAAGTTGCAACTTGGCAATTTGTATTTTTTTGGCTTTTCTATTTTAAATTTTTTCTTTCTTTTTTTCCTAACCTCTCAACTTCTTTTCTCATAAAAATAATCAATAATTAGTTAATAAGTAATTAATAACCAAACTTTCCAAAAAAGAACTAGCCCCACGAGCATTTGTCTATTCATTTACCATCAATCTATTTTTTATCCCGACTTACCTCTCCCAAATTAACTGCAATATTTTAAATTAAAAGTTGCCAATTATAGTTAATTAATTTTTGTGATAAAATCAAGGTCTTTCGACGCCAGGCCTTTGAAATTCTTCTGGTGGAGTTCCTTCTTTTCAATTAATTAGAGCGTTTCAATTAAAGCTCTTGTCAATTAGAACTACTTAAATCTTTTTTTCTTAGTGTAATTGAATTGTGTTTTCTTTTTTTCGTTGTCACTGGTTGCAGGTAGCTATTTTTTTCTCTTTTTCATTTCCCTTAGATAATTTAGTCAGGTAAGTAACTTTCTATAGACAAATACTCAATAATGTTTTATTGACTAAGGTTTTTAGATAATTAGACATAAGTAGGCTAATTAGTCGTATCGTGTAACACTGCTCTTTAAAAAAAACAATTCAATTTTCTGTTTTCTTTTGCTGATAGCCAGTCCAACCATCTAATTAGTTAATGGGCCTTATCGGGCCTTTTGCTGGAGAAAAGGCTAATTAGTCGTATCGTGTAACGCTGCTCTTTTTTTTAAAAACTTCATTTTTCTGTTTTCTTTTGCTGATAGCCAGTCTCTAATTGTTTAATGGGCCTTATTGGGCCTTTTACTGGAATAAAGGCTTCGCGTTGATCT
The DNA here is from genome assembly GCF_001876935.1 of Asparagus officinalis. Taxonomy (NCBI): domain Eukaryota; kingdom Viridiplantae; phylum Streptophyta; class Magnoliopsida; order Asparagales; family Asparagaceae; genus Asparagus; species Asparagus officinalis. Next base: position 9,498,270 of record NC_033800.1, on the reverse strand, counting down.
TAAGTTTATGGGCTGGCCTTTTTTAAGTGTTTCGGTATAGTCCAGTGATCATAATACATTCCTACTGGGAAAAAAAACATATTACATTGCAGGTTGATTACTGAAACATGTGTTAAATGGATGGGTTTGGGTATTAAATGAGCGGACCATAAATGGGTGGGTATATTTTGCCCATTTATGACCCATTTAATATTTACTAAATGACGGGTTTTTGCCCACCCATTTAATAAATGGGCCACCCATTTGCCCATTTAGTAAAAATAGAATTCTTATTCAACAAATGAGTCAGAAGAATTTTTATTCAACAAATGAGTCATATGTCTAAAAAAAGTTAAAACAAGTAGTATAATCAGTACTAATAGATTGCGATACACTGCTCATCAGCTTCCACAAAGTCACCTTGCAAAAAAAAAGATAATTATGCATCATGATCATGATCAAGTTCCCTCGTATGCAATCAATTGTACATGAAATTGGAGGTAACTAAAAAGAGTATACACATCATGCATCATGATGTATGCAATCAATTGTACATGAAATTGGAGGTAACTAAAAAGAGTATACACATCATGCATCATGATCCAATTCCCTCGTATGCAATGAAAAAGCTACAAGTAAACATTAATGAAGCGTACATATTGAAACAAGATAGCCGCATCCGGGCTTGAAGAACATCACTACAAGTAAACATTAATGAAGCGTACATATTGAAACAAGATAGCCGCATCCGGGCTTGAAGAACATCAAGAACGGCAAAAAGTAATGCACATCTAGACTACCATAACTAGATTGTAAACAAACATCTCATAAGACCAACACTGAAAAAGTTAAACCGACATAGACGTAATATTCAAGTCCAAAAGAAATAAAACAACTTCCTTCACGGTCAAGCACTCCATTCTCCTGCAAGACAAAGTAAAATTTCTCCATTAGCCATATGTAAATTGTCATGAATCATAATAATGCAGACCTATATAATGCAGGTATGCAAAGTGTAAGATAAGATTAGACTAAAGTTTATACAAAAATCTGTGGAGATTAGAGTGCTTTGCCAACAAGTCTACCGTCTAACATATTTTCAATTTTGTTATTACTCCTATAGCTTACTATTAGCTCATTTAAATGTTTGCGTTAGCACACTGAAAGTGCTCAATTGGGATATTATTGTTTCCGCATTGGTTGCTGGTGTGTTGAGGATTATGGCCGAGAAAGAAGGTGTTGAGGGTGGTTCTTCAACCGTGAAGACTGTCCAAAGTTTGAATATCCACTCGATGAAGATTGACGTGGAGAAGTTCAATGGCACTAACAACTTTGGACTTTGGCGATGCAAAGTCTTGGATGCGCTAAATGCGCAGAATTTAAAAGATACGTTGGAGTTTGATGGGAAACCGGACGACATTGATGAGAAGGTTTGGAAGAAAATAAATAGAACATCGTGTGGTGTGATTAGGTCTTATCTCACTCAAGATCTAAAATATGATGTGATGAATGAGACTTCGGCTAAGAAGATTTGGGAAGTCCTAGAGAGCAAGTACTTGACGAAGAGCGTGGAAAATCGATTGCATTTGAAGAGGAGGCTTTATCGCTTCCAATTAAAGAAGGGGACATCCATTGGTGATCACATGAACCACTACACGAAGCTTTTTGCAGATTTAATGAATGTAGATGTTATTGTTGAACATGAGGATAAAGCGTTGCTATTGTTGAGTTCCTTACCCGACGAGGAATATGAGACCTTCGTCCTTACTCTTATTAATGGGAAGGCATCTCTTTCATATAGTGAGGTCACCGCTGCATTTGTGAATTACCAACTTAGGAAGAAGGATAATGAGACTTCTACTGCGCCGGTAGCTGGGGTATTGGTTGCAAGAGCAAAGAGTCCAAACCGAGGTAGAAGGTCACAGTCTAGAGGGGTACATTTTGGAATTCGTAGGAATCAGTGTGCTTTTTGTAAAGAAGATAGACATTGGAAAGGTGAATGCCCAAAATTGAATGATCAAGCCGAGAAGAATAAGGGGAAAGCGATTGAAGCTTCAGAGGTGAATGTTACCAAGGCTAGTGGCGATATTTCAGATTCAGATTCTTCGGGCTATTCGTGCCCAGCACTTCCGTCAGTTTGTGTTACTGACTCCACTGAGTGAATGTTGGATTTGGGTGCCTCATATCATATTTGTCCTAGGAGGGATTGGTTCTCCAGCTTTTAGGAGTTGGAAAGAGGGGATGTTGTGCTCATGGGTAATGATGCTCTATTGATGGTATTGATACCGTTGGTATTCAGATGAGTGACGGGGTGATTCGGGAGTTGGTTGAAGTAAGGTTCGTTCCTCAATTAAAGAAGAACATTATTTCACTTGGAGTTTTGGAGGCAGCAGGCTATAGGGTGACCTTGACGGATGCACGTTTGAAGGTTATATTTGGGTCCAAGATTGTGATTAAGGACGTCAGAAGGAGTAACTTATACTATTTGCTTGGGAGCACGGTGATTGATAGAGCGCTGACGACTTCATTGGATTTGGCTAGACTGTGGTGTTGTTTAACACTGGGGTATTTGATTGGCGATGCCGTGCATAGGTTGTTGAGGAGTGTGTTAACCTGCAAATGGAAGTCCTTTGAGCATATTGGGATGAGCGAGAAGACCGTGGTGGAGCTTGGCACTTCTATCCATCAATCGAGGGATCTTTTAGGAGGTGTTCAGTCAGGCATTTGGGGGCCTTCTAAGAAGGCATTATTGGGAGGTAATCGTTTTTTGGTTGCTGTAGTTGGGGATTGTACTAGGTATTTATGGGTTGCAACCAAGCCCCGTTGGTTTGAAATCCTAGTAGTCCGCAACAATTGAAAGAAGTGTATTAGAAGAAAGGTAACCCGTGTTAGTCCCTAGAGGGGGGGTGATTAGGGTCTTATGCTAATCTAATCTGATTTTATGCTAATTAAAACTAATTAATAAATTATTCTTGCAAGATAGATATACAATATGATATGAGCAAGAATATGCAATATGAACAATGTGATAATATCCTAGCAAAGAGGTATACTATATGATATATGCAAGGATATGCAAACACAAGGGTAACATAAACAAATGATATAGTGGATGAAATAAACAATGAGAGAAAGGCTATAAAGATGAACAAATATAAGTGTGCTAAGCCAAACTCAAACAAGCAGTATGATCACGGAGTTCGGACCTTCCGTCCTACGTCTCCGCTCCCCACTCCCGGGGAGAAATCCACTATCACAATCTAGTTTGAAAGCCAGAACTTCTACACACTCGGTTTTCTAGCTAACCGAAAACTCTACAACTCACACTATTGTAAACCCACTCTACACCCTCACAAGTGTTGGACCTAGCCGTGTCTCCCTCAAGTGCTCGGTTATAACCTCTCCCTAGGTTCGTCAACCGACGCCACTTCTCTTGGGATGATCCTCGACTCTCACCACACACTCCTCTCGGTGTACAAGTGTATTACAAAGTGATCTCACAAGATAGGCTCAATACAAAGTGTTTGTTCTCTACAATGGATGAGAACGAATTATAAGCTCACTCTCTAAGTTACACAATCCCACAACCCAATTATACTATGAATGTAAATACAATAAGCTCATGTGGGTGTGTGTAAACAATGAGTAAAATCAAATCTAACTCAAATAGCAAATTAGTAATAATAAGAATATAAAAATCAATAATAATATTGCTAGAAAAGAGTTAGAAAACTTCTCTATAAACACAAAGAGATGATGAGAAGATATTGAAGATGAACTCCTCAACAGATGATGCAAACTCCTCTTTGTAACAGCAAACCCCAAAAACAAACTAAACAAACTTAAACTCTTTTAAAACTTGTTTAAAACATTTCTTGGATTGCTTTAAGAACTGAGGTATAATGGGGTATTTATATGAAACACCAAAGCCAAGAGAAAACCAAGAAAAGACCAAAAAGCAACTCAGCAACGGCTCTGGAAACTAGCCGTTAGAAAGCAATCATTAGTTCAGCGGTCGACCGCGGTGGTCGACCGCGAGCAACAAAAAAACAACATTCGACCGCCACGGTCGACCGTGAGCCATAAAAACCTATAATGAGTTTCTGAACTCATGGCGGTCGACCGTGCCGGTCGACCGCGAACTGATACATGCTAAAACAGGTTTTGAAAGCTGAAATGCTGATTTTAAAACCCTGTTTAAAAATATCAAATAAATTCCAAAAAATGTAAAACTTTGGGGAATAATTGTAGACATGATAATGAACATGCTACAACGACTGGTTTCTAAAAAGGACTTTCCAAATGAAAAATATCATCATTTTACAAAATAGGCCAAAACATGAAAATGTAAACATGTGAATTTTGACATTTTGGCTAAACCATGTTTTGAAACTTTACACAATGATTATGTAGACTTAATAAAATATGTATATGATTATTGTTAAGTCTAAAAACTAAGAATACAATATTTTTACAAATACAATAGAAAATGAAACATATGAGTATGTATATGAAAATATATTTGTTTCATATCTAAGTAGTTAAACCAAATCACAATAATAAATATGAAATATATAATTTCATATTTGTAAACATGAAAAACCATAACCATGCATGTATATATATAACTATATATATACATAGAAACCAAATACGTGTGTGTATATGATATTGAGCTTAAGGTACTTAGCACACATAATATAAAATCTAAACTAAGTTACCCAAGCTAGGTCTTGATCTTCAATAAGCTCAACTTGGTACACTTGCGGATGAAGCTTGAACTTGATCTTTAACTTTGAATTGCGCAGGCTTCACTCCACAATTCCGCCAACCTCCATTGGATATGATCGTTGAAACTCTATTCCATCCATCCTCCAACACGTTGTTTGTCTACAATAAATAGAAATATACCAACACTAGACAAACAACATTAGAAGTAAATTATTTGTTAAACATCATCAAAACAAGAAGGCCAACAATCTCCCCCTTTTTGATGATGACAAACAATTTACAAAAAGGATATATGCATGAAAGGAAATGAATATATAAATTATAATTCACATGCATATAAACAAGAAAGAATATACTCACAATATTTCTCCCCCTTTGACAACATCAAAAAGGGGGAAAAGGTATGAAGAGAGCGAAAGCTCCCCCTATCAATATACATGGGTGGGTATAACATATAGAAAGATATAGGGATTGCTCCCCCTATCAAAATACCTTAATGAATATATGCAATGAATGCTAAGGCAAAAACATGTGAGTAAGCATAAATAAAAGATATGTTAAACATAACTCATATACAAACAAGATAATGAGAACACATATTAATATGTCATTATGAAATAATGTCTCATTACTCAAACATAAAAACCATGTATGAATAAATTTATGAAAACAAAGGAATGAGGAAAACATGAGAACCATGAAAAAAGTTTTCAAATGAAAACAAATCACTCAAATGAAATCATAAATCAAGATTTGAGTCCAAAAACAATGTTTGATCAAAAAAAATTTCTTTATATAACTTGATCAAACCACTCATAGAATACATTATAAGGCACGAATAGATGATCCATGAGCACAAACATATAAATATCATCATATAAGTGAAATATAATGAATTCAAAGCAACAAATCAAAACAAAATCTTTGACAAAAGAAGGACAAATTTTTAAAAAGAACCATTTTTAACTTTAATATGCAAAATCAACCATTTCAAAAAAATATTAGCAAAATCGACCCTTTTCATTTAAAAAGGGTCGATTTTGCTAGTTTCGTGTTATTTTAGGAGTGCACGGGACGGCTAGTCCCGTGCGGATTCCGTATCTCGGTCACGTGTCCTGACTCAGGGGGGTGGGATGCTGCAAAAGTCTCGAGGAAAAGCCCCTGGAGTCTCTGCTTAAAGCACCCGGCAGAATCCTAGTGTGGTGTCGGGCAGGCGGCTCTGCGCGACTAATCCCGGGCGCCGGCGAACGTGTCATAGTTGTGTGGGAAAACGGGGTGCCGGTGCTCCTCCCCCGTGTGTGCCCCCTCCGCGGCCCACCAAGATGGCCGCGTGGCCGGCGCCATCGGCGGCGCCTCCGCCACGGGCGCCGCGCCGCCGCGACGCAGCGCGGGGGGACCCCGCCACGCTGGGGCCACGGTCGGCGCGACGCCAGCCCACCAAGCCGCGCGGGCGCCGCCGGGGCCGCGTGGCCCGCCGATCAGGGGGCGTTCCTGGCGGTGGCCGGCGGGGCGAAGGATCGCGGGCGTGGGCGTGGACGGCCCATGTGTAGCGCTGCGAGGGGTGGGGGCGGGAGCCCGCAAGAGTCGGTGCGGTGTGGGGTGCGGGGGGGGGGCTTAGGAGGTCGGAGGCGGTGTTTATGATTCATGCTTGTTGTTTCTGGGTTGTGTGTGGGGTGTGTGTGTGTGGGGGGCCGGAGATGGTATATGACGTGTCTGGATGAGAGGGGGAGGACCAGGAGGAGGGGTGAGAGGCTGGGGCGGGGGAGGAGCTGCCAACGGTATGAGGGAGCTGGGGGGAGGATGGTGTGCAGGCGATGGTCGAGTGAGGCGGTATTGGTATTAATGTTTTGAGGGAGACGAGGTGGGCGGGAATGGGTGGGCGCAGAAGGTGGAGGGAAGATGTGGAGGGGGAGGATGGGGGAAAGGAGTTAGGGGCGGGGGAGAGGTTCGCTGCGGGCGGGGTGGTGGTTGGTGTATGACGTTTGGAGGTTTGTGGTATTGTTGTTTTGTGGTAGTATTATTGTTTGAGGAAGTTTGTTTGTTGTTTTTGTGGTTTTTGATGTTGTGTGGCCTTAGTTGCTGGTTGGTATTGTGTTGTTAGTGCTGTGATTTTGTTGTTTATTTGTATGGATTGCTTAGTGGGTGTTATGTTTTTTTATTATCTGATGTCTGGGCGCGGTGTTGTGTCGGGTTGGCGGGCCTTGTGTTGTCATAGATTCCGACGGTGGTGGTATGTAGGTAGGAGGGAAGGAGGGGGAGGTGGCGATAGTGATGAGGACGACGGAGAGATTGAGGGTTGCATGCGAAGGGGGTGAGTGAGGAGATGCACGGGACTGATTTTGCACTAAAAAAAAACTTGCCAGCAAAATCGACCTTTTTCATTTGAAAAGGGTCGATTTTGCTAATTTTTTCTTGAAACGGTCAATTTTGCACATTAAAGTTAAAAAACGGTTCTTTTTAAAAATTTGTCCACAAAAGAATTTCAAGAGAGGCAACAATATATCAAGCTCTTAAGTTTGTTCCAATCCATATAATCATTCTAGCATCTGGTAAACATGATTTGGGAATAAACACCCAATAAACCCAGGGGGTTACATAAATACGAACCTCTCAACAAAAATCAAAGCTAGTAATCATGAAAACAAAAGAATTTGATCAATGAAAAAAAATTATTTTCATATTCAAAAGTTTAAAGTATAATTTTTCAAAACCAAAAAAAATAAAAACACTAAAATTTTTGGTTTAAGAAAAATTATTTTGGCACCCAAACATTCTTGGTGTCGGATTGGTTAGGGACATGACCCCTATCATTTAAGCTCAAAGCCCTAGGGTTATGAACCCTCTTGGGCATATATGGTGCACGAGATCGGTCATAGCAATAATCACTCAAATGACCCTTCCGATTATAATATGTACAATGGAAAGGAAGCATTTGCTTATGTTGACCATTAAAAGGTGCACGTGAAACATTTGCAAACAAAGGTAAATTATTTGAAGCTTTTTACAAATGTGAAACATTATCAAAACAAAACTTTTCTAAGTGGCCAAATCTACCACAAACATTACATTTATAAACATGTGGTCTACTAGAAACATTTGGCAAATGAGATTTATTTTTCAAATCAAAACAATATTTGGCCAAATGACCAAAACGATCACAAATATCACATTTAAACACATGAGCATGCTTATGATAAACATGATGAGTATGTGCATGTGTATGTGTATCACATTTAAACACATGAGCATGCTTATGATAAACATGATGAGTATGTGCATGTGTATGTGATGAAGATGCTACATGAGATGCACAAGGAGCATTAGCATTCTTATGTTTGTGTGCATCATAGCAAAATTTTGATAAATGACCTTTTCGGCCGCAATTAGAGCATTTGTAAACTTTGCTATATATGTGTGCATAATGAGTGGATGATGATTTAGACTTGGCACACATATCCATAAGCCCCTTATGATTATTAATGCATGTTTTCAAAGTTGAATCTAAAGATGAAATGCATTTATTCATAAGATTCAAATCTTTATTTTTAGGCATATATGCATTTTTATTAGAAGTAGAACATAAATAGTTATTTATAAAAGAAGCAGTATTATTTTGTTTCCTAAATGAAAAATATCATTATTTTATAAAATAGGCCAAAACATGAAAATATAAACATGTGAATTTTGATATTTTGGCTAAACCATATTTTGAAACTTTGCACAATGATTATGTAGACTTAATAAAATATGTATATGATTATTGTTAAGTCCAAAAACTAAGAATACAATATTTTTACAAATACAATAGAAAATAAAACATATGAGTATGTATATGAAAATATATTTGTTTCATATCTAAGTAGTTAAACCAAATCACAATAATAAATATGAAATATGTAATTTCATATTTGTAAACATGAAAAACCAAAACCATGCATGTATATATATAACTATATATATACATAGAAACCAAATACGTGTGTGTATATGATATTGAGCTTAAGGTACTTAACACACATAATATAAAATCTAAACTAAGTTACCCAAGCTAGGTCTTGATCTTCAATAAGCTCGACTTGGTACACTTGCAGATGAATCTTGAACTTGATCTTTAACTTTGAATTGCGCAGGCTTCACTCCACAATTCTGCCAACCTCCATTGGATATGATCGTTGAACCTCTATTCCATCCATCCTCCAACACGTTGTTTGTCTACAATAAATAGAAATATACCAACACTAGACAAACAATATTAGAAGTAAATTGTTTGTTAAACATCATCAAAACAAGAAGGCCAACAACCCGTAGTTCTAGCTTTGGTAGGGGTCCTTTCTTGTATTTGTGCCGAGCTCATGGCAGTTGGAGACACTACATTGGAGAGGAGATATTAAGGCGATGATATGAGATGGCAGATTTGGTGAGTTGTTCCTTTCTGGAGGAGGATCAGTGTTGGTTGTCGAGCATTAGATTTAGTATTCGGGCTTCGACATGTTTGGGTCATCTTATGCATAGGTTGCCGACTGTTACGTTTGGAGATTTTGGATCTGATGGAGCTGCTTCAGATTTTGGTTGGCGTCGGATATTTGGTTACCCAGCACTTGGTCACATAGATGATGTAAAATTTGATCCGATTTCACGTTTGGGATTCAGAGGCTCGTTTGGTTATCATTTGGGAGCTTCTGATTTCGTTCTGAGCAGGTATGTCATATTGGACTCTCGGCAGGTGAAAAGTGTTGATCAAATAAGTTGGATATTGCAGCGGGTGGAGGGTGATGCTACTCCACATTGGGTGGATATTACTCCACATACTCTAGGTTATTCTGTATTATTTGGGACTTCAGCTAAGGTGACACAGCATGGGGGTCATTCGGTTTCAGATGCAGATGACGCGTTGATTGTTTTGAGTGCAGGTGATAGGCGTAGTTTGGACATGGCCATTGGTTCACCTCAGGCAGAGGTGTTTGGATCATTTCAGTTTGAGGTCATTGGAGGTGCTATCAGTCGCGGATTTGGTGATGATGGAGGAGGGTTGCGTGCTCTTCTATTGGATTGAGGGCCTTTGGAGGCCATTGGGTGAACTACGTGAATGCTTGATTCCTTGGGCAAGAGGATACATAGACAGTTAGTTTTGATGCAGTCGATTTGATGAGTAGATATCGACGTTTGGGGAGAGTGTTCGCACTCCCGTTTGGGTCTCAACTTGTTGTGGATTGAGTCTGTTGTCGTGAATCGTTTCACGGCGTACTGGACGTAACAAGTGGGACATTTGGTTTGGTTGGTGTCGGCTCAGTTTTGGAAGAAACTTCACCGAGGTGGAGAATTGAAGAAACAACGAAGAATTTCAAAGAAGAGTGTTTTGGAGTTTGGCAGTCGACCACGGCACAAGGCCGGTCGACCGCATACGTGCACAAACCTGAGATTTGGTTCAGGACTTAGCGCGGTCGAGCGCGATACCATGTAATGTTTTTTTGACTCTTTGTCATTTGATCGCGGTCGACCGCGAGCTTTTGGCGGTCGACCGCGTAGCGGGTGTGGGTCTGTTTTGTGTTTCCGTTCTTATTGGGTTTTGGTGTTTGTATAAATACCAATACACGTTCTAGGGTTTCTTAAGGCTAGAGTTTGGGATATTTGGAGCACAGAAAAGAGGTACTTTCTGAGCTATTTGATTAGGGTTTATTTGGAGAGATTAAGAGCTTTGTGGTGAGATTAGTTTGTTCCTTCGAGTGATTTGTAATCTTAATTTGTACTCTTCTTCTCTATTAGTGAAAACCTCATCCCCTTCTTGCCCCATGGATGTAGGCAATTGCCGAACCACGTTAAAATTGGTGTTTTGAGTTTGTGCATTGATTTTGGTTGGATTTTGGCTTTTTTGATCGGCAGTTGGTTTGGTTCCTCGACACCGGTTTTACCCAACATTTTCATACTATAGATAATTAATTATCTAGTAGCATCGCATGGTTATAACACTAGTTTATTAATAAAACATGATTCCGTTTTGAGACCAAAAGTAATAATTGGGGTTTAAAACTCTACTTCTTCAGGATTTACAACAGAGAGTTTTCCCCCTCCCTTGAATTGTACAAGTGATCTCAATCTCTCAAGTTTAAATTCCGGTCTGTATCATCTCACAATCCACTATTGGGATGCTCATGAAAAGTTTACATACACTAAGACCCTAACCTACGATCGAAGTTAGTATCTGCTTTGAGCTAAAACACGATAATTTATACTTTTTACGGATAGTAAGAAAAATCTTGCACTCTCTTGAAGGCGGACAATGATAGAAAATGCGTTTTTATCTCAACTAAAAGTAACTTTGCTCCAAATTGGGATCCTCTTTAGCCGATATTATTATCAAATTAGTCTAAGAGGTCATTACTTCTAATCATAATCATCTATTATTTAGTACATGGTTAGAATTTACTGTATAATTTACCACTTATCATATTTTCTATCGCACTCATACTCTTCATTCAATACAAATCACAACCCTTAACTAAATAACGGACAATTATGATTAAACCAGAGGCATGTCCAGAAAAATTTTTTTATAGCAAAGAGAATCCTAATCTCTTGCTCTTCAATAAGTTTTGTGTCATTCACGTCAAAGTCATTCCTTCATTCAGAAAACGGTTTGAGCCGTGACACAAGCAAACTAGCATATCCACTCCATGAAAAAGACTAGATACCCCCTGCTTTCTTGATGCCGCATCAAACAGCAAGCCTGATACGGAACAATACAATTTTAGCGCAACAACAAAAAAAAAACAATTGATAGAAAATAATTGGACGTCAGAGGCCATGAATCCAATCCACATAAATCTTTAAATAAAGTTCCATATACATAAGCAACCTAGTCATATCTCATCCAAACTCAATTATAATAACATCAAGAAGCAAAGATTGTGCCATCTCAAACAAGCACTTTCCTCTGCTTCCTTCTCCATTTTCATCACTATGGTTCAAATCAAAGAATTGTATCCTTTGTCGCGGAATTCTATAGATCAAGTTTACATTCTCTTTTTTTTTTCCTTGACCTTTATTTTGTTGGGTTTCTTCTAGTCGAATTGCGATGCCCTTGTCCATGGAAGAGGTAAATATTAAATCATAGAACTTTCATTGTTGTAAAGTTACATCTTAGGAAAATGACTAATGTTCATTTTCCTTTTTATGCAGTATGAGATAGCTCTTATGTACACTGTCATAAAAATGGAGCAACAAAACACTTCAAGTAAAGAAGGGGTGGAGATACTGCAAAGTGCACCTTTTGAAGATGAAGTGCTTGGACAAGGATATTACACATCAAAAGTCTACCATCTTCAGAGGTTTATTTCAGAAATTTTATCGTAGCTCCTCGCGTTAGTTTGTGATTCCTGATATATATATATATATACATATATATATATATATATATATATATAGTATAATATAGTATAGTATATTATATCATATATAATATATATTATATATCTAGGGTAATGTATATTATATTATATAGAGAGAGAGAGAGAAGATGAGAGAGAGAGAGTGCAAGACTCCTATGCAACTTAAAGTGGATAGGGAATAGTTTGTCCACGCAAACTTTCTAATCACAAATATATATATGACAAAGTCCACTTCATATACATGGTGAAAAGGATCCTAGGAAACATCTAACTGGTTAAGAAGTTTTGTGGATGTACCAATTAAGGATGACAACAAGTTTTCTTATTATATATATATATATATATATTAATTTAAACGGAGATGCACTGCACGAACTCATCACTATCGTGGGCTCTAGAAAGAGTCAGATAATTAAGCATATATATAATTAAGGGTTAATTGTAGATAGATTTTCTGTGTATGGATACCAAGTATCTTGTGATTGCTATTCCTTGTGTTTTAATGCCTTATGAATTATTGCTGTGCAGCAAAATCCCAACTTGGCTGAAAACATTTGCACCGGCTAATGCTCTCTCAGTCCAAGAGGAATCCTGGAGTGCTTATCCAAAAAGCAAAACAGGTTCATTAAATTCACTCAATGTTAGAGTACACAATACAACTACTCGATCAGAAGCGTGCACTAACCTCTTTACTGTTTATTTCTATGAAATTGATCTGCCCCATATCCAGTGATCAAGGTGGATATCTTCCTCTTTGCTGTTTATTTCTGTTAAATTGACAAACAAAAGAAGTATTACTTTTTGAAATTTCAAAATGCAGTGCCCTTACTTTGATCGGTGCTGCCTAACCATTGAAACTGTTAACAAAGCTGACAATGGCTGTTCTGATAATGTAAGCACAATAAAAATTCATTGGCATTTCAAATTTCTTCTGCTGGTTTCAGTATTAATCATTCTGATTATAAACCTGACAAATTAGGTATTTAGCTTAAGCGACGAGCTACTAGCTGCAAGGTCGGTGGAAGTTATCGATATAACTTCAGTTGCGAAAGATTATTGGAGTAAAATGATAGGTACATTAAGAGTGGACTTGTCTAAATTCCAATCACAGAGAACAAGCCGAGGTCCACTTTCGAAAGGATGGAAGGTATGAATCAAGGGAAACATTATGATTCAGTATTGATTAAGTATTGATTATCACTCGGTATAATTCAGTATTGATTATGTATTCATTTATGTAATTTTCACATTCTTTTGATTCCTCAAACTGTCTTTTCAACCTGTCTTAAATTTATGTATTTCAAAGAAAAAACGATTTTATTGCGTATAAAATACTAAATAGCTTGCATCTACATGACGACTGTAGGATACATGTCATCCTGTTATGACAACATACAAGCTGGTTACCATGGATGCTCCTATTTGGGGATTTGGCAGTCGTTTGGAAGAAACTATGATTGAGGTATATTTCTCATTTTATCATCATCCATAAAGTTTGCAAAATCATGCGCATGACTCTTGGCAGTCACTTTTTGTGGGAATGTGATATATTTCATAGATTGGCAAACCTCTATGCACATATCACACCCAAAATGATGCACGTGCACACAACACGCACACAAAATTATACAAAACTACTGACTTGGACTTAACCATTACACCAAGACTCCAAAGTCGTGGTGGGAGTTTAGGGTTTTAATTTTATATTCTAACATGCTCCCGTAGGTTAAGCGTCCTTTTTATGAACCAGAACCTAGATTTACGCAGTAGCGTCATTTTTTTAGAAAATTTGCTTTAAATTCGGGTTTCTTTGGTACCATATTAACGTCCCTAAATATTGCACTCGAACTCTAAAGTTGTGATGAGAGTTTGAGTGTTATATATGGTTTTATATCCTAACTATGCCCTATTTCGGTGCATATATCATGGATCCTTGCTTTATGAACAGGGTGAAAGAGCATTGCTTCTGGAATTGCATAGACGATGCTTTGCTTGGATAGATGAATGGTATGGCATGACGATAAAACAAGTATCTGAGATGGAAAGGGAAAATGATTTATTACTTAAAAAGGTACATGGCTTAATCTACAAAGTCACATGTTTTATGAACACTTATTTGTTATTCTCATTTCATCACAGCAAGTTGCTTCTTCTCAGTTTACATCTTTTGAGGAAAGTACGTCATGCCTAAATTTAGGATATTATACTGATGATTATACCTGTAAACTGATAGATTTGGTCATTCATATGATAAGTTACAAGTATACTTTTTTTTATCTTTGTTACATTATTACTGACCCTTTTTCGTTTTTCTATGGCAGAGGCTTCATAGGTCATCATCAATAACGCGTGAAGGAGACTCCAAGAAGAGAAGCATGAATAGCAGCAAAATCTTTATACAGTCTTAACTAATCTATTGTAGAGAAGAATAATGCCAATGTCTATGATCAAAGACGAAGATCAAGAAGAAGCCACAACTCAAAAGCAAATCCCTTTTCAGTATCAAGAATAATGCCAATACCACAACATTGTCACTGCTCATGCCTGCTATTGCTAAAAATGCAGCAACAACGATTATAAGAATTTCTTTCAATAAAATGTTACGGTAATCATGATTCATGATGGAGGTAAAAAATTACATAACATTAAAAACTTTTGGATGAAGCGATCGTAGCAATCAAATAATGGTGGAGATGCAAGTTTATAGCGTAAACTTTTAGTTATACAAAGTTACAAACGCCTAGATATAATTGTTGTACAAAATGTTTCCAACTACAAATACAATTTAAGCTAACATCAAATGCAGTTGTCTGAACATTACAACAAATAGCAAACAGTTGTTGATACCCAATTATCCCACCTGCTAAAAAAAACACCACAAACAACAAACTAATCCAAACTGATATATGATGGTGATACGTAGAAGCTTCTTCCCTCTTCTAACCAAACGATCGTCAATAAACTTACCCCCAGTCTTTGGTTCTTTGTACATCAAAAACCGAACAAATTCACCGATCTAAAACTGAAACCTGCTCGGTCTAGCCTTAGTCATTCGGCTCTCTCCATAGGGCTCATCATTATCCATCCTTCTATTGTTTCTAAAAGCAGCACATCCAACAACATAAACGATGACGAGGATTATAAGAACGACGATGTTAATAATAGAAACTTTTCTCCAACTGTGTCTGACGCTTGCTAGGACTCCAGCCTTGCAAGAGTCGCAATCGAAGCAGAGTTGTTGCTGGTCATTGCTCCATCGGGTGCAGTCGATATCATTGACCACCATAGCCCCACCGGTTGGATTCCATAGAGTTTCATTGATGTAGGTGTAGCCACAAGATGTTGGTGGCTTGCAACAGCCAGACTGCATGTTGAGTAAGACGGAAAAAACTCGTATGATTAGATTTTGTGTAAGCAGATCTCTCAAACTTGACTTCTAACATATAAAAGGAAAACGGGTCTCCGTTTATATTATATACCCCTTAAAGCATGCCTATTCGCAAAACTACCCCAAATCTCTGCATTTACAAAACTACCCCCTAAATCATTAATTTTTTTGGTGTTTTCTTTTGGGGTGGGGGTGGGGGTGGGTGGGGGGAGNGAGGAGAACCTCCAAGTCAAGGCTAATTTGTAATTGCACTATAACATATTGACAAAATAGTCAAATTTTTACTAACCATGACCAACAGAGTTACTGACCTGTTTATTTGATGTGTTTTTTCCCCAAAGTTGAGGATCTGGAGGATAGTTACGCAAATACTGAGATATGGAGTAGTTTTGCAAATACACATAAGTTAAGGGGGTATATACAAAAAAAGGAACCAGAATAAAAATGAAGGGGATCGTCTTGCTAATTACGTTGGAGCAAGTGCGCCTCAATCCTCATTAGCTAAATGCGATTAGATTGTTAATTGGTCTAACATATTAGACAATAATAAGCATATTAGGAAGTGAATAAGCACTTCACGCACGATGCAACTATAATATTGCCTTGTTCATATAGGCTATAGCATGTGGAAATTTATTTTGAATATAATATCTAGACTTGATTACTCACCAATAATCAAATAAAGCGCTCGCGTCAACAACTGTTTCTAAGAAAGAACTGTTTAGATTAAACAGAACTGAAAGTAATAATATAAAGCGAACAATGCATGCATTTTCACTTAAGAATGAGGTACCCAGATACTACATAAAAATATGATTTTGGCATCTTCATCTATTTAACATAAAAAGGTTGTTGGTGCTGGTTCAACACTAAAATTAGTCATAAAAGTATATTAGAAATGGGCAGAGACGCTAAATAACCAATTTGACCGCTACCAACAAAGGTCATCAAAATTTTAAATTATGAAGCTAGTGTATCCTGGATCTCTGAATAACATTCATGGATCCAATATAATTTCCCAAACCTACTAACCTAAATGCATAATTGCATATATAGAGAATTAACAAGTAAAAGTGTAAAACACTTGTACTGCATAGCTTGCTATAACGGTGTCTTGCTTCTTTAGGAATCGTAACCACAAGAATCCTTTATTTCCGATAGATCAAGACATACAAAGCCACTGACAATCTCTCTACCCCAAAATGAGAGACCTAACTCGAGAGGACACATTCTTAATCAAAGAGAAGAACCTTCTTTACAGAGGAGTGCAACTGCTACACAACTACTGAAGGTTGTATTGTAATTAATCCCAACATTAATTGCAATAGAAATTATTTAAATCAGCTGTTAGTGACGTGATATGTACATAAATAGTAAGGATATAATCACCGATTTAAACTGATGAATTATGGAATTACAAGTATATTACTTAAAACAAGATGTCCAAACCCATATCAACATTCGCAAGAAGACGTCCAATTTTACTATCCATTTCTTTTCCTTATCTACGGGGAGGATATATTTATATCCACATCCAAGTAGATATTGATGTTGATCCTCTTCGTATAATGAAAACTTGTTTTCATCCTCTTCACAATTAACAAAATTTTATGTAGAATAAAGCATACGTCAACACCGAGAAAATATTTTATTGTTAATTTATTGTTAACGGCATAAGTCACAATTATATCTCTGATATTTTCATGGCACCCAATCATCTACTTATCACTCATATAGCCACATCCTCTCTTCTATTGTTCTCTCTCTCCACTCACTATCAACCCTCAACCTATCCTTTACTTTACTCTTGTTTCTGGCTATGGAATACAATGCAAAGAAATTATGGGGGTTATTTATAGATGGTCATGGCTACTACTGTGTAATGTTGGTATACCAACCCTCCTATAGCATGGTTGGTGTCACCAACTAATGTTGAAGTCAGTGCTAACTTCAACACTCTCCCTCATCAACGACTTCTCAATCTAGCATTTGTCACTCGCTCGTTTTTTTCTTGTAAACAACATACTTACAACACACTCTCTAATATTTTAATCACTGTCATTTCATCCATGGACCTATTTACCACCCATACACCTACTCATTATAACCAAATTTGCAATTTAACTTGCGGTTCCGATCTTTCACTCAAAGACCGAAGGCATATAAGTGCATCCTCACTTTCTACGGGAGAAGGTTCTTCAAAGAGAAATAGTAAGGGAGACGATCAAGACCACCAAGCAAGCAGCATACGTATTCACTAAGAGCTCAGTTCTATGAAGTTGACAGGATTTAGAAGTCAACTAGGACTCATGCACAAAGAAGCCGTTGAGGGAGAATATTAAAGTTAGCACTTACTTCAACATTGATTGGTGACACCAACCATATTGTAGGATGGTTGGTAGACCATCCCTACATAGTAGTAGTCACAGCCATCTATAAATAACACACAAGGTTTCATTGCAGAGTATCCTATTGGCAGACAAAGCAAATGTTGGGTTGATATCAGTAGTGAGTGGAGAGGGAGAGAACAATAAAAGGGAGAGAGAGTGACAGCGTGTCGCTGATAATGGGTGGTTGGCTGTATGAGTGATTAGTAGGTGCATGGGTGAAATGGTTGTGATTAAAATATTAGATAGTGTTTTGAGCTATGTTGTTAACTAGAAAATATGACTTCCAAAATTTAACTTCCTATCCATTTTTTTCAGAAGACTACCAAATTAAATGGATTACAGTTTGTTACATTCCACCTAAGGATGTGAAGTCTTTAATGATCTAGGACAGGGGATGGAGGTCTGATTCATGACAAAGAGATGGCTCCCAACTCCAAAACCACGTGTAGTAGCCTAAATTTAAAACTCTGAAGCCCATAAGGCCCACTTAACAGAGACTTGATGTTGCTCTCAACCTTCCCCCTTCAACCAATGAGCCATTAGCCTAGAGCTCTCCCCTCCTCTTCTTTAATGGTGAGGCCCCACCATTTAGGTGACAGAAATAGACCTCATTCCTCAATCATGCAGCTTGTGGTGGTCCATACCTTTTGTTTGTTAGGGCAAAAGAGAAACTGAAAAGGGGATATTTACTGCATCAACCCAACCAAGTGCAAATTCTAGTTGGCTCTCTGCTCATTTTCTTTGTTTCGGGTTTGTCACATGATAGTGTAGAAAAAGGCTAGATTTCTTTTCTTTTTCCCATCCTCAACCAGTCACTACTTTTGGTTCAGTCTTTAATAACCCAGTATATACCAGGGTGAATCTTGTGTTTCCTATTTCTTATATAATTAACGTGTTGGTCATCACCTGCACGATTTGGATATTAAGATGAACCTTGTTGCTTTGAACAAACTTAGTCAATGAAGTCTTTTTACAACTTTACTTGTATAGCACTTGACTTAACTAAGTTGCAATAAAATCACTTGATTAAGTTGCCCCATAAGAACCCTTTTCACTAATTAAATCCACTCACCAACTCCATCCACGACAAACTAATAATTCCTACACTATTTGCTCTTCTAATAGAAACATAGCCAAAAAAACAAGAGAAACTAAAATTAACAAAAACCCATGAACCAAATCACAAAAAAAAAAAAGATCAAATGGGTCTCCCTCAAATCACAAACAAAACAAGACCGACAAACCAAAATCCAAACTTTTTCATACCTCAATCGGAGAGAGCTCCCTCTGATAGAACATGTCAGCAGACTCCGGCACCAAAATCCCAGTCGCCCGATCTCGCCCAAACCTCCTCATCCCTCGACAAGCCTTGGCATCCCTCAAACAAGAACTAATCTTCGCCCAATACCCAGGATCCGACACCCGATTCTTCAACCAGCCCGAGTAATCCGAGAGCTGGTACTCCAGAAAGGCCCTGTTTATGATAACCTGTCCATGGCCGCGATCAGTTACGGCGAAGGCGAAGACGATGAAGACGATGAGGGCGATGACGACGAAGAACATGGCGAAGAGGTAGAGCCGAAGGAGCCAGGTTTGGCGGTAGCAGGCGCCGGCGAAACCCATAAAGGAGATGACCATGATTGTGACCCCGATGACGATGATAGGCCATTGGAGGAACTTGAGGCAGTCTGTGTTGTTGGCGCGAGAGCTCAACCAGATCCCGCCGCCGAGGATGGGGATTGAGATGAGGAAGGTGATGAAGTTCACTGCTCCGATCACTGAGTTGCTGCCTCTCATCGTTTTTTTATTTTTATTTTTTTATTTTTTTATTTTTCGTCCGGGGAGTCTGGGAGCTTTGAGTCGGAGCTTGGAGAAGAGAGGGAGAGTGAGAATTGAGTTGAAAATTTCTTTCTTTTGGGTGGAGATGAAAACGTATAGAGGGAGGGGAGGTGGGGCCCAGAAGAGGATCAGAAGGAATAATAAAGAAATGGGAGTTGGTAAATGAGAGATTGTGAGGGGAGACACCGGGGCGGGGTTGGTTTTGTCGTGAAGTGAGACCAACGGAGATATTATTATCACTGTTTCCCCCCCTTTTATTCTGCATAAACGGTTGAAATTTTTGATTTGACAAGTGCAAAATTGGTCTAAAAATAATGGTGGAAGCCTTTTTTTTTTAAAATTAATATCTCCCTCAAGAAACCCTCAAATGTCTCTCTTCTAATTTTTTTTTCCTTAATAAAACACTCCTTTTCGGCCCAATTCAGCTCACAAAGCTCAGAATTGAGCATTCATTGACGTGGCAAATAGTTTCGAAAATGTGTTTCTATTTTTATCCGGAACCAAACACAAGCTTAGGAATTCCTTTTCGATTATTTTTCTTATTTTCTGCCACATTCTGACTTTGTCAGACCCTTTTTAATTGTTTTCTTTTCTATTCCTTGTAACCAAAGCCAAATTTAAGATGCCTAAAAATCACTTTGTTATAATTTTTATGTAATTGTGTTTACAAAGAGAAATTTCGGTTTAAAATTTTTTTTATTTTTGAGAGTTTGTACAACTTTTTGCCCCCTCCAAAATCATTTAAAAAAAACAATAAACAAAGTGAAAGTCGTTTATATGTTTATTTATTTGATGGTCTTTTGATATGCTTTCACTAATGAAGATAATGAAGAGAATGACGGAGAAAGAATTAGGTTGAGAGAAATCACAATCATCATGCATATTATTGTTGGAATAGCTTTAAAAAAAGTTTATATTTAAATTAAAGATCTATATTTTTTTTCTCAAGAAAGATCGATCTATATCCTTCTCTTTCCATCTTAATCATCAAATTGATAAAGCTCAATAACTTGGAGAGTCTCTTAATTAGAAAATTTCCCTATACAATATACTATTATTTTTAATTATTTATTTTTTTAGATTTTTTTTGGGAAAAACTTTAGTTTAGTTTAGTACTAGCCAAGTAAATCCTTAATTAGAAACGTTCCTTAATACATACTTCATAGGTAAGAAATGCTTTATTTCCTTTAGAAATCAATGAAAAACATAAAAAGAATCTCTAAAAGTAAAAAGACTACAAAGTATCGGTGAGAACTTTCCCCTTTTTTTTCCTCAAATTTTTTTTCCTCAAAAAATATGAAAACCAATAATAACATAAATTGGATAGCTAATGCGTCCCCCCTTGAAAATAGCATTATATTCTTGGATATGCTCAAAAAGGGGTGCTTGCTTTCAGCAATGCCCAGTCACCGCTTGCATATCCCTTCCTCTTCATTACCAAAATATCTTCTGTTGTACGTTTAAAATACTTGACACGTGTGAGGCGCACGCTAACCTAAACAACGAACAAAATTTTGCCCAAAACGAGGGTAACTAATACGAAAATCACCTTTGATTTTACCTCCAAAAAAAAAAATTCGCTTTTGATTTTGATGGGGTTTTAATACGACAGAAATGTTAGGCACATGAATGATGAATCATCATGCACAAGTTTGTCATTTGTAACAAAAAATTCTTCAAATCATGATGATATGGTCTCTATCAATTCTTATTGCACTACAAGCTTGATTAATAATTTTGTATAATTTATTTTGCTTATTCTCCAAATTCTGACAGTAGAGAGGATCTGAAACTTTTGTCCATGTATATCTACTCTTCTATACTTAAAGGAGGATCTAAAGAATCACTGTTTATACTACAGTAAATAATACAGTGAATTACTTAGCATGAACAGTAAATCAGACATGTCCCTCCCCGCTTGAAGTTACTGTTTAGGCCACAGTATTTACTGTAGCATAAACAGTAAATCAGGTATAGCCCTCTATACTTGAAGCTACTATTCATTCTACTATAATTTACTGTATTATAAACAGTAAAACAAATTTAATGTATTAAAACGTGAATTCTTCTTCAAGTATAGAGGAGTATATATGATTTTCAAATCAAATGCATAAAAACTTTGATCATTCTTTAAGCATATAGGAGTAGATATGATTTTAATTTTAAGCATACAATAGTTTAATCAAATGTGTTAAAACTAATAGGAAGGCAAATTCAAAGTGCGGTGCTTAAAAAACCGGGGATTAATCGTGCAAAGGTTAGGTGAAAGTATAGCTATAAACTTCAAAAATGTCTCTCATAATGAAAAACATATAACATAATTCTTCCGTTGAATTATGTTGAAATCATAAGCAGCTTCGATAGTTACAGTTTAAACTGTTAATAAACCACCCAAGTTACTAGATGCAATGAGATGTTTTCTTTTTAATTTTAAATACACAATATGAATTGTGCACGACAAATTCTAAACATAGATTGCAACTTTTATCATAAGAATTTTTTTTCTCATCACATGTCCGAATCAGAGGGGATGACTGAATAGTAAGATTAATATAATTAAGCAAGGGGAAAAAAAATACTAGAGTCACAAATATAAATATATGATAATGATCAAGTTGTTAAAGACTGTAGTTCGATTCTTAACCGATTTAAAGAAGGGCTTTTTGTCTTTAGGTCCAATAGTTTACCTCCCTTTATTTTTAAACCCAAGTAGTATTAGTTGTATCTCTAAGCCCAAATTTCTTTTTGTATTTGTCTTTAAACCCAATTTTCTTATATAGGGGGACCCACATATAAGAGTATTATATTTTGGAATTGGGTTTAAAGATAAATACAAAAAGAAATTTGGGCTTAGAGATACAACTAATACTACTTGGGTTTAAAAATAAAGGGAGGTAAACTATTGGACCTAAAGACAAAAAGCCCTTTAAAGAATATGATTAGTATAGTTGAGTCGGAAATTTTATAAGATAAATCATAAAGATTTCATTATACTTCTTTTGTGTTTCATATGATTAAGACATCCGTTGTAACCACATCCAATAAAATATTTTATTTTATTTATTTTATCACTATTATTATTTTGAAAAAGAAATGTCTCATTAATTAAAAAAAAAATCTAATCAGCATTATCAACAAGCAAAAGACGAGAAAAATTATCAGGAAGCTCCCAGAGCCAAAATATCTAGCCCTCTAACCGCCTAGTGAATATAATGTATATATTTCTACTCTTTTTTCAGTGATATTTCAAAGTTTAATAGAAAAATAGCACGATTGGAATTGCAAAAAAAGAAAGTGGCCGGGCTTCCTAGAAAAATTTCAGCGCCCCTCTTCACCGTCCAAAAGCGGACGGTGCGGGAAACTGTCGCTCCGCAACCCATATTTCTCGTTTCTTTTTGTCCCAGTGAGAATTCCAAACCGCACCCAAGATTTGACCCAAATATAATTTGAGCTAATAAAGCTGCGTGGGTGCATCTTTAGTGGTGCGCTACGAATTAAATTATCATGTATTAACAAATGAGAAGGACAAATAAACAAGCAAAACGGATAAGCGCGCGAACGAGGGGGCTGTGGGACCACCTGAGGGGGTTACCGGTTTTAGCGGTGACGACAACCACGTGGGCCAAGATCCCTATCCATCACGCTGGGTTATGTCTTTTACTTAAATTTTCTTTTAAAATATCTTTCCCTTAAATGTGTTTGGTGCCGATTCAAACTCCCTGTTCGATCCGGAGGATCTAAAGGATAGGTCCAGTCTTAGTAATTTTTTAGAGATCAAGTTAGCTTAGTGGATAAGTCAGTGGTCTTTTTAAATAAGACGTTCTATTTTAGAATCTAGAAATTTAGAATCTAGAAATAGAGAGAAGGAGAGAAAATATTTTTTTAATTAGGGTTTAAGAAAGGATTGTATGTTGTCTAAAAATTACTGCAGATAGCTGATCCCCATCAAACACCGATGATTGAAAGTTACAATTTGACGATTTCCAGAAGATTACAATTTAAAAACTTTCACGTAGATCGATAAATGTTACAATCTGACAATCTCCACAGTAACCGATGAAAGCTCTAATTCAACAGCCTTCACAATCAACATCGGGAGTTACAATCTGACGACTCTCATATTTTTAAGGAGCAAAGACGAAGATTACAAGATAACGATCGTTGCAATGCTCTAGCAAAAAAGGTTACAAATTGACGGTCTCTTCAAATCAAGACGCAGAGCTCACCTCTGCGTCCCAGATTCAAAACGCAGAGGTCATGCCCGTGTTTCAGATTAAAAACGCAGAGATCATGACTACGTTTCAAATCAAGGCGCAGAGCTCACCTCTGCGTTTCTGTGTCCCAGATTCAAAACGCAGAGGTCATGCCTGCGTTTCAGATTCAAAACGCAGAAGTCGTAGCTGCATTTTAGATTCAAAATGCAGGGCTCACCACTGCGTTCCAAGCTCAGAACGCATGGGCTCACCACTGCATTTCTAGCCGCCAGTGCGGAGCTCTACTCTGCGTTCCAATCCCAGAACACAGAGTTCGTGCTCAAAACGTAATTCTTGCGTTTGACTCGTTCAAACATGAGTTCAACGGTTTTAAAACCGTTTTCCACGATTTGAGGGATCGTTCCCCCACTTATAAGCGAATTAAGGGGGCGATTACACCTCTTAATCCCCTATAAATAACAAAAAAACTCAACTGAGTTCAGGATCTCCAATTGGATCAAGTTTTTTACATTCAAAAAATCAGATAAAGAGAGGATCAGAGCTGGGGAAAGGAGGTGATCTTGAAAAGAGGGGCTTTGGCAGAATCTTTTGGAGATTGGCTTTTTGCATGGCAATTGCACAAAGAGAGATCAGCATTCATCCTTGAAGCATTCTTCAGCAACAGAGATCCTTGGAGTTTAATCTTGGCTTATAAACGATTTTCGGTTCAAATCAACTTTTCTACAGAGTATAAAACTTGCACTGAGTTCCTAAACTCATCAAGAGTTCTGTTCAAACTTGCCACGCAAGTCTTCCTCAACATCAATCAAGAGGAAGAAACCGTGTTCCAATGAAGTCAAACGTTCGGATCGTCAACGGGATACAAGATCGAAAGTCCATCGACACTAAGAAGAACCCAGATTAAACAAAGAGAAGGGTCTCCGTCGATCCCTTCTCTCTTTTGTAAATCAAGAATTCGATCGAGAAGATTTGTAATTTTTTTCTAAGTCTGTTAGAGAGAAATTATATTAAGAGAATTATAATTTATTCTTTTTCTAAGCCTGTTAGAGAGAATAATACACAAATTCAATTCTTTATTTTTCTTCTTTCAATTTTTTCCAACAAAAAAGGGTGTAACATGGTTTAAGAGAATTGTATGAGAGAGAGCGGGTTTGACAGTCTTTATCTGTATAAAAAATTATAAATTAGAGGTGATAGTAATTGTTTTTTATCCCGTTTTTTCCTGTTGAGGGTTCTCCACGTTAAGTCTTGTGTGATTTTATTTGATGTGCTTTTGATGTATTTCCGAATTTTTGTGAGATCTAAAAATTCCAACAAGTATCGAAACCATATTCGACGATTCATGGAGGTCCGAACTAGTGCGATCGGAGAGGGCGTCGGATTTAGCGTTCATAGTGGATCCGACTGTGGGCGACTTGGACAGGCGAGCGCGGAGACATCCGGGAGGACATAATAGATCGGGAGTCTATGTTGTGGACTCGGTTCAGTTCGTGAAGAACATAGAAAAAAAAGGAGGAGAATCACGCGAACAGTCACTTGACGGAAACGACAAATAAAAAACTGAATATTACGGTAGCGGGTTGTGCGAAGGAATCGTGAAGAGGCCATTCATGTGGGGGAGGGGGTTTTGATTTTTAGAAATTATATATATTTTTAAATCCAAATCAACGGTTCAGATTGATTTGTTAGCTGGTCGAGAGTTTAGAGGCAGATTTTGGTGATCCAGTAGTCGTTCCTAAAGTTTTTTGACGTGCTGAGTTTGTTTTTTTATATAAGTTCTATCAAATTCTATCTCTGCAATGATTGACTTGAATTTTGATTGTGGTTAGAGAATAATGATTTCTTTGGGTCCGAAGTTTGATATTCCGCTATTCAACGGCAATATAATTTTTACAGTGTGGCGGTGCACGGTTCAAGATCTTCTTATGCAGCAAGGTGTTGATCAAGCTTTGGGGGAGAAGAAACCTAAAGGATTGAAGCATGCTGAATGGAGTTCCATACAAAATAAAGCGGTTAGCATAATTTGTTTGGCACTCGCCCCAAAGATCAAGTACAATATTATGTAGGAAACCACGTTGAGGGGGTTGTGGGACAAACTTGAGGGGATTTATGCATTGAAGTCGATGTCTAACTGATTGTGTTTGAGGATGAAGTTTTATTCATTGAAGATGGAAGAATGTACTGTAATTCAAGACTATATCAATACCTTTAGTCAGCTAGTTTGCCAATTTATAAATATTAATGAGGAGATTAAAAAAGAAAAGCAGTCGCTACTCCTATTGTCTTCCTTGCCGAAGTTGTACAAGCCGTTAGTTCAGACGATAATTACGGGGAAGAAGACTTTGAAGTTTGACAATGTGACAACACTCCTACGTGAGAATGAAAGAATGATGGGGAAGAAGAGCGCATCTAGTAAAGTGAGAGTGCACTAGTTTTTGAAGGTTCTAATCAAGAAAGGAAAAAGGGAAAATGTGACAGTTATCGATGGAGATCAAAATCTTTGACCCGAGGCGATAGCGAAAGAGAGTGCTATTATTGCAGAGAGAATGATCACATTCAATTCAAATGTTCCTAGATACGAAATGATTTGAAAAGTATTAGAAAGATAAATCTTTAACAAAATGGAAAGAAGATGGACTTATCGGTAGTTTTGTGTGATAAAAATGTTGTGCTAATGATGGAGAGTACCGATATTGATGCAAGTAACACGTGTGTGCTAGATTCTGTAGTCTCCATGCATGTTTGTAACAACAAAAAGTATTTTGACATATTGAAGATGGATGAAGAATTTGGCGATGTAATCATTAGAAACAATAAGAAGATGAAGGTTGAAGGTGTTGGAAGTGTTCACTTCAAACTTCACACTAGAAATGCAAGAATTCTTCATTTGAGATATGTGTCGTCATGTAGTACCAATTTAATTTCATTAGATAGGATGGCATCACATGGATACAAGTATATGAGTGAGGGAGAGTGGTGCAAAGTGTATAGAGGTGGTGATTTGGTTTTGCGAGGGAGAAAAAATAGCAATCATATTTGCTACTTAGATGAGGACGATCTGTTAATGGTGTAGGTGATCTCTTCTGAGACTCTTGTCCACAAGAGAGATATAAAGAACAAGAAAAAGAGTGAGTTTTCCTGAAGCCGTTGAGATATATACTTGGAGATTTTTCATCAAGAGATGATTTGTTTGGTACCAACTCAAACTCCAAGTAAGATCCGGATTTGAAGGATAGGCCCAGTCCTAGTAGTTTCCTTAGATGCTAGGTTAACTTGGTGGGCAAGTCAGAGACATCTTTAAATAAGGCATCATATTCTAGGGTTTAGAAGTAGAGAGAGTGAGAGAGTGAGAGACACAATATTCTTGTAATCATGGTTTAAGAGTAGGTGCAACTGGGTTCAAGGGTATTGTGTGAGAGAGCGGGTTTAATAGCCTTTGTCTGAACAAAAGATTATGATTTGGAGGTGATAGTGGATTAATTTCGATCCCGTGGTTTTTTTCTGTTATGGGTTCTCCACATTAAATCTTGTGTAATTTTATTTGTTGCGTTTGGTGGTTTTCGGGATTTTTACAAGATCTAAAAGTCCCAACAAAATGAAGGAGGTTATACTACAAGAAATCTTGTTATCTTCTTTTGTATGGTTCAGAATATCTCGTTATCTTCTTTTGTATGGTTCGGAGTATCTCGTTGACTTGCTACGTGTTCAATTAGAATTTATAATCAAACAAATTATTACTCACTATGCCAAAACTTAAAACTTAATCATGACTCAACGAATAGGGTCTTCTCAGATTAGATGGCTCCATGCGGTTATATTAATGAATTGAATTCTTGCTTTTGGCTATGAAGTTCATAAGCCAAATTATTAGATAAAGTGACTTGTATTGTTTTCTTGGGATTTCATGCAAAATTAATGTACAACAATGAGAAATATTATTTATCCTGTAATTAATCACATTGTTTCTGGTCCAAAAGTAATTTCTTTGTTTCTGGTCCGTTAATAATTTCTCTTTTAAGACGGTTAGATCCACGTCCAATTCGGAAAGTTCTGTTTCATTTGTAAAATTGTCGATCCAACTTATTTAATGGTATATACAACGAAACTATATTCTAAAAGTTATTTAATCTTCAAAAAATGATTTTTCAATGCTTGTTGTCTTTATGAAAAACTTTATTGATATTATTTCTGTCAGAAAGTTGATATGTGATCTGAGGGAGGGTTTAACTTGACTTCGGGGTCTTTTAATCATCTTTGATGGTTAATCACTTGTTAAGGATCTTGAAACTGTACGTCGTTGCACGAGTAACAGAGGTTAGAGACACCTATAATGTGTCATCCAATGCTCAAGTCAATGACTGTTTTCAGTTAATTTGAAGATAAAAGTAGAGTATATCCTTATGGACTTTTTGTGTGTGAAATTGCATATCTTGGTTCAGTGGAAATCATCATTAATATAGAGGGCTTGTGGGGACAAATTGGTATATTTGGCATGGTGTGTAGTTTTGGTTCAGACACCACTTTACATCTGCCTGTAATTAATTGGTCGAGTCGGCTTTGTACAGTGATAAGGCTATTGGAGTAAAAGCGTCTCCAATGAGCTTTGAAAGCTTTGACTCGAAAGGTCATTAAGACTCTAACGCCGCATTAATTGTTGATGGCGATAGAGCGGCGAAGTGCGAACGCGGACTATATGTTCATTAAATGTGGCGTGATTTTTTAGACGCTTGTAAGATCGCTCCATTGCTCAAGATGTTGTTGTGTTGGGTCAAAGTGGAGAACACCCTTCGTCTCGAAGTCAGTCATCCAGTAGAGTCTGGGTCGGGAGCGGCTTTTGTCTCGGAATTGGATCACGAGATGGGTCGGTTGTCAGTCATCCAGTAGAGTCTGGGTCGGGAGCGGCTTTTGTCTCGGAATTGGATCACGAGATGGGTCGGTTGGCTTATTATCCCGACTGCGTGGCATATGCTTGGGGAGTTGGCCAGTTAATTGTTACGTAGCAACTCTTATTACGTTTGGTAATATTTAAGGTACAGCAGATACTATATTAATGTGTAGTCTAAATCAATTTATTATTTAATAAAATTAGTTTTCTTCTACTTGTGTGTTGGCAATTTTTTTATATTGATTCTTGGTCAACTTTATAGTCGTGCTTTTAAATATGTTAACGTATTTAGTTCTAACAAAACCCGTTTATATATACTAGTATGCAAAACGTGCGTTGCACGTGATGCATGTTAGGAACTCTATGGGGGGAAACCTCTGAAGGTCAACTAATGCTGCATACATCAATATTAATATTTTTATGAAGTACGCACTTATACTTCACATAGAGTAGAGATTAACTCTACAATAATAGTACAAGCATCATGCTTATACAAGAGTCTATTATCAGCATCGCCTTCACCACAATCTTCACAGAAAACAAACATAAATGGGCAAATTCACCAAAAATGCAACAACTACAAAAAAAAGAAACAAATCAAACAACAAAAATCTCGCAATGAACTAACATTTACCTAAAAAAACAATTATGCAACTACACACAAATTAAGCAACTACACACAAATATGGTTTAGATTTATTCAATGTTAGCTACATCCATAATGAACTAACATTACATCCCTAAGATGAGAGTGGGCTTCTTATTCAAGCTACACAACCTATACAAAAAAAAGAAAAAACAAAAACATGCTAGTTCAAAGATCAACCTTGAAAACAATATTGCTAGAGGATACATTTGTAGAGAGGAAAAATTGCTTGTTAAATACGGAATAATCCTTAAACATGCAATATTATAAGAGGATGAGCTATAACAAAAATGATAATTTTCACTTTGATATCCTAAAGTTTACATCTTTCTACTTCAATAGGCTGAAGGATTTCTTAACACTTTGATACCCCAAACTTTGAATCCAATTTTACTTCGATACCCAAAGTATTCATGTAACATTTTAATATCCAAAGTTCCAATCATATTTCACTCTGATACCCTATCCAAGTTGTGTTAGATCTTTTGTTTAATTTGTATGGTGCCTTTAGCATCTGATACATTTAGATTCAGTTTGCCCAGTTGCTAAAACAGCAGTAGAAAATTAACAAAAAAAATCTAATAGATCTAGATGTAGGTATCAAAGTTAAATGAGATAGAAACCTTGGGATATCATAGTGTTAAAAAGTACTTTGGGGTTATGAAACTAAAATACGATTAAAACAGTGGGATATCAAAATATTGAAAAAGGTACTTTGGGGGTTTCAAAGTTAAAAATTGGTAAACTTTAAGATGTTAAAGTGAAATAGTAGGTACTCACTTATTATTTTAAAGATTTTCTCTGAGAGAATAACCATGTTAATCAACATATGGGTGTGTTAATGAATCGACAAATTAAACAAATTTAAAAGTTTATAATTATAAATTGATGCGAGGGAAAAAAAATCTACCAGTAAGAGCTAATTTCTCCTAATTACTTGTATATGTCACAAATTTATACTCACATGACCATATCAACAAATTGTAGTTAATCAACTACATGTTATTCTCTTAACTTGATAATTAATACGGAAAAAATTAAAAATAAAAAAAAATCTTTAAAAGAATTCACCACTGCAACTAAGTTCATACCAAAACCTATTTGCAAGATGTAAGAATTAATATTTCTCCAAACATTCAAATCTCGATGATATCACCTATAATGAGTTATTAAGTGACCAAATATAGTTCCATGTAC
The DNA here is from genome assembly GCF_001876935.1 of Asparagus officinalis. Taxonomy (NCBI): domain Eukaryota; kingdom Viridiplantae; phylum Streptophyta; class Magnoliopsida; order Asparagales; family Asparagaceae; genus Asparagus; species Asparagus officinalis. Next base: position 9,467,616 of record NC_033800.1, on the reverse strand, counting down.
TTCTACTGATGATTGACTATGCTACTTTTGAAGATGATACTGTGAACACGAGACCGTTATTCATGCTCTTCTAGCAATAATTCAGTATGTAATTATATCTGATGATAGACATACATTGTGTTGTTGTGTCATATGCAATTATATCTGTTGTCAAGCTCCAAATGGAGCCACCAAGACTGCCATCACCTTCAAAATTACCTCTAATTTCTTAGCAATAAGAAAGTATCAATACTCATCAATACGCTATGAAGCTGGCGCTTCATGGTGTTTAAGAAGTTCACAAAGGCCATTCTTATGGTTTTCTTGGAGTAGAGGAAGATGACTTAATTAAAAAAATTAGTATCTTATTGACTCTATACTTAATTAAGAAGTATTAATATCTTATTGTTAGATTCATAAAGCGATCTTAAAATTAGCCAATTCTCACGCATGCGAGCTAATTTCTCCTGACCTCAACATAATTTTCATCTGCACCAAAGAGAGAGAGAGTATTAGACGAAGAATGATTGAGTTAACACTTAAATGACTACCTATTAATTAAACTCAGTATCGTCCATCTCAATGTTTACTTTCTAACAATCACTATCTAAGATTTCTTTATTCAATTTCAAAATGAATATACCTCTAAGATATTTACTTTTATCTGAGTGATTTTATTCCATTTATGCTTTTGTATGAATTTCTACATATGCATATTCTTCAAGGTTATGTAATCTTTGTCAATTATAGAACAATATTATCCATATCTTTCCAACTAATATTAATAGTTTTCATAAATAGACATTGCGCATGCAATAGTAGCTATGCGCTGAGTTCAAGGTTAAAAAGTAAAGAATGATCAAAATAGAAAGCAACTCAAAATTTTTAGGAATCAAACATGTAGTCTTGTGAATCAAAGATGACAAACATGTAGTCTTGTGAATCAAAGATGGTCATCCTCGTATTTAGGGAGGAATAAATTATGAAATGCATGTGAATCAAAGATGGTCATCCTCGTATTTAGGGAGGAATAAATTATGAAATGCATCTTCAGATGATGCCCCGTAATATTCCATAAAATTCAATACATGCTCCAGAGATGCATATTTTTTGCGCAAACCATCGCTCAAAGCTTCATGTCTAATATCTATAAATGCTTAGAGGTCAATAATATAGCCAGAACAAAGTGCTCAACAATTAAAAGTACAAAAAGTTCTCCAATCCAGTATCAGTTATGGGGATTTAACTCCAACAATTAAAAGTACAAAAAGTTCTCCAATCCAGTATCAGTTATGGGGATTTAACTCACCTCATGTCAAACTTTCCACATTTGCTAAAAAGCTACCTAAAGTCCTAATTGGCGAGCATCATATTCAAGGTTGTCACAGAAAATAAATCTAATCTGTACTCTGCCACAATATGAGACGCCCAAGTAGGATGTCAATAGTGAGGCAAATACTATCAGTAGACATAGATATCTTCAATAAACACTCGGAGCGGAACCAATAATTATCAAAAGAAATAGAGCACACGCAACAAACGCAATAGCATAGACAATAGGAAAATGCATGTTTGACCTTTAATACGTCCAATTCAAAGCTCTTTCTAACTATTTCTAACTAAACAGGGAGTAACCTTTAAAATTATTCAGCAAGGCATTGGATGAAGTTGATGCCACATTGTATTAAAACTCACTATAATGTGACAATGATGAAGTCAACACCAATGTGCATGTCTTTAAGTTTCAATACATGTGAAACTTCAACCCAAAAAAAGTAATAGGAAATTTTCAGAACATGAAAGCATTAGAATTATAATGATTTATTTAAATTAAGCAATATGCTACCAATCAAATACAAAACATTTCTTGAGAAAGGTCAGACCTGAAATTCTATAACTTTGGGGAAATTCTATAACATTTGGGAAAACACGTCCACTGATGTATGTTTGTGTAGAAGATAAAACAAGGCCTGAATGTTTCATTGCACTTTGCGAAATTACATTGAATCAAAAGATACAAATATGAAGATTTTAAATGAATTAATTTAAGTACTCACATCAAAATCTTCCCCCAAAATGGAGGTGAAATCATATTAGATCATAGCATTATATTCTAAAAGATCAAATGGCAGTACCTCAGATATCTTGAGCAACTCGCATAATTGACTGCACCTTTCCTCTCTTATCTGCAATGGTTTTAGAATAAATATGCCTATTTGATCTGAATCATTAAAAAATTATACATAAAATTAAATAAATTAGACTAAAACCCTTTTTAACAAAAACATTCATAATTCTTGACAAGTTACTCTGATCTTGAAACTCGCCTTTGCGCTTACCATTCTTCCCTCTTATTTTTCTCTATCTTTTTCTTATATTTTACTTTTCCCTGAAAATGACACAATATAAAAAGAAAAATCCCATCAACAAACACAAAATCTCAGAGAGAGTTAGAGATTAGAAATCTAAATTCATGCGATTAAAAATTCACACCCATGCATGCGTTCTATCTCTCTCTAAAGAGAGTTAAAGAATGTAAAATGTTTTAGGTTGGCTCGTCGGATCCAGGAAAGAATAGAATATATGAATTAAATAAATGATAACATTTTCAAATATGCATATAGTAGAGAATTACAAATGAGTCCATAATCAGAAATTATAATATTATTTTAGCAAATTTTACACATGTATCCAAAAAAGCAATACTTTGCCCAATTTAGAAACATTTTATAGGTCACCTTAGATTCTCATATTCCAAATATTTCCTCTATCCAAATTAAACTCATAGTATCAAGTAAGAGAGTAAATTCAAATTATCCATATTGTTCATATCTATATTTCTTCAATACTACTGCTATCAAGGAAAGAATCAGCACTGGAAGTGTTCAATAGTCTCCCTCTCCTTACTATTTGATAAGCTAATTACTTTCGCCTTCATTACAATCCTATCCAAATTTCACTACAAAATGTCAAAGGCTACCACGCCCAACCATGTATGAACCATGTGATTAATTATAATGAAATAGGTATGGAGTTTCAAATGCATTTGATCACAAAAACATATGTATGAATTATGTGATTAATTATAGTTACATAGAATTTATTTCCATCTTAAGTGACATGTGTATTTCAAGTTATATTATACATATGTTTTACAGTGTTATGGAGAAGACTAACAAACTGAGAATAATTTACCTCAGTGAGTCCATCAGCCTACAAGACTACTCATCGGTCAGTGGGAGTTATTTGAAGAACAAAAGATAGAAAATGACAAAGTTAAATTAAAATTGCCCCTAAATGTGGGGATATTTACTCTTATCATATTTGAATGACCATTATATTTAAAAATTTTAAATAAAAAATAATCAAAAGTTTTGTCACCCATATCATCTTTTATAAGTAGTGTGTGTGTGTGTGCGCGCGTGTGTGTGAATAAGGTTTTCTTTCACTTGTTAGATCATCACTACTAAATTCCTTAACATTGTAATATAAGCTCTAGAAAAATATCTATACATGAGCATATTTAGTAGATAACACTAATCTTGGTTTTGCATAAAAAGAATTTATACTTGTTAAATATAAAAATATAAGGTCCAATTTGAAATAGACATTGTATGTGTAATTAAACCATTCAAACTTGCATATTTATATTTCTTATATTCTATATTAGTTTTCCCCTCCAACAAAAATTTTAGTTTGACCTCCAAAAGTAACCACTATGTTTGTAAAATTCAAAATTTTGAATTTAATTTGTATCACAATCAATAGTATAAATAAAATTGACATAATCAAGCAATGATAAGAGACCAACCATATTAGACACTCAGTGCAATTCAAGTTCAAGCACATTCGAAACTAATTACAATATCTAAGCTAAGTTCCTCATATCACATAGCGTTATTATGAGGCTGAGAGGTCATACCTTCTTTGGATCAAGTAGGTAATCATGCATACTGTTATGCTTCAAGAAAATAGTCATGCTCTTGTTTGCAGTAGAATACGAATAACCAGTTGTAGTACCAAATTGCCACCTAAAAAGACTACTGAACTTGGGTCATAATAGGATTTACAAAGAGTAAATAAATTTAGAAAATTTAACCTCAAGTCTAAAATCCACAATGATATTAGAAGGTTATGTTTTTTAAGATAATAAATGCACAAATGTGATCTAGGATCTAAACTAACAAAAACGTGAAAGATATTCAGCTCTGAGAAAGATCCTGCAAAAAAAACTAAGATCCAAGGCACATCCATCACATGGAAAATGTAAAGTCAAAATTTATTTGCCCAAGAATAACATAAATTTAATAAATCTAATAAAAATGCAGAAAGAAAACAAATTCGATCAAAGTGGATGAAAATGTCTCTCACACATTGCTTTAGGCCGACTTCTTTTTCGACGGTGTGATATTGAGCGCACTTCGCCTTGCTACATAAATTTATCACAAGAAATAGATCGAAAACAAGTTCTAGCCAAAGTTCTAGCCATCACTCTTTGAAGAGATCTAATTAGCTAAAACCATAGAAATCAAACAAAACTAACCAATATGTACAAAGAGATCAGATGACGAAGAAATATAACAGAGCTCAAATTATGAAATGGATTTCATACCAGTGCTCTCTCCTTGTATAACCCCCTTCGACAAATGACAGGCTTGAGATTGAATTTGAAAGATGCTAACGCTGGTTAGATATTGAGAAGGAGGAGAACAAAGCATTGACCAAGAGGAAGGAAGACAGAGGAGAATGTAGAGTTGAGAGAGAAATTTAGATAAGAGCGGAGATGGTGAAATGAGGGAGGTATGAAAGATATAGTCAATAGAAATCAATAAAAGTTTAAGCGTTGTTGCATAATGATAAGGATAACGAACGGGAAACAAAAAGCCTGGGAGTTTCATTAAAAGCTCATGGCTATCGTGGATAATGTGAATGACTACATTAGCTGAAGGAATTTTTTGCATTATGCGTGGAGTTCAATTGGCCATGTCACTTGATGGAGATTTAAATTCAAGCCAAAGGGGTTTGTGAGTTTTCGTATTCAGCACATTAATTAATGAGTTATGGAAGGTTAAGAGTCTAAGACACTAATTAAAGCTTACTATTGTGATGAGGAGAAAATTAGAATTAAGTAATTGTTTGTTGGAAATTTGCAGTAAAAGAAATAATGAAAGAAAAATTTGACTTGTATTCCTCTCAAAATCAATTACAATTTGGATTCCGATTACAAAAGAGAGGAGAATGAATTCGATTCTCCCCTTTGTTTAATTCTGGGTTCTTCACGGTGGCGATGAGATGCCTCCCTCGAATGCTCGCGTCGAGTTTGCTTCTCGTTGACGATCCGAACGTCTTGATTCACTGGAACGATGTCTTCTCCTCACGATTTGACGCTGTGGAGAACTTGCGTGGCAAGTTTGAAAATAACTCTTAACGAGTTGATAACTCTGAACGAGTTTTAGAAGAACTCGTAGAGTAAGTTTTGAACTCTGATCGAGTTGATAACTCTGAACGAGTTTGAACTCTTGAAAAAGAGTTGATTTGAACCGAAAGTTCGGTTAATAAGCGCTGTCGACGCCGTCGCCAGCGTCGTGATTTGGCATTCTCTCCTCCCTCTCTCGACGCTGATAAGACCCATTCTCTCTGCCCAAATTCCCACTCTCCCTCTCCCCCTGTCGAACAACCTCCCTCCCGCTATCGACGTCGTCGCCAGCGCCGTGATTTTGCCCTCCCTCCTCCCTCTCTCGACGCCTACTAGACCCATTACTTCTTCCTTTCTCGACACCGATGCCGACGCATGTAATAACTCGAACCCCCTCTCTCGATCTCTCTCTCAATCTCTTTGATTCGACGCCGACAAAACCCATTAGAAATCCTAGTGACGTATTTTGGTTAATTGTGAGGGAATAGATCTTAAAATTTTAGCAAATTTCATGAAGAAGATTTTGGTTATTCCCACATTTAGTTTATTTCTTTTGTTTCAGTCTTTTTAAATAGTACTGTTTTGGTTTCGATTTCAAATGATTAATTAGGATGATTCTCATGCAGTTCTTTTTGAATGAATCTCGAGAAATATGTATAAAATACCAGAACCAGAAGCAATTTTATTTTCTTCTTTTATAGAGTGTCGGACTTTTAAGAAAATAACATGTGTAGGATATGGGTGTAGCAGAAATAAGAATTTGGATGAATGGATTATATTTAAGGGATAAGATTATATAGAATAGATTGTAATACGTTAAGAGTAA
>NC_033800.1:9450577-9461385 GCF_001876935.1 Asparagus officinalis | reverse complement strand
GAAAAAGGGGGGGGGGGAAGGGGATGGTTTAGTTGTGTGCAATAGACACCACTGATGCACCTGGTATGACTGATAAGGTTATAGTTAATGGAGCAAGAAAGATTAGAGATAGGCATTAATAGAGCTTGGTTGAAAGCATTTACAAATAATATTGTAGTGATTTGGCTCAACACATGGCCCTTAATAGAACTAAATGGAAGAGTATCATGAGTTTAGCTAACCCCAAAATTTTTGCTTAAAGGCTATGTTGTCGTCATTATTGTTGTCTATGCTAGTGCAGTACATTAGTAGGTGAAGACGATCGAGTAAATTTATCTTCTGCTTTTACAGCCTGTACTTTTTGTGACTGTACTTTGTCATTCAAGATTCAGGATGCATCTTTTGCAGGTAATTGTGGGGAGTTTTCTTCATGGCGGATTGAAAATGAAAAATAAATCAAAAAATGATAAGGTGACATAATCCCCTTCACTCATTCAAATGGTTGTATATCCTCATGCACTCATCAACTCATGTGAATGTGGTCCCCTATTTAAATGAATAAAGGAGATTTTACCACCTCAGTACCAAGCACAAAATTTTTGCTTGGTACCAAGCATACCCATATCTCTCTCTCTCTCTCTCTCTCTCTCTATCTATATATATATCGTGATCAAATATCATGATTAAGTATATTTGGTTTATTTCCTTACTAAAACTTGTTCCTCGATTCCACTTTGATGGTTTTTGTTTACCTATATCTTTAAACTTTAGCATTGTGATTATTTATTTTCTTTAATATTCATTTAAATGAACTACACCTAATTTAAATTTTTATATTGATAATTGAATTGACAGGAAATAAATGGAATTCGAAATCAATTTGAATTATCATGTCATTGAGACCGACATGAAACCAAACTTGACTTGAGAAAATATAGCATTGTAAAAGTGAGAACCACTTTAAAAATAGCATTCTAAAAGAAAAATGAATAATTAAAGCTCATAAGACAAGACGATTGGTTAAAAGTGGGCTAAAATGACACAAAAGATAATATTGAGTTTGTTCCTAATCCTTGATAAACTTTTAATAAAATTATAAAATAAACATTAATACTAAAGTATACTTTTATATAATAAAAACATCCACATAAACATATAAAAGAACTAAAAAAGTATAAGAAAATCCCTTCCAAAAATTCCTAATTTACTCCAAAAAAAATATATTCTATAAAATCTTCAGAAAATAGTGCATTTCATTCCTTTGTTTAATTTTTTATTGAGCCGTTATCAATCATTCTCCACCTTTATCTTTTTTGATAAAATTAGACTACTTTTAGATGTCAAAAAAAGATAGTAAAACCTTAAAATAAAAGTTAAATTTACATATCTTAATGAAAGAATATCAAACAATTACTCTTTTTTTTTGCTATGTTTTGAAATTTTAGTCGTTTTTTCGTGATTTTGAATTTTAAGGGTGTGTTTTGCAAATTTTGAAACTTTGAGAGTATTTTTAAAATTTTTAAATTTAAAGTTGAGTGCTTGTAATTTTCATGTTTCATGTGTTGGTAGTAAGTTTTTTAATGTTAGAATATTTCTTGCAACTCTGAATTTCGATGGTATTTTTTATAATTATTAAAAGCTTATATTATTAGTTACAAAATTTAAATTTTTAGTGGTTGTTTGGGGAGAAAATTGTTTTCTTCATTGTATAACTCATTATAACTTTGATCATTACAATAAGTTTAAAAAGATCAGTCTTTTTATAAGACCTTTACACAATAAAAATAAAAGGGTACAATTTTCGTCAAACAGCACAGAGATAGTTTATTGGTCTTCTGCTTGCGTGGGATCTTTACATGTGTCGGGGACGTTAATATCCGTGGACCGCCACGGATCAGATCCGGTTGACAGATTGATGATCAAAGCTCTTACTTTACGAAGGAAGTAGTCGCTGCAGCGGTAATCTCAACCAAGCGAGATTACGGCTCTTCTCGAGATTTAAGACCAAGCTTAAACCCAGAGGAATAGGGGACGGGTCTCAGATCTCTCGAACTCCACTCTTTATGCACAAGAGATCGCCGAGGTCTAGCTAACCCTCTCTGAAATTCGTGGCTATGCACTTGAGAAACCGACAGCACCTCGCCCTCTTGATGTTCAGCCCCAAAGAAATGGGCACCCGAGCTCGTATTTATAAGCTTCAGAAGCATGTATTTGGATAAGAACGAGGGATTCCTCCTTATCTTCAGTTAAGAACTGGTTAACCATAGTATCAGATCAGTTGGGACGCTCAGGAACTAACAAATCCCGAGAGAATCCGTGAAAACTAAAAATTCACACTTTTAGATCAAATCTGGACGAAGCGTTACCCAGTGGCTCGGCCTTGACCTAGCCACCAAATGGTGGCTCGGGGCCACAAAATGGTGGCTCGACCGCCGAGCCACCCTTGGTGACCTAGCTATGGGCCAAACCACTGGTTCGGCCGAACCGTTTCGATGCGACTAGGCCACCAGCAGCTTTCTTAGTCTTCCGGATTTTGATTTGTTGCGCAGTTACGCGTATTTCGTCATTTCATTGACTTGTACGCTGTTTTGGTGGCCGATGAGTACGCAGGTCACTTGGTTCACTGATTTGGTGGCTGATGAGCGTGCAGGCCACTTGGTGGTGACCGGTGAGCACGCGGGCCACTTGGTTCACCGATTTGGTGGCTGATGAGCGTGCGGGCCACCTGGTGGTGACCGGTGAGCACGCAGGGCACTTGGTTCACCGATTTGGTGGCCGATGGGCGTGTGGGTCACTTGGTTCGTCGATTTGGTGGCTGATGAGCATGCGGGCCATTTGGTGGTGGCCGGTGAGCACGCGGGCCACTTGGTTCACCTGTGCGGGCCACTTGATGGTGGTCGGTGAGTACGCGGGCCACTTGGTTCACCGATTTGGTGGCCGATGGTCGTGCGGACCACTTAGTAGTGGTCGATGAACACGCGGGCCACTTGGAGCTGGCTGACGAGTGCACGGGCCACTTGGAGCTGGCTGACGAGTGCACGGGCCACTTGGAGGTGGTCGGTGAGCGCACAGGCCATTCGGTTTACCGTTTCACCTCATGTGTTTGTCGGCGTCGGATAATCCTCTTAGACTTAGATAATGGCGTTCATCACCTTCTCTCTGTCTCGAGCTGTGTGTGGATACCTATAGGCATTTTTAGACGCCTACAGATACCCCCTCCAAAGTATTTCAGATTCATTCTTTTATAGAGGAGTTTGGGATGCTTTGGATATGATAAGCCCCTACCTTCAGTCGGTGTCAAAGGACCTATGAACTGCTTCAATTCTTGACTTCTTCAGCCTTCAGTCTATTCAGTATTTTGTCGAATAGATAAAGTTCTTCCGGTGCTGCGTTTATCATCCGACCGTTGTCGAAATCTTGAATCAAAATTGGTGAGTTAGTTTTGGCTCGTGTCATTAAGTTGACTTTGAACTGATTATCTTTGTTGCAACGCGTTAACTGGCATTGACCTAGGGCTACGCGTTGATCGGCGTTGGCCTTAGGATTTTGTATCGATCGGCGTTGACTTTCATCGCAACACGTTGACCGGTGTTAACACAGTTTATACTCGTACGTTTGCTGGAGTCTACACAGTTTAAGCACTTAAGGCATTGGAGCGTGATGTCTCAAATATTAGGGCTGTAAGACCAACTTGCTAAAGCTGATTCATCTGCACGTATGGATCTTATCCTGAAGTTGTTAGATGCTCAAGTCACGAGACCAACTAATAGGGCTGGTGCGTCAATGACTCTCATATTTATAGGATTTTGGGCAAATCCTCAGCCATCAACGGGTTTGATGAGCCTTTACCGACTACCATTTGAGTTTGGGCTAGCGTACGAATTGTTTAAAGTCCGTTCCGCATGTAACGTTGTGCTAAGAGAGTTAACTCTCTTAGTGCTACGATATTGAATACGTAGACTTCGTCTTTCTCACGGGAATAGACTACCCGACAACGTGTATTAGACGTAGACTTAGGATTTTTGGCAAATCCTCAGCCATCAACGGATTTGACGTGCCTTTACTAACTACCATTTGAATCGGGCTAGCATGTGAATTGTTTAAACCCGTTTTCACATGTAACATTGTGCTAAGAGAGTTAACTCTCTTAGTGCTACGATATTGAATACGTAGACTTCGTCTTTCTTACAGGAATAGATTACCCGGCAACGCGTGTTAGACGTTGACTTACCCCTTCTTAAGCTTCGAGATAAAATACCCCAGATTGGATTCTGGTGTCTTTTTCACTCGGTGAAAGACTAAACCGGCAACGCGTGTTAGGCGTTGACTTATCTCTGCTTAGGCTTCATGATAAAATTCCACATGCATAAAAGGCATGGATTTTTTGCTACGATACCGAATACGTAGACTCGGTCGTTTTCACGGGAACGAACCACCCAGCAATACGGGTTAAGCGCTGACTCATCCCTATTTAGGCTTCGAGATGAAATACCCCAGATTGGTATTCTGACGTCTTCTTCAATTAGTAAAAGACTAAACCGATAACGCGTGTTAGACGTTGACTTATCCCTGCTTAGGCTTCGGGATAAAATTCTCCATGCATAAAAGGCATTGATTCTTGTTGTTGAAAGATGATGTCTTCTCTTGGGGCAAAGACAAACCCGATGCGGGAGAGGAAGAATTTTATATTCTATCTCCTAAAGCTGAAGAGGAAGAATTTTATATTTTATCTCCAGTTATAAAAAGAAACTCAAAGTGGGATCTCCACTTTAAGAATCTGTGAAGGTAAAACTAAGAGTGGGATCTACACTCTGAGAATCAAAAAGATTCGGATAACCCTAACTGTCGGAAGGTTTGATTATCGAACTAAAGATGGATTTCTCGTTTATCGAGAGTGAATTGTGATTTTGGTCCTTACTGTGGGAAGGTTTGACCAAGCGGAAGTTTAAGGTGATCCTAACTATAGGAATGTTTGATCATTTGATTTGAAAGTGGACCTCTCGTTCATTGGAGGAATCAAGAGGGGATTTTAGTTTTGATCCTAACTGTTTAAAGGTTTGACCAAGATGGGAATGTGAGAGGACCCTAACTGCTTAAAGGTTTGATCGTTTAATTTGTGGACCTCTCGTTCATGGAAGGAATCGAGAGGGGATTTTGGTTGTGGTCCTAACTGTTTAAAGGTTTGACTAAGTAGATAGTGAGAATGTGAGTATAAATCACAGTGAGAGTGTTGACTTGTATAATTCACTCAGAGGGGGTTCCTGATGTTAAGTGAAAAATACTTAACCCAGAGGGGTTTGATAATTGTCAATGATCAGGAGATTAAAATTATGAATGCTATGTCCAGACTCTAACAATGAGAATATTGAGTGCACAGACGTAGCGGGAGTTTGAGTGAGAGTTTCTTATTCATCACCTTCTTATAGTGATCGGGTTATCCCTAAGAATACACCATATAAAATTCTCTCAGGAACTTCCCGTTACATGAATTATCCACCCATAGCTTTCTTCGCGAAACTGGGTCTAACATCGTACTCAGTTGCATGACCAGGTTATCCTTAAGAATACCAGGCATGGCCCTCTCCAGGAACTTCCCATGAAAGAAAGGAAACAGTTTAGACTCATATACCTATTGGAGTGTCAGGGAGCAATTTAACCTCTTATACCGGTTGGAGGATTGAGAAGTAGTTTATACTCGTATACTCTTCGGAGTGTGAAGGAGCAGTTTATAATCTTATACTTGTCGGAGTTTGAAGTAGCAGTTTATACTCTTATACTTGTGGGAGTTTGAAGGAGTCGTTTATACTCTTATACTTATCGGAGTTTGAAGGAGCAGTTTATACTCTTATACTTGTCGGAGTTGGTTGTTCGACTTAATTGAGCGTTATGACGCCGGCTTCGACCAAGGTTTGAATGCTATTTTTAAGAGCGAAGCAAGCCTTGGTAGGTGTTTGCGTCGAAAGTTGATGTATTCATTGCGGTATTCATTACAACTTCAATCGTTACAATGAATACAAAAAAAAGATAGTCTTTTTATAAGACTTTTACACAATGAAAACAAAAGTTATAACTCTCGTCAAAAAAAACGTAGGGAGATCGTTTATCGGTCTTCTGTTTGCATGGGATCTTTGCCTGTGCCGGAGATTTTGATATTCGTGGACCGCCACGGATCGAATCTGGTTGATGGAAAATTCGACAGAGCTCCTACCTCACCAAGGAGGTATTTGCTTGAAGCACTGAAATCGACCAAGCGAAATCAATAGCTTTTCTCGAGATTAAGACAAAGCCTAATCTTAAGGAACGGACATACGGGGCTTCGGATCCTTCGAATAGCTCATTCTTTATGCCGAAGTTCGCCGGGATCTGATTTGCCTTCGCTGAAATTCGTGCTCCTTGACTCCTCAATCCAGCAGCACCTCCACGTCTCGATAATAAATCGCCCTCCGCTGAAAGGAGGCCTTAGGTTTGTATTTATAGGGCTCCGAGTACGGGTTTTGGGATAAGAATGATGAATTCCTTCTTATCTTCAGTTAATAACTGATTAACCATGTTTAGAGATAGGATTTAGGTAGTTAGGAACCTCTGGAACTGAAAAGATCTCATGAAAACCCGTCGAAACCGCCAAAACGGGTTTTCAGGTTAAAACAGCACGACGGGTCGCGCTGACCCGCGGGGGCGCGAGTCGGCCTTGGCCGACCTGCCCAACCACGGGTCGGCCTTGGCCGACCCGTGCTGGTGTGGGTTGGTTTTGACCGACCCGCGCTGGTGCGGGTCGGTTTCGGCCGTCCCGCATAGGCGTGGGTTCCGAAACCTGACACTTTCTTTTGGTTTTTCGACTCTTCCGGGACTTGTATTTTTCACCGTTTTGCGTGTTTGACCGGTGCGCACGAACTAATTGACACGCGCGTGTTGATTGACGCACGTGAGTTGATTGATGCGTGCATGTTGATTGACGCACGCGAGCTGATTGACGCGCGCACGTTGATTGTCGCATGCGGGCCACTTGGTTCGTCGTTTCGTTTCATGCGCTTGTCGACGACAGATAATCCTCTTAGAACTCGGATAACAATGTTCATCATCTTCTCTCCGTCTCGAGCTGTGTGCAGGCACCCATAGGCATTTTTAGATGCCTACAGTAGGATAAATGATCCTCCTGTGGTACGCATAATACTTCGGATCCATAGTGTTATCAGCTTCCTCCTGATTTGCGATAGGTGGTAGCTTGATCTTGTTATTTTTAAGGAGGGACTCGAAAATGGCTGGAATATCTTCGTCCTTGAAAGAATACTCTTTTTGGAGTCTCAGATCCGAAGTCTTTTGCTGTCTTCGGAGTTGTTGTTGCGATGTCTTATTAACGTCAACAACTGTTGCAGGTGTCTTTCCCTTATCGTGGGAGGCAAAGTTTAAGTTCGGAAGATTAGTCATCGGTTGGCTCCTCTCGGCCTTCTTCCTTCTGAGGAAGCGTTCAGTCCGCTCTCCGCGCATCTTCAACTCTTTCCAGGTGTTGGACGGTGCTACTCCCATAACCTCCAACACATCCAAAGAGAGGTTATTGTGACAGGTTTGGAGAATGAAGTCCTCCTTGATCGGATCTCGACAGTTCATCGCCTTATTCCGAAAGTGTTTGACGAATTCGTCGACCGTCTCGTCGTCTTCCCATTTCTCCTCAAAGAGTGTCCTGATTAACACATCGGCGTCATCATCATAGAAGTGAGCGAGGAACAGGTTCTCCAGATCGTCCCAGCTATTGATGCTTGCAGACTTAAGACGGCGGTACCAATCGAAGGCGGGCTCGTGAAGGGTGCCAACAAATGACCGAACTATCAAGGCTTCATTGCCGGAGATCATACCCAAGTGGGACTTAAAGTAGATCAGATGTTGAGTGGACGAGCCCTTCTCGTCGAACGGCGTAAACTTGATCAAGTTGAACTTCGCCGGATATGAGACCGAATCCTACTTTCTTGGGTAAGAACATGAAATACCAGTCTTCTTCACCTCTCGAGCAGACATCAAAATGTTGATTTTGCTCTCGAGGTCTTTTATCTTCTCGTCCTCGTCTGTATCGTGCTTTGGACAATTTCTAAGAGGAATAACGTGGCCACCCCCAGCATTGTCATCTTCGGAGGGACCACCCCTAGAGTCGTTATCTTTAGTGGAGCCACCCCCAGTGTTTTGTTTAACGGGAGGGTCATCTGCATTGATGTGTTCATCTACGTCTGAATCGCTACCTACTTGGTTAGCAATGTTGCGACGACTGGATTCACCAAATTGATTAGACAGTGCCCAAATCTGTTGGTCATGCTCTTCCTTCATCCGCTGCATAGCCATTTTCATTTTAATCTTGAATACCTCTTTCTGTTTGGTTAGAGCATCCTTGAGAATTTTGACGATTTGCTCGGTGTTGATCATGAATGCCTCGCGGGATTGTCCTGGGCTGGACACTATTTTGTCAGAAGCGACTACAGAGTTGGCATCTGATGCTTCATCATCCAAAGATAACCCTCTCTGCATTCTCTGATAATCTCTTTGTCTAATGGTTCCCGATCTCAATCGGGTTAGACGATGCGATATAAGCAGGTTAGAGCTAGAAGGTCGAATCGACTTTTTCTTATCAGCCATATTTATTATGACTTCTGGAAGTTCGTCACCTTGAACGGCCGATTATTTCTTGCGGAAATGTTTTGGCTTGGACTTAGTTGTTCTGTTAAAGATCCTCTCAAATACCGAGACCCTCTGCGGAGCGGTCTTGGGGCAGCTACACGCTGATAATACTGTTCTAATTAGTTTGGCACACGGGCAGTGAGATTCTGTTTCTCGGGTACTTCTCTTCCGAGACTTGTTTGTACCCCCAGCCCGATAGTACAACTCGTCGGTCACATGATCGGAGCAACCTATCGCGTGTTGGTATGACTTTTCAGGTATAACGTCGTCATCTGACGAACACGTTTCCTTCTGAGAGCTTGCTGCCTTATTGGCATTCTTAAGATTCACATATTTGGAGCTACACTTTTGGGAGCGCGAACTCTTGACGGGCTCTTGGACTTCAATTCGTCATCTCAGGCAGTCAAGTGCAGGGGTTTTCCCATTATAGGAAGGCTCTGACTTGTTACGAGGGTGTGTGCGATCCCCAGCTCGAGTGGTTGCTCAGGGTTCAGTCACCGGACCCAAGCGTTCTTTGATCGGAACTTTACCTCGATCCTCGTGCAAAGGACTCAGTCGATCCGTCATCCTCATCTTCAAACGGGACAAGTCTTCGTAGTCGTGAGGCTTCATCGGAAGTGCAGAATTCATCGGGATAGAAACAGGGGCTGTCGGAGGCTTAAACGGGACTGCGGGAGGTGAACCGGGTGCGAACCAAATCGAACCAAACCGGGTGCGAACCAGCATGAACCACCACTTGGTGATGGTGGTTCGCGCATTCTAGTAGTTCCGAACGTTGTTTGACTTTTTGTCGATGTCGTTTCATACTTTGGTTTCCGGACTTGGCGTGGTTTCTGTGACCTCTTGATCATCTCTTTTTGCTTTAACTTCTATGCTTCTTGTACGAGAATCCGGGCGTGCGCAATCAAGGCGTGGCGCTTCTGAATGCGCTCCTCAAGGGTTGAGCGGGTCCGTTTGACTTGGATCCACTCATTCACTGTTGGTTTGGAAGAGAGGCCATTTATTTGCTGCAGGGGCACTCGGTGCCTTCTGCGTTTCAGATCCGCCTCATAGCCGATCCCGTCAACATGCTCCAAAGCCTTAGCAAGTCGGTACGCAAGTCGTTGGCGCTGCCTTTGGCATGCCCTCTTTGATAGGGTTAGCATGACTTCTGCAATTGAATCCTTGATGGAGGAAGGGTCCAGATCTGTAAATCCGGGCTTGTTAGAGGCCGGAGGGGCTTTGCAAGGCGAGATTGCAACGACAACGGGGGCATTGATCTTCTTGCGCTTGCGAGGGGTAGAGGATCTGGAGGAGGAGAACGACAGATACTCCTTGAACTTTAGTTGGTCGAATTCGTACTCGACTACTTCTTCAACCGGGATCTGGATCCTTGGTTGCGACACGACAGCTTCGGCAGCGAAGCTGTTGGCTCCCACTGTGGTCGCCAGCTTGTTTGGGAAAAAATTATTTTCTTTATTGTATAACTCATTACAACTTTGATCGTTACAATAAGTTCAAAAAGATCGGTCTTTTTATAAGACCTTTACACAATGAAAATAAAAGGGTACAATTCTCGTCAAACAGCACAGAGATCGTTTATCGGTCTTCTGCTTGCGTGGGATCCTTACCTGTACCGGAGACATTAATATCAGTGGATCGTGGCGGATCAGATCCGGTTGACAGATTGATGATCAAAGTTCTTACTTCACGAAGGAAGTAATCGCTGCAGTGGTAATCTCGACCAAGCGAGATTACGGCTCTTCTCGAGATTTAAGACCAAGCTTAAACCCGAAGGAATAGGGGACGGGTCTCGGATCTCTCAAACTCCACTCTTTATGCACAGGAGATCGTCGAGGTCTAGCTAACCCTCTCTGAAATTCGTGACTATGCACTCGAGAAACCGGCAGCACCTCACCCTCTTGATGTTCAGCCCCAGAGAAATGGGCACACGAACTCGTATTTATAAGCTTCGGAAGCGTGTATTTAGATAAGAACGAGGGATTCCTCCTTATCTTCAGTTAAGAACTGATTAACCATAATATCAGATCAGTTAGGACGCTCAGGAACCAACAAATCCCGAGAGAATCCGTGAAAATCAAAAAATCATACTTTTAGAACAAATCTGGCCGAAGCGTCACCCGGTGGCTCGGCCTTGGCCGGGCCACCAAATGGTGGCTCGGCCTGGC
>NC_033800.1:9439713-9450567 GCF_001876935.1 Asparagus officinalis | reverse complement strand
TCGAGTCACCCTTGGTGACCTGGCTATGGGCCAAACCACTGGTTCGGCCGAGCCGTTTCGATGCGACTCGGTCACCAACGGCTTTCTTAGTCTTTCGGATTTTGATTTATTGCGCCGTTACACGTATTTCATCATTTCGTTGACTTGTACGCTGCTTTGGTGGCCGATGAGTACGCGAGTCACTTGGTTCGTCGATTTGGTGGCTGATGAGCGTGCGGGCCACCTGGTGGTGACCGATGAGCACGCGGGCCACTTGGTTCACCGATTTGGTGGCCGATGGGCGTGCGGATCACTTGGTTCGCCGATTTGATGGCTGATGAGTGTGCGGGCCACTTGGTGGTGGCTGGTGAGCACGTGGACCATTTGGTTCACCGATTTGGTGACCGATGGGCATGCAGACCACTTGATGGTGGCCGGTGAGCACGCGAGCCACTTGGTTCACCGATTTGGTAGCCGATGAATGGGCGTGCGGGCCATTTGGTGGTGGCCGGTGAGCACGCGGGCCACTTGGAGCTGGTTGACGAGTGCACGGGCCACTTGGAGGTGGCCGGTGAGCGCACAGGCCATTCGGTTTACCGTTTCGCCTCATGTGTTCGTCGACATCAGATAATCCTCTTAGACTTAGATAATGGTGTTCATCATCTTCTCTCTGTTTCGAGCTGTGTGTGAATACCTATAGGTATTTTTAGACGCCTACAATGATCTGCTGATAATTTTAAGATTTGATATGTATTGGTTATAAGTTATTAAATTTTAGGGTTTTGTGCGTTTTTTAATTTTCGAAGGAGTTTTTTGGAATTCTTATAACTTTTTATTTTTTATAAATTTTAGTTTTTTAGTGTTTGATAGTAATTCCTTGAATTCGTCTTTGTTGTTCACAAGTTATGAAATTTCAAAATTTTATAGTGTTTTTTATTATTTGAACTTTTAAAAGTATTTTTATAGTTTTTAAAATATTAAGGGTTTCATGTTTATTGTTTTATGTTTTGAAACGTCTGGATGTGTTGTGTAATTTTATACTTTTAAGAGTGTTTTGTGCAATTTTTGAAAATTTGTAGGGTTTTTTGTAATCTTCATATATTATAGCTTATTAATCTTTAAATTATTGACCTGCTAGTAGTTCACATAGGATTAAGATAGGATATAATTATGATTATAATAAATTAAATTTAAATAAAATATTTAAATAGTTAAGGTTAATATTGACCATGAAAAGATTTTTCTGAACTCGTATAATTTTGAGATTTGATAATTGTTGGTTATAAGTTATTAAATTTTAGGGTTTTCTGTGTTTTTTTAATTTTCGAATGAGTTTTTAGGAATATTTATAACTTTGAGGTTATTTTTTATAAATTTTAGTTTTTAATGTGTGATAGCAATTCCTTGAATTCGTCTTAATTGTTCGCAAGTTTTAAAATTTTAGAATTTTATAGTGCATTGTTATTATTTAAACTTTTGAGGGTGTTTTTTTAGTTCTTAAAATATTGAGGGTTTCATGTTTGTTGTTTTAAGTTTTGAAACGTCTGGATGTTTTGTGTAATTTTATACTTTTAAGGGTGTTTTGTGCAATTTTTGAAACTTTTTGGGGGTTTTTGTAATCTTCA
Organism: Asparagus officinalis; assembly: GCF_001876935.1. Taxonomy (NCBI): domain Eukaryota; kingdom Viridiplantae; phylum Streptophyta; class Magnoliopsida; order Asparagales; family Asparagaceae; genus Asparagus; species Asparagus officinalis. The sequence continues at coordinate 9,448,963 of NC_033800.1, read as the reverse complement.
TATATTATAGCTTATTAATCTTTAAATTATTGACCTGTAAGTAGTTCACATAGGATTATGATAGGATATAATTCTAATATTTTTTTACGATCCGCTCCGTTGAACTTGATCTACACGTTCTTAAACCTAAACACACAAATTTTGGGGTGAACTCGTCATGTTTTGACCCTTCATCCACTCGTCATAATTTTAACGGTTTTGAATGAATAGAACTTTTTGGACGACTCAACGAATGGTCAAAACACGATGGGTTCACCCCAAAATTAGTGTGTTTGAGTTTAAGAACGTGTAGATCAAGTTCAATGGAGCGGATCGTAAAAAAAATATTAGGAAATGATGTGATTTTAGGCCGCGTCCTTAGGTGGGAGCCTAGGGTGTCACCTTAGATTCACTTTTTCCATATATATATATAATATATATGAGAAAAATATGGGTATGCTTAGTTACTAATGGTGTGTTTGGTTGCATAATTTTATAGAAAAGTTTTCTCAAAATATCTGACAATGGTAATTCTGTAATTAAAATTTTTTTATAGATTTTCGTAAACTGTGTTTGGCTCAAAAAAAATTACAGAATTGTTTTCTGTAAAGTAGAAAAAAGTACTAAAATTTACATAAATCAATTTCCTCTCAAAATGAGTGGAAATCACCCAATAATCTGACACCACATTGATACTTTTCTATAAATTTAGGGGGTGTTTGATTCAATTTCTACAAATTATAGAAAATCTTGCTATTTTCTATAAAGTTATGGGTCATTTTCTTGTTTTGAACCAAACAAGCAAAATTAAAAAACAAGAAAATTGATACTTTTTAACTTCTTAAAAATTTTCTTATAATTTTTTTAAGAAATACAAGGAAATCATATTTTGGGTGGAAAATATTTCCTATAATTTGTAGGAATTGAACCAAACATCCCCTAAGCACAAGTTTTTGTGCTTTGTAATGTGGTGATATATTCCCCTCCACTCATTAAAATCGGGGCCCACATTCACATGGGATGGGGAGTGGTTGAGAATTGAAATGAGTGGATGGAAATAGGACACCTCAGTACAAAATGTCTCATGGATAACAATGCGAGGCAGCGCGAAAGTAGTAGCCTCAGAATCTACCAAAGACAATCTTCGAATCCACCAAGTAAATATTAAAGAAAAACAAAATTTTATTAATTAAAAGTTATACTTCTAGGGCTTACAAGCCTCTACTTAAATAGAAAAAGAAACAAGACTTCTACAAGTACTCAAACTCCTACAATGACTCAAACTTTACTAAAATAGTAAAAAAAATTCCCAAAACATTAAAACTCCTAAAAATACTCCTTATGACTAGGAAAGTTCACCGGTCAAATCTCAGATCAAATCTGATTTGTTTCCTAATCAATACAGACTCTTAAAACATTGCTAAAAATAGTAAAGAACAGACTACAGATATCTCTCAAACCGTAAGGAATTTGGTTAAACAGAGAAGGTAGGTTTGGTTGTCTCCGTTTCGTCGAGATAGTCGATTTTGATATATAATTTGTCCAATTCCGACATACGGTTTGAAAGTTATGATCGTTTCTTCGTAACAAGTTATTTTCATCGATCGGGCCAGCGTTTGAGCTTGCGACTGTCCCACTTTGACATAAACATGTCTGTCGTGTGTTCTACATCACAATGATCATAGAATTTTCAAATTCTTAGACTTTGTAAGGGATAGAGAAGAGTCCTCGAAGAAATATGAACATGAATGTAGGAACAATGGAGAAGAGATGCTTGAAACGAGGGAGAAGTTGGACGAAATGAATAAAGGAGACCGTAGAAAAGAGACAACTTTATGAATGAAATCACTTTCTTTTTTAACTCAAGTTTGAAAACGAGGATATTGACCTCAAGGGAGTAGTAACGCAAAGGCAAGTAGATGACTTTGAAGGGGGGATGCTTTACGAGGGAAATTAAAAAGAGGTCAAGTGGAGTGCACTTTTTATTTGCGTTTGAAGAAATCAAATCAAATTGTGAAGTTAATGTTAATATCTAAAGCAAGAAAAATAGAAAGAAACGTCGAAGGACAATAATCTTTTAGACTAGATTAATTGGATTGCACCGATTCGTGGGATGTGTCTAGTCCTGTATTATTATTATTTTCTTTCTTAGAACACGTTCATTCATGTATTATTTTAGTTGGTGTAAAGGTTACAAATTTTATATGTTTATGGATATGACGTAATAGTTTATTAAGGTTTATACCCATTATTCATTGTTATTATACGAATAGGCAGTATTCAAATTAATAATAATTGAGATATCAAAGATTATGACTAGAAGTAACATAAGGATTAGCAATCGTGTGATCTGCTCAGGACTGATTTCTTTGTTAACATTTCTTTTGAATTTTCAGTTTGTATGATGATGGACCATTTTTATTATGTTTTTCTAATAAGTGCGCCTCAAATTTCAATTAATTAATAACAGCTTAAATTTTAAGTATTATATTATCGTCCTACCAACATAGTAGTTTATTATGTATTTATTTTTAGTTACACCTTATCTACTACTATTATTTAAGAAAAGTTTATTTCCAGTGTTCTACCCTAACGTGGTCGGTTTTTTTTAAAAAAAAAAATCTAATCATATCCCAAAATTATACACAAAACTTCCAATAATTTAGAACGGAGGGACAAATAATTTGGAAAACAAAAGCAACAATTTAATTCATAACTACGGCCACTATTTAGTAACTAACAAATCATCCATTATTTGTTAACTATCCTCAACTTTTCAAAACTAAAGATCCTTTATAAATTTCTCATCGCTCTTAAGTCTTAATGATTGACCTTTCTTATTGTAGCTATTGTTTATACGCGTATTAATATAGATTGTTAATGTGCTAACAAATTTTTTATGCACATGTGTGCACCATGTTACGCGCAAAATACCAGTGGTATTGTACTAACTCTATTTCAATCGCTAATTTTTGTAATTATTTATTATATTTCATGTTTGATCTCTATGATCCACAAAAGTAGTTGCACGTGTCACGGCCGCAACGCACGTGGCTTGGAGTTAACGTTACACGTACTAACTCGGCGTTGAAAATTTAGTTCAATTAACTATTCTCTCTCAAACTACTCTTTTTGTCATCATCTTTATGTTAGGATTATGTCTTTAATTCTTTGTATAACTTCATAAAAATTAGATATAATCAGAGATCTATCATGATTAGGAGATTATGTCTCATCATGATTAGAAGCTTGAATCCTATTATAATTAGGAAGGTAGGCTAGAGATATTGTTTTGATTTCCCTATATATATTATTCTATTGTTAGAGAAAAAAATTAAGGAGAAGAGAGATAGCCAATATTCTTGTAATTTAGGATTAGCAGAGGACGTGGCCTAATTCAAGAATATTGTGTGAGAGACGAATGTTTCGTAGTCTTTTTCCGTGCAAATGATTACAATATTGAGCAAATGTTTCACAATCTTTGCCCGTTCAAAAGATTGTAAGGAGAGGGCTTTGGAAAGAATGTGAGAGTTGATTATGTATGTGAGGTTGAGAGATTGAGAGGAGAGTTGAGTTGTTCTTCTTATAGTTTTCCCTAATACATAGTGGATTTCTAGTTTGTTGTCCTGTGAACGTAGGTTGAAGTTGGTCGACCGAACCGCGTAAATCTTGGTGTTCTTCTTCTTGATTGTGGTTGTTTTATATCTTATTGATTGTGGTGTGGCTTCCGAGTTGTGAATATCGTACTACGCAGGGAGAGTATGAAGAAATTACAGAAACTCAGAAGAATCAGGCAAACCAGGCGGCGGGCGACCGGTCCGGTCGACCGCATTCGTGCACAAAGCTTACTGTGCGACAGAAAGGAGGTCGGTCGACCGGGCCAGTCGACTGCAGGTGTTTCTGAGAGATCTAGAGCTTTGTTTTAGGGTTTGGTCTGAGAGATTTGTAACCCTATTTGTATTCTCTTGATTTCTAGTAGAAAGAACTCCCCCCTCCTTGCCCCGTGGACGTAGGCAACTTGCCGAACCACGTAAATTGTGTGTTCTTGCTGTGATTGTGGTTTGCATATTGTTTGTGGTTTAGTTCGAGTTATTGTTCGTGTTGCCCTAGAAAGCTTCCGCCGCGCACAACAATTGGTATCAGAGCTAGATCGACAACATGGGAGATGCAAGCACGTCAGGTTCGTCTCTAACAAAGGCGATACAGAGTCTGAGCATCAATAACACGAAGATTGATGTTCCGAAGTTCGATGGCAAGATCAATTTTGGATTGTGGAGGTGTCAGGTGATGGATGCTTTGGATGCACAGAATTTGGAGGAGACTCTTGAGTTAAAAGAGAAACCCGCTGAGTTGGAGGATAAGGTTTGGAGAAAGATGAACAGTAGAGCTTGTGGTGTTATTAGGTCATGCTTGACGCCGGATCTTATTTATGATGTTATGAACGAGACGTCGGCGAAGAAGATGTGGGAAACACTCAATGAGAAATATCTTACGAAGAGCATTGAGAATCGGCTTCACTTGAAGAAGAGATTTTACCAGTTCAAGATGAAGAGAGGGGTTTCCATCAGGGAGCATGTCAACAATTTCACTAAGCTACTTTCAGATATGGCCAATGTTGATATTATAGTTGAGGATGAAGACAAGGCGATGCTACTTCTGTGTTCGTTGCCCGAAGATGATTATGGTACGTTCGTTCTCACTATGATCAATGGAAGAACTACAGTTAGCTACAAGGAGGTGACCTCAGCTTTGGTGAACTATGAGTTGAGGAAGAGTGATGGTGAACCCTCCGAGAAGGCATCGGGAGATGCGTTAGCAGTTCGAGGCCGAGATCCAAACCGTCGTCAGTTCAACCGCTCAAAGTCAAAGAATAGGAGTGCCTATAAGAGTGTTGGTAGAAATCAATGTCGGTATTGTAAAGAAGAAGGACATTGGAAGATTGATTGTCCAAAGTGGAAAGAAAAAGCCGGAAAGAATAAGGGGAAAGCTGCACAAGCTCCAGAAGTGAATGTTACAAAAGCTATTGGTGAGCATTCAGATTCAGATTCTTCAGGCTATTCATGCCCTGCTTTACCGTTGGTTTGCTATGCGGATTCCACAGAGTGGATGATGGATTCGGGAGCTACATATCACATCTGTCCTAAGAGGGAGTGGTTTTCTAGCTTTGAGGAGCTAGAAAGAGGGGATGTCGTGCTTATGGGTAATGATCACGTATGCCCTATTGGTGGTATTGGTTCAATCCGGATCAGGATGCATGATGGTGTAGTGAGGGAATTAAAGGAAGTGAGGTTCGTGCCGCAGTTGAAGAAGAACATCATTTCTCTTGGGATTTTGGAGGCAGCAGGATATCGAGTGATCTTAGAGGATGCTACAGTGAAGGTCACGAAGGGTTCTATGGTGATGATGCGAGGTGTCAGGGAAAACAACCTATACTACTTGAAGGGCAAGACAGTTACAGGGGGTCTGGCAGCTTCTATCACTACAGAGGAGGACACTACCACCTTATGGCACATGAGACTTGGACACACAGGAGATAAGTCCCTACAGTCATTGGCTAAACAGGGGCTATTGAAAGGTGCTAAGACCTGCAAGATGGAATTGTGTGAGCATTGTGTACTTGGGAAGAAGACTAGAGTGAAGTTCGGCACCGCTGTTCATAACACCCAAGGTACATTGGATTATATTCACACGGACGTTTGGGGTCCTTCCAAGAACACATCTCTTGGTGGGGCCAACTATTTTGTCACTTTCATTGATGATTATTCCAGGAGGAATTGGGTATACCCGATGAAGCATAAACATCAGGTCCTGGATATTTTTGTGGAGTGGAAAAAGAAAGTGGAGCTGCAGACAGGTAGAAAGGTGAAGACTCTACGTTCAGATAACGGTGGAGAGTACAAGAGTGATCCGTTTCTGCAGTTTTGCCGGGATCACGGCATTAGAAGACACTTCACAGTTCGAGAGACACCGCAACAGAACGGGGTGGCTGAGAGATTGAACCGTACCTTGCTGGAGAAGGTGCGGTGTATGATGACGCAGAGTGGATTGCCTAGATCTTTTTGGGCCGAGGCGTTGGTTTATGCGAGCCATCTTGTGAACAGGTTGCCGTGCACTGCGATAGACGGGAAGACTCCTTTGGAGCGTTGGTTTGGTTCGGTGGCTAGTGACTATGAGTCGCTTCGGATATTCGGGTGTCCAGCTTATTATCATGTCAGTGATGGCAAATTAAATCCGAGAGCGAGGAAAGCAGTCTTTGTGGGATTTAGGGATGGAGTCAAAGGCTTCAAGTTATGGGATCCACAGGACAAGAAGATAGTTATTAGCAGAGATGTCACATTTGACGAGGCGTACATGATGAGGCCTCGAGCCCCTCAGCAGGTGGAGGGAGACCAGACAGGAGAGATATCGCAGCAGGTGGAGGATGATGTGACTCCATCCACTCCAGAGAACACTGTATCCATTGAGGCTCCTACAGAGGTGACACTGGGAGGAGATGAGGTGATAGTTGGGCAGATAGAAGATACAGTGGATCATGGGACTCAGGAACAGGGTCATGTTCAGAGGACCATTGCAGCAGATAGACCGAGGAGAGAGATTCGACGGCCAGCTATGTATAATGATGTCATGGTCGCATATGCATTATCAGTGGAGGTCGTTGATGATATGGTCCCAGCCACATTCAAGGAGGCAGAGTCTAGCCCCGATTCGATCAGGTGGAGGGAAGCTATGGAGGAGGAGATGCGGTCTCTTCAAAAGAACGACACTTGGGCACTTGCACAACTACCTAAGGGTAAGAAAGTTATTGGTTGCAAGTGGGTATATGCGAAGAAGGAGGGATCTTCTATTGGGGACATTCGGTTCAAAGCCAGATTGGTTGCCAAGGGATATGCACAGCTTGAGGGCATTGATTACAACGAGGTATTTTCACCCGTTGTGAAGCATTCGTCGATTCGGATTTTATTAGCGTTGGTGGCACAGTTGGATTTGGATTTGGTCCAGATGGATGTGAAGACAGCCTTTCTACACGGTGATTTAGATGAGGAGATCTACATGACACAACCACAGGGTTTCAAAGCTGCAGGAAAGGAAAATTTGGTTTGTAAGCTGAAGAAGTCTCTTTATGGTTTGAAGCAGTCACCAAGACAGTGGTATAAGAGATTCGACGGCTTTATGATTGGCCGAGGGTACACGAGGAGCCCATATGACCCATGTGTTTATATGCACAAGCTACAGGATGGTGAGCTCATATATTTGCTTTTATATGTTGATGATATGCTTATTGCTTCCAGGAATTCTTCAGCTATTCGAAAGCTGAAAAAGGAGTTATCATCCGAGTTTGAGATGAAGGATCTTGGAGAGGCAAAGAAGATATTGGGTATGGAGATCGAGCGAGACAGGGTGAAGGGGAAATTGAAGCTTACACAGAAGAGCTACTTGCAGAAGATGTTGAAGAAATTCAGCTTTGATGGCAATGCAAAAGCAGTTAGCACACCATTGGCTCCCCACTTCAAGCTTTCAGCGTTGATGTCACCTGTTTCAGTTGAGGACAGAGATTATATGTCGAAGGTCCCATATGCTAGTGCAGTAGGTAGCTTGATGTATGCGATGGTGTGTACGAGGCCAGATTTGTCACAGGCCGTGAGCATGGTATCGAGATACATGCATGACCCCGGGAAGGGTCACTGGGAGGCCGTGAAGTGGATTCTACGGTATGTTCGAGGCACCGTGGATGTTGGTTTAGTGTTTCAGAAGGATGAGAAGGACGGGCAGGCTTGTATTGGTTATGTGGATTCAGATTATGCTGGAGATCTTGACAAACGCCGGTCTACGTCAGGTTATGCTTTTACATTGGCAGGTGCACCTGTATGTTGGCGTTGCACGCTTCAGTCCACAGTGGCTCTCTCTACTACAGAGGCAGAGTATATGGCAGTTACTGAAGCTATTAAGGAGGCTTTATGGTTGCGTGGATTATTGGAGGACTTGGGGATTGCTCAGGAGACTATTCGGATATATTGTGATAGTATGTCGGCTATCTATTTGGCGAAGAACCAGGTTTATCATGCGCGCACGAAGCACATCGACGTCAGATTCCACTTTGTACGGGACGTCTTGGATGATGGAGATGTCATATTGGAGAAGGTCCACACAAATGACAACCCTGCAGATATGTTGACCAAAGTTGTTTCAGGAGTGAAATTTGGTCATTGTTTGAAGTTGTTGAACATCCTTCAGTGCTGAGGCCGTTGGCGGCCATTTGGGTGAACTACGTTCGGCTTGATTCCTTGGGCAAGAGGATACGTAGGCAGTCTTTCAGATGCAGCCGGTTTGATCAGTTGATTCAGATGGGGGGAGATCGCGTTTTAGCTTGAGTATTGTTCCTGGACTTGTTGAGGAACTATTGGATGATTTGGTGTCGGCTCAGTTTTTAGTGGAAACATTCGCCGAGGTGGAGAATTGAAGAAATTACAGAAACTCAGAAGAATCAGGCAAACCAGGCGGCGGTCGACCAGTCCGGTCGACCGTATTCGTGCACAAGGCTTACTGTGCGACAGAAAGGAGGTCGATCGCCGGCAGTCGACCGGCAGGTGTTTCGTCGACCGGGCGGTCGACCGCAGGAGCTCTCTGGATTTTTAGGTTCTGCTGGAAGGTGGTCGGTCGACCGGGCCGGTCGACCGGGCCGGTCGACCGGAATTGATCGCGGTCGACCGTGCCGGTCGACCGACGTCGTTTTGGGCTGGGCTTTCAGGTTTTTGACCCGTTTTGGTTTGAAATCTATATATACCCTAAACCTGATTTGTTAGGGAATAAGAAGGACGATTTTGAGCAGCCTCTAAAAGAGATTTGTTGCATCCAATTGTGAGAGAGCTTTGAGAGATCTAGAGCTTTGTTTTAGGGTTTGGTCTGAGAGATTTGTAACCCTATTTGTATTCTCTTGATTTCTAGTAGAAAGAACTCCCCCCCTCCTTGCCCCGTTGCCCCGTGGACGTAGGCAACTTGCCGAACCACGTAAATTCTTGTTCTTGCTGTGATTGTGGTTTGCATATTATTTGTGGTTTAGTTCGAGTTATTGTTCGTGTTGCCCTAGAAAGCTTCCGCCGCGCACAACAGAGTAAAATTCCTCAACAAGTGGTATCAAAGCGACGATGGTGAATCCGGGAGCGTGTTCGCAAGATAGACGACGTACAAAAGTGAAGATCGACGGCGTTACAAGAATCAAGACGAAGAAAAAGATAAAAAAGAGAAGGGACGGTGACTGCTGGCAGGAGGATGT
>NC_033800.1:9432414-9439689 GCF_001876935.1 Asparagus officinalis | reverse complement strand
GACGATGAAGTATGCAGGCGACCGCAGCTGTGACTCGCAGTGTCGAGGACGTGCAACTAGTCACCGACAGAGGGCTCGCACTGACAAAGGGCTTGCGTGGAGACGAATTGGCAGTGAGAGGAGCAGGCGGTAACAAGTTGGCGGAGTTGCTTAGAAGAATTCTCGAGAGGGCTTCGGTAGGCTCTATTCGTGAAAATCTAAAGAGACAATCACGTGATTTGATGATGAGGTGATCTTGTGTTTGGAATATTTTGGTGTTTGGTGTTTTCACTACACGTGATAGAGAAAGAAATTATTCTTCACACGTAAGTGAATGAACTAGATTTTTTGGTGCCCAAGATTCGGTGTGTGGCTTTGTATGGCATTTGGTGTTTAGTTCAATCCAATGGCTGAGATTGATTGGAGTGTAGATGGGCGAATCGATAGTGGATTTTGGCGATCTAGCAGTCAATTCCTAGGTTTTGGAGTGCTTTGAACGCAATGGGAGGGTTTGATTTTTTAGATTTTCCTTAGACTAGTCAGAAAGTGCTGATAAGTTCTGATGGTGGTAACGAGACAGATCTGATGGTAGATAATACAAACGGGTATGTGATGGATGAGACTGGTATAGAGAATCAAATGTAAGTATAGAGAATCAAATGTGATTCTAGTAGTAGAGTTGTCAGCATATAATTATTCAGAGTCATCGCGGGAGTAGTAGTTGGTTGGTGTGTAGACTCGAGGATGACAGTGCCAGATTAGGTGGAGCTTGTAAGCAGGCACGACAAAGTGACACACGTGCTGATGGAGATGGTGGCATTGGACTTAAAGACGATGAACACTCATATTCGGTCCAAGTCAAGTGATGGAGGAGATGAATGCATCTAGCTTGTAGTGTGGAGTAGGAGAGGTGCATCGATATAGTTTGAAGCGAGCGATGCAAGTGGAGTACGAGGACAACAAGTGGGAGAAGACTTCTGTCAAGTTCAGTTCGAGAGGAGAAGCATGGTTGATTTGCTTTTAATATCATAGGTGGAAGATCTATTAGTGCGTACAAGAGAGGTGTAGGGCGCCGCAGCGAGACAGATGAAAGTGAGGGTCATAGGAGCATCCAGTTGAAGTGCAGGTGCTTCGATTTGAAGTGCGAAAGAAATAGAAGATTCTAGCGTGAGAGGCAAAGTTTCAAGACAACTATAATATATCTTCAAGGGAGTTTGTGAATCAAATCCAAGGTGGAAATTGTTGGGATTGTATCTTTGATTCTTTGTATAACTTTATGAGAATTAGATAGGTTAGAGATCTATCATGATTAGGAGATTCGGTCTCATCATGATTAGGAGTTTGAATCCTATTCTAATTAGGAAGTTAGGCTAGAGATAGGGTTTTGGTTTCCCATATATATTCTTCTATTGTTAAGAGAGAAAAAATCAAGGAGAATGTAGATAGTCAATATTCTTGTAATTTACGATTAGCAGAGGGCATGGCCTAACTCAAGAATATTGTACGAGAGGCGAATGTTTCGTAGTCTTTGTCCGTGCAAAAGACTACAATATTGGGAGAGGGTTTCACAGTCTTTGTCCGTTCAAATATTGTAAGGAGAGAGCTTTCGAGAGAATATGAGAGTTGATGATGTATGTGGGTTGAGAGATTGAGAGACGAGAGTTGAGTGGTTCCTCTTGTAGTTCTTCCTAATACATAGTGAATTTCTCATTTGTTGCCCCAAGGACGTAGGTCGAAGTTGGTCGACCGAATCACGTAAATCTCGGTGTTCTTCTTCTTGATTGTGGTTGTTTTATATCTTATTGACTGTGAGTTGGCTTCTGAGTTGTGAAGATCGTAGTACGCGGGAAGACTAAAATTCCCTAACATTTCATCCTCTTTTTCTTCAGAAAAAAATCGAAACAAAAAAACCATCATATCATCTAGTTTTTGAGAAAGCACATAAATCTTAAGTTAAGCAATGGGCTCAGAAACATTCTTGGAGGTTGTATTGGCAATTTTCTTGCCACCAGCCTGAGTTTTTCTTTGCTATGGTTGTGGTGTAAGTTATGTTGTTATTATTATTATTAATTTTGGAAATTTAGTAATAAATGAATTTTGTTGAACAGGGAATCAATTTTGTGTATCAAATTTATTTTTTTGGGTTTTATAATACTGCAGGTAGAGTTTTGGATTGATCTGTTGCTGACGGTGTTGGGTTACATACCTGGAATGATTTATGCAATATATCTGTTGGTTGGATGATAATGATAGTCTTCACATAAAATAATAATAGCAATATTGAATGAGCATTATTGAATTGACATGAAGAGTTAATATTGTCTTCAGTGTGCGGATGGGGCGGTGGAAACCTAAAAACATTAGTTTCCTTTTCGTCTTGAGTAAGATACCCGTTGTGTTATTGTCCTCAATTTGCAATTTTTATTATTTGGACTATTTCTCTTTAATGTTTGATTTATTTGTTTAATTATGGAGGTGAGTAGTCTAGCCTAATGTCATGTGTATAGCAGAGGAGAAATGAGACTTCTTTCACGACTTGTTTGATACGCAGGAATAAGTGTGAATGGAATGCAATTTCTACTTCTCATTCATATTTACCAAACATGATATTGTTTTTAGATGCTAGAAATATCATTATCACTTCTCATCAATTCCCACTTAATGTGAAAATTGCTATTCTCAATGAGTTATCAAAGAATTGATATTCTCACTTACGTGTCAAGGTAATAAAAATAACAAAATAAATTTGGAACATATCCTCCTTAAATATGTTCTCACTTAATCTCTAATCACACTCAAACATGAGAATAAGAATGAGATTCCATTCACACATCAATTCCATTTCATTTATACATTTCATTTCATTCTCACTTGACTCTATTTGCACGTACCAAACGAGTTGTCAAGGTAATAAGACCTAGAGGTACCACTTGTTGGATCTAATAAGAACTTGAGATCTAAAACCATATAGCCATGATTAATTCGAAGAGATTGACAATAATCAAAAGAGCGGAAGCTTATACCTGAATCCATGGATAAACCTTGAGATGGGTTTTGGATCTTCTAACCTTAGTGTTTCTCTAAATCCGAATTTCTCTAGCTAGATGGGGATGTAGAGAATTAGAGAATGTAACCCTAGGTTAGGGACCATAACCCCTTATTTATAGATATTGTACTTTTGCAATTTGGTCCCTCAACAAATCACAATTACAACCTGGTATCTGCACATATAACCCCATGACTTATTTAAATACCCATTAACCCAACTTGATTGATCACTTTAGTGGGTTATCCTAAAAGATAGCAATACACATTGATTAATCATATGTGCCCACAATTAGATTTATTAGATTAAATCCAACAATCTCCCACTTGGGCACCATATGATTCTTTAAATTGTGTATAACCTTATGAGCTCAAAAATTGCTATCACTGAAAAGGTATTTCCGAACAATCTCGTCCATTGACTATATCAATATAGGATCAAAGCGGCCTTCGTCACATTTATCGTGACTCGACCCATCAATGGTCACATATACCAATACAATCAAACGACATAGATCAATCATGGATGTGCAGCATGAAAATTACATGCAATGTGATCAGTACATGTCTATTTTCAACTGGTCCTCCTTTAGTGGGGTGTTTGTGGGAAAATTTGCAGTAAAAAGACAATAAAGGAAAATTTGATTTGTATTCCTTTAATCTCAGTTACAATTGGATTTCCTGATTACAAAAGAGAAGAGAATGATCTAGATTCTCCCCTTTATTTAATTCTGGGTTCTTCACGGTGGCGATGAGATGCCTCCCTCGAATGCTCGCGTCGAGTTTGCTTCTCGTTGACGATCCGATGCCTTGTTTCACTGGAACGTGGTCTTCTCCTCACGATTTGACGCTCGTGTTTGAACGAGTCAAACGCAAAATCCGCGTTCTGGCGTGAATTCTGCATTCAAACGCAGTGTCTGGAAGCTCGGACGCAGCGATTGGAAGCTCGGACGCAGCGATTGGAAGCTCGGACGCAGCGATTGGAAGCTCGGACGCAGCGATTGGAAGCTCGGACGCAGCGATTGGAAGCTCGGACGCAGCGATTGGAAGCTCGGACGCAGCGATTGGAAGCTCGGACGCAGCGATTGGAAGCTCGGACGCAGCGATTGGAAGCTCGGACGCAGCGTCTTGTTGGAAGCTGCGTTTGGCGGCTTGAAAGCTGCGTTTGGCAGCAGATGGCAGCTGCGTTTGGCAGCGCTTGGAGCTGTGTTGAGCAGCAGATAGCAGCTGCGTTGAGCAGCAGATGGCAGCTGCGTTTGGCAGCGCTTGGAGCTGCGTTGAGTTGCGTTTGGTAGCTTGGAAGCTGCGTTTGGCAGCAGATGGCAGCTGCGTTTGAGCTGCGTTTGCAGCTTTTGGAACTATGTTTGCGCTGCGTTCGTGGCTATGAACACGGTGCGTCTTGATGCTGGTGTGCGGGGAGGACTTCCGCAGTTTGATTTGAAGAGACCGTCGATTTGTAGTCTCTTTCTGTTGAAGCGTTGCAAAGATCGTCATTTTGTAATCTTTGCTTTAGCTCTCTGATATGTGAGAGTCGTCAGATTGTAACTCCCGATGTTGATTATGAAGGCTGTTTGATTAGAGCTTCCATCAGTTGTCGTGAAGGTCGTCAGATTGTAACCTTTAGCGATCTACGTGAAAGTCTTCAAATTGTAGCCATCTGGAAGTCGTCAGATTGTAACTTCCATCATCAGTGTTTTGATGGGGATCAGCTATCTATTGTGATTTTTAGACAGCCTACAAACCTATTGACGAGATGACTCGCATAAACTAAAGTCTCGGCCCAAAAGGATCTAGGTAATCCACTCTGTGTCATCATACATCACATCTTCTCTAGTAAAGTACGGTTCAATCTCTCAGCTACCCCTTTCTGTTATAATGTCTCCCGAACTATGAAATGTCACCTAATGACGTGATCCCGAAAAAACTACAGAAATGGATCATTCTTATAATCTCCACTGCTATCTAAATGAAGAGTCTTCACCTTTCTACCTGTTTGCAGCTCTATTTTCTTCTTCCACTCCACAAAAATATTCAGGACCTCATGTTTATGCTTCATTGTATATACTTAATTTTTTCTACAATAGTCATCAATGAAAGTGACAAAATAGTTGGCCCCACCAAGTGATGTGTGCTTGGAAGTGCCCCAAACATCTGTGTGAATATAATCTAATATATCTTGGGTGTTATGAATAGCGGTGCCGAACTTCACTCTAGTTTTCTTCCCAAGTACACAACGCTCACACAGATCTATCTTGCGGATTTTTGCACCTTTCAATAGCCTTTGTTTCGTCAATGTCTACAGGGACTTATCACCAGTGTGTTCTAAACGCATATGCCATAAGCTGGTAGTGTCCTCCTCTGTAGTGATAGAAGCTGTCAGACCCTATGTAACTGTCTTGACCTTCAAGTAGCATAGGTTATTTTTCCTGACACCTCGCATCACCACCATAGAACCCTTCGTGACCTTCACAGTAGCATACTCTATGATCACCCGATAACCTGCTGCTTCCAAAGTATCAAGAGAAATAATGTTCTTCGTTAATTGCGGCACGAACCTCACTTCTTTTAACTCCCTAGTCACCTCGTCATGCATCCTGATCCGGACTGTACCAATTCTACCAATAAGACATACGTGATCATTACACATGAGCATGACATTCACTCTTTCTAGCTCCTTAAAGTTGGAGAACCAATCTCTCCTAGGGCAAATGTGAAATATAGCTCCCGAATCCAACATCCACTCCGTAGAGTCAGCGTAGCAAACCGATGGTAGTGCATGACATGAATAGCCTGAAGAATCTGAATCTGAATGGTCATTAACAGCTTTAGCAACATTCACCTCTGAAGCTTGTACAGCTTTCTCCTTATTCTTCCCGACTTTGTCCTTCAACTTTGGGCACTCGTTCTTCCAATTTCCCTTTTCTTTACAAAAGACACATTGATTTATACCGACACTCTTATGGCCACCTCTATTCTTTGACTTTGAGCATTTGAACTGGTGACGGTTTGGACTACGACCTCGAACTGCTAATGCATCTCCAGATGCCTTTTCGGAGGGTTCGTCATCACTCTTCATCAACTCATAATTCACCAACGCTGAGGTCACCTCCTTGTAACTAACAATAGTTCTTTCATTGATCATAGTGAGAATGAACGTACCATAATCATCCTCTGATAACGAACACAAAAATAACATCGTCTTGTCTTCATCCTCAACCATGATGTCCATATTAGTTATATCTGAAAGTAACTTCGTGAAGTTATTTACATGCTCCCTAATGGAAACTCCTCTCTTCATCTTGACCTGGTAAAGCATATTCTTCAAGTGAAGCCGATTCTCAGTGCTATTCGTAAGATACTTTTCATTGAGAGTTTCCCACAATCTCTTCGTCGGCGTCTCGTTCATCACATCATAAATAAGATCTAACGTCAAGCATGACCGAATAACTCTACAAGCCCTATTGTTCATCTTCTTTCAAACATTGTCCTCCATGTCTTTAAGTTTCTCTTGTAACTCAAGAGTCTCCTCCAAATTTTATGCATCTAACGCATCCATCAGCTAGCACCTCCATAAACCGAAATTAATCTTGCCATTGAACTTTGGAATATCAATCTTTGTATTATTGATGCTCAGACTCTGTATCGCCTTTGTAAGAGACGACCCCGATGTGTTTGCTTCTCCCATGTTGTAGATCTAACTCTCCAAGTAAGAATCATTGAGTGAATCCATCAAACAAGCCCCAAGTCAAAACCGAAGATCTGATACCACTTGTTGTGTGTAGCGGAACTCGAAAGCCAAATAGTGCACGAATAAGAACGACAAAGATCACAACCAAAACACAAGCACAAATCACAATCACAGCAAGACAAACCAATTCACGTGGTTTGGCAAGTTGCCTATGTCCATGGAACAAGGAGGGGAGAGTTTTTACTATTAGAGATAACGAGAATTACAAATAGTGTTTCAAATCTCACCAAAAACCCTCAAACAAAGCTCTCTAGATCTCTCACAAATCCTCCCACAAAAGATGCAACAATCCTCTCTTAAAGACTGCTCAAATCATCCTTAACTAACCCTAATTAATCAGGTTTAGGGTTATATATCAACACAAAACGAAACGGGTCAGAAAATAAAACCCAGGCTCAGACCCAAGTCGCTGTCGACCGCACTTGACTCCGCGGTCGACCGGAGAGGATGACAGAAACTCGTAAAATCGATTACAGTATCCGCGGTCGACCGCACTTGACTCT
>NC_033800.1:9420558-9431414 GCF_001876935.1 Asparagus officinalis | reverse complement strand
TCATAAAAAAATACAAGCATAAATTACAATATTTAAATTACATCCATTCGTTGTTCTATGGTATGTTGTATTAGAGGTTTATGTTTGCTTCCTTGTTCTATCGATGTATGCTTTGTCACTGTTATTTTGGATTTTATTTATTAATATGTTGTATTGCATTATTAATATGTATGTTTCCTTGTTTTATTTTTTAAAACTCTTGTCGACACCTTTCTAATGTTATTATTTTTTCCCAAATAAATTATTAAAAATAAAATTATTAATGTAAACTATATCCAACATTATTAATTTATATGGTTTTTTTTTTGACAAAAAAATAAAAAAGGAAATATTTAGAGAGTGTGGGTTGTGCAAATCTCCAAATTCCACTCTTCAAATTGGAATATTCCAATTTGGAGAGTGGAATTTGGAGAGTAGGGTTGGAGATGCTCTAAAAGTTAAATTTTGAAGGATATAGCTAATAGTTGCCAATCTACATTATGCGCAAGTTTGTTTTGTCCAGTTTTAATTGAATTTAAGTGTACATATATGTTGTTTAGGAGAGTAGGTACTAATCTAGATAATACATTTTTCAACGAAATTATGTTCTAATAAACAATAAACAAGTACAGTATAGACAATATATACATTTGCAATGTTTTGGGCCTGTTTTTCTCTTTTCATAATTTTTAACTTTTCAATGTTTTAAGAATGCGACGATATCACTTCTCATTTAATGCTGAAGTGATCTCTCCTCCACTCATCAACTGGCACGTGTAAAGTAGGTGTTGAGGCAGCCGTCAGCCCATGCCTATTTGTCGTCATCTTGTGCTCGACCGAGATGACCATTCTACCTCATTTAATGCTAAAGTGATCTCTCCTCCACTCATCAACCGACACGTGTAAAGTAGGTGCTAACGCGGCCGTCAGCCCATGCCTATTTGTCGTCATCCTATGCTCGGCCGAGATGACCATTCTACCTCATTTAATGCTGAAGTGATCTCTCCTCCACTCATCAACCGTCACATGTAAAGTAGGTGCTGACGCGGCCGCCAGCCCATGCCTATTTGTCGTCATCCTGTGCTCGGCCGAGATGACCATTCTACCCCTTATACCACCAGTATAAATCGATGTACTATTCTAACATAGAGAATGTCTTTTGATCTGATCTAATCTAATATGATCTGATCTTATAAGCAATACCTACAAATTCCACTGCACTACAAATCTCACGCAGTTCTTCATTTCCCTACTCAAGTTCATCAGCTGACTTAATCGTCAGAGGAACCATGGGAAAACTAGTCATCGTCCTCTCACGAATTGTTATTTGTGCAGGGATCAGCTACTCAACTCAAAACCAGATATTTAGGAAAGGGAGCGGCCCATCATCAATCTCATCTCACCATCTATTATAATATAATAGACTGTTTGATCAGTTAACATCAACAATGTTTTTACTAGTATATTATTAGTAAATTAATATATTATAAATATTTTAATAGTATATAATATATTATGGTTTTTAATATGTTAGAGTTTATTAGTAATACTTTAATAATATATTAATATTTTATAATATGAGTAAACATTATTATATTATGAATATATTATTTTTACATTAACATTTGTTAGCAATAAATTATTTTATTATTAAAAATTGTTCTACCTTATAATAAATTATATTATTTATTATATAATATGTTAATATTTTATATATTATATTACATTACTATACAATATGTTATTATAATATTATATTAATATATTAAATACTAGTATTTAATATGTTATTATATCATATATAATATATTTTATTTATTATATTTTTTAATAAATATTACTAATATATTAGATTAGCTGTAATATAGTATGGTATAGCATAATATAATAAGCATGTTGGTATAGCATAATATAATAAGTATGTTAGATATTATATTAACACCTTCCTAAAACTCAAAACCAAAACACCAACTTAAAACACCTAAAAGATGTTTTGAAATAAGTGTTATGTTTTTAGTTTGATGATGATTAAGCTCAAAAAACACTATGGTTTTCAAACGTATGGTGTTTAATTTTTGGTAAAGATGCTATGAAAATAAGTACAACATTATGGTATCCAAGCGGAACCTTAATTAGCGTACCGATTAAAATGATTTTTTGGGGGAAAAAGCAGGCCATCTCTAGCCCAAAATTTTAAGCTAAAAAGTGACTTGAAAGCAAATATAGATGTTCTTACTTCTCTGAAGGATTGTAATTGAATATTCCTTTTATAATAGTGGTTCAGGGATTGGCGAGAATAAATTGGGAGGTCAAATTCGGGCATAAATATAGAGAGGGCAACAAAAGTGCTAATTGGGCTGTCAAGCATGGTCTCTAGATGTCAACTGATTTTTTCTACTATGAAGATCCTACATTTGATCCAAAGTGATTTACAAGAAAAGACAACTTCGCGTACATACTGTCGTTAACTTTTTCCCCTCCTTTTTGGGCCCAGGCCCTGTTTTCTTTAAAAAAAAAAGAAAGAAAGAAAGAAAGAAAGGAGGAAAGAAGGGTATAAAACAAAAAACTAACATCTGAAATATATGTAGACTCACAAATGATATCTCCAATAAAGGAACGAGACATTACTCTTATAGATATCTTTCACAGATAAAACTATTTTCATATTCGATCTAACTATTTATTTACATACTAAATTTTTTGGAAGAATCAATGTAACCCGTAGAAATCTATAGTGGCCCTCCCGAGGGTCTTGTAGCTATGGTCATTAAGTTTATATAAATTCTATTTGCAGTCTTTAATGATGTGCTTTGCATAGAAATTTTGAGAAAGGTACTTTAGTATTGTATTCACTTTTGGGGTTGTTTGGTTGGCAAAAATAATATGATGACATAGGTTTCCAGCTTTGACACAGTGACAGTATGAAATCTAGGTCCAATTAGATTTTCTAATCTTCAGTTTAGTTCAACCAAAAAATTGAAGAAAATTTTTAGAGAAATCACCTACCAGCTCAGAAAAATGGAAAAACACATTTCCCATGTATAAGCTAGGAATTGGGACGAAGAAGTACTAGATTATCAATATTTTTTTCCAACTGAACCGCGGGAATAATTTGGGAAACAGCGGGAACAAAAGGGTTATTGTTATTATCACCGCCTCATCTCTCTCCTTTCCTCTTCATTTTTTTTCGGTCTCTCTCCTTCCATCCTTCCACCGCTTTTCTCCGCTTAAAAAAAACGAGGGAAAATTGTTAGATTTGAGTTTCACCCCTCCGTCGATGCTACCTGTTATTGATCCCTCTTCTACTGTCAATCTTCTCTTGCTACTTCAAAAAGAAACCCAAGTTTTGTTTGGGCTAAATAATTGGCTATTTCATCGATAAAATATCTTCAGATATGTTTTATTTAGTTTGGCGGTCTTCTATTTGGGTTATTTTAGAGGTCGATTCATTGCTTTGCCTTCTTGATTGCTTAATCTCTCCAAGATCTAACTGATTTGGGGCTAATCCATCTGGAAAACCTCTACTTTCAAAAAGGCTAAATACTCATATTGGTATTTTAATTCCACTCTATTTACCAAGAAGGTATTTTAATTAGGCAAACATACTTTAAGGCATTTTAATTGATTCAACTTACCAATAAGGCCCTTTTTCTCGTCGGCCACCAGTTTTCCGACGAGAGCTCGTCACGTGCGTGACACGTGATGACTTAAACTGTTTTTTAGCTGCTGATGTGGCATAAATTTTCTAACGTGACTATGTTTAAAGGCGGGAATTAACCCTCTGACAATCCCAATTCACCCAAAATAGGACAGATCCATGCCACATCAGCAACTAAAAATCAGTTTAAGTCATCACGTGCCACGCAAGTGACGAGCTCTCGCCAGAAAACTGATCGCCGACGAGAAAAACGGCGTTGTTAGTAAGTTAAATCAATTAAAATGCCTTAAAGCAGGTTTGCATAATTAAAATATCTTCTTGGTAAATGGGGTGGAATTAAAATACCAATATAGGTATTTAGCCCTTTCAAAAATCTCTAAAGGTAATTTTCTTAATAATTTTGTTTTTTCTTTTTCTTTCTTTCTTTTTTAATAGTAAGTTTTTACATTCATATGCAAAAGCTACTTCTTTTTAATAACCATGATAGTTATTTGCAATGAAAAACTTCTTCTATTTTAAATTCCCAGAGTGGACCAAGAGAGAGAACATGCATTATTTTGTTTACTAAATTTTAATTATTCTGCAATTCATGTAAAAATTATTACTATTAATGTATTAGAAAGTAGCAATATTACTTTTTTAAGTATGTGTAATTACTTTTTTAAGTATGTGTAAATTTCCTTTTGTAAATTGTTGCTAATAGTGACCAGTTCTTGAGATTTTAAACTGTTGTTTGGATAATTCTATTACAATACCTACATTATTTTAAGTTCCCTTGCAAATAATAGACATAAGTTTTAACCGAAATTTTGAATCATATAGATGTTACCATATTATACTACACTTACAATCAAAAATGTATCATAAGAAGGCCAGACGAGGAAAATGATAGAAAGACAGTAGATCTGTGACTTGCAATTGATATGAAAATGATAGTTGTATTGCTATGAATTTTATTAATGAATGTCATTTTAGTATGGTTTTAGATTTTTGATACAGTTTAATCTTAAATTTCAAATATCAGCATTAATGTGTGTAATTTCATTAGGACTTTTATGTAGGTTTTTAATAGTGGGTAAATTAAGTATAATTTTTATTGACCATTCGATAATGTGTAGGAATTAGCTTTCAAATATTTTGTAGAGATAAGATTATAAATATAAGTAGATTCCTATAAAACAATTTTCGTATGTTTAACAAAAATTTTATGTCCCGAACGTGCATCTGGTTGTGTATTATCTTATAAATATGCAAAAAGTTAATGATTCAAATTAAATATGCAATTAATTAAAGTAGTCAACGTTATGTATGACTTGGATTATATCTTTCGTCATAACAGCATGTTTGCTTTCTAGTGAAAATTATGGAAAAGTGTCTCATAAGTATTCTATTTTTTTCATTATCCTAGCTATTAGTTTGCTTCTAAATTATATCCTTCTCTAATCTGGCAAGAAGAGTTGAAAATAGAGTTCTTGTATATTCTAGCCAAATAAAAATTGAACCTTTGATAGCATGTGTAGCTTTTTTTATCACAAAGACAAGAAATTACTAAACATCCTTACATGCGTTTTCTTGAAAATCTTAGTAACTCTCTAATACAATTGTTGATATGCTTAACAAAATTTGTCGGGTCTTATCTCTTTTAGAATTTGAATTTAGTTATATAAGATTTTTTAGTAACTATTTCGCTTGTATAGCAAAACCTTGTTTATTAATGCTACATTTTAATCTTCAGATCATCCTAGTATATTATAAATATGTGTTGCATGAAAGCTACTTTATTTTTCTTTCAAACTCTTAATGTATTTAATGTGAGTATTGTAGATGGATGGTGATTGTGTTAATGAAGAAATGATAGTGAGTATTGTCTATGGGACTGCACTGTCTATCATATTGATCTTAGTTACATTCATGCATAGAGTGCAAGCTAGGCGTAGAAGAATACAAAGTGGTCCAACTATTGAAATTTTAATTTGAAAGAAAAGGAGGTTTGATCACATGCACTACATAGAGCATGGATATATAGATAGTTGTCAAACTTATGTTATAATGCAGAGTGGAGCTTTTAACAATCTTGCAAGTATCATGAGGTCGAATGAACTATTAAAAGATTCAAGGCATGTTACAGTAGAAGAACTACTCGCCATGACGCTAAATATTTTGGGTCTTAAAACAAAAAACCACATCATAAGGTCTCATTTTCTTAGATCGGGGGAGACCGTAAGTAGATATTTTAACAAAATGTTTGAAGCAATTTATCACATACGTAGAAGGTATATGAGATAAGCGCCAAATGAAGTACCGAAGGAGATCTTTAACAACCATCTACTACCCTTATTTCAAGGTTGTTTTCGTCAAAAGTTGCCTTCATCATTGATTTCATTAGAAACTTCAAACGTTACAAATGAATTCAAATAACAAAAAATAAAAATTACAACTTTCTTGAAAATAAACACAAGATCCGTTCGTCGTCTCTTGCTTGCGTGGGTCTTTGGCCTGTGACGGGGACGTCGATATCCGTGGACTACCTGGCAATCAGATCTGATCCAGAAAAATCGGGCAGAGCTTCGTCGATCCGCGAGGAGATCTAGAAGCTTGAAGCGCCTATCTCGGCTAAAGCGAGATATTTGCTCTTCTTAGGATTACCGGCGAAGGGTAATGCTAAGGAACGGATACGGGTGATGCGGATCTGAAGACCTCTCTTGTGTTGAAGCGCTCGACCACTCTTCACTGCAGCAGGGCTTCGCCAACTCTCCAAAAATCCAGATCCTCCAAAATGAGGCCCTAATGTTCCTATTTATAGGCATGGGGGGCACCTAGGGCGTTGGGACACCCCTGGGGTGTCTAGGCAAAGCCGAGACACCCCTGGGGTGTCTCAGAAAATCCGAGACACCCCTGGGGTGTCTCGGAAAACCCGAGACACCCCTAGGGTGTCTCGGGATTTCCGAGACACCCCTGGGGTGTCTCAGAATTTCCGAGACACCACTGGGGTGTCTCGGGATTTTCGAGACACCCCTGGGGTGTCTCGGAATTTCTGAGACATTCCGTTGAGGTGCATTCGTCCGCTTCCGCTGTAAATTCTTCGTCCGAACTCGGATTTTAGTGATTCGAAGTGCGTTGGAAGTCTGACGAAGAGTTTTATCAGCTCCACTGGTTGGATTATCTGTAGAATGGACGAGACACGAAGGGCGTTGTTCTTTTTGTAACATCGCGGGGCTCTCGATTAGCCCGTGCCTTCGTTATCCCGAAATTCTGTCAGCTCATGTAGTTCGTCGGTTTACTTTAATCGTCAGTCAAACTCCTGTGAACCAGATAGTGACGTTCATCGTCACTCTTTAACACTGAACTGTTCGTGGAGACCTATTAGGCAATTTTCGATGCCTACAGATACCCCCTCCAAAGCGTTCCGGCCTTGTTTCTTTTATAGAAGAGGCTGGAACACTTTGGATGTGATTGATCCAGCCTTCAGTCGGCGTAAAGGACCTGCAGTTTAGCTTCAACTCTTGACTCCTTCGATTTTCGGTCTATTCGAGGCTTTGACGAATAACCGAAGTTCTTCCGGCGCTGCGTTTATCGCTTGGCCGTCGTCGGAGTCTCAAGTCTATAGCTGCTGAATGGAGTTTGGCTCGTATCATTGAGTTGACTTTGAACTACCTCCGTCACATTGTGTTGACTTAGGGTTTCGGATCACAGTATGTTGACTTTTTGTCGCAACGCGTTGACTGGCGTTGACCTAGGGTTACGCGTTGACCGGCGTTGACCCTAGGGTTTCGAATCGTCAAACGTTGACTTGTGCGGATTTCAAATCCTCAAACGTTGACTTTTGTTGCAACGCGTTGACTGGCGTTGACCTAGGGTTACGCGTTGACCGGTGTTGAAAACGTTGACTTTTGTTGCAACGCGTTGACTGGCGTTGACCTAGGGTTACGCGTTGACCGGTGTTGACCTTAGGGTTTCGAATCGTCAAATGTTGACCTTGGTTGTCCTTAGGGTTTTGAATGCCGCAACGCGTTGAAAGGCGTTGACCTAGGGTTACGCGTTGACCGGCGTTGACCCTAGGGTTTCGACCGTCGAATATTGACTTTTTGTCACAACGCGTTGACTGGCGTTGACCTAGGGTTACACGCTGACCGGCGTTGACCTTAGGGTTTCGAATCGTCAAACGTTGACCTTGGTCGCAACGCGTTGACTGGCGTTGACCTAGGGTTACGCGTTGACCGGCGTTGACCTAGGGTTACGCGTTGACCGGCGTTGACCCTAGGGTTTCGAATGCCGCAACGCGTTGAAAGGCGTTGACCTAGGGTTACGCGTTGACCGGCGTTGACCTTAGGGTTTCGAATGCCGCAACTCGTTGAAAGACGTTGACCTAGGGTTACGCGTTGACCGGCGTTGACCTTAGGGTTTCGAATCGTCAAACGTTGACCTTGGTCGCAACGCGTTGACTGGGGTTGACCTAGGGTTACGCGTTGACCGGCGTTGACCCTAGGGTTTCAAATCATCAAACGTTGACCTTTGTGGATTTCGAATCCTCGAACGTCCAACAACCGGCGAAAATAGGCGAATTCGGACTTCGAAAAAAGGTTCGGGGGGGTCAAAATTGGGTTAAGACACCCAAGGGGTGTCTCAACAAAACCGAGACACCCTTGGGGTGTCTCGGTTTTGCCGAGACACCCCTTGGGGTGTCTTGGCCAAAACCGAACACCCCCCCTCTCTTTTTTTCCTTCTTTTGAATTTTCTTTCCTCTTTTGTTTCCCCCCCTTTTCCAAATTCTTTTCAAAAGAGATTCTTTCTTCTTTTAAACTCCTTCTTCTTCCTTCATCCTTCCACCATTGTTTCCTCTCTTTCAAGAACTCCAAACCCACACAAATTTTTCGGATTTTTGTTCCCCTCTTGGCCGAGATTAATCACTCCTCCAAGCTAGGGTTTCATCATCTTCAACCTCAAGGAAAGCTTTTTGATTTGGTAAGTTCCCCTTCACAACTCTTTTCTTTTTCAAGAAAGATCATACCTTTATGTTTGTGATGGGGGTATACTATGAACTCTTATGCAAAGATCACAACTTTTTGCTCTCAAGATGACGGGTTGTGTATGCACAAGTATTTGGGGGGTTTTATGCAAAATTACAATATGGCCGAATTTTGGGGGCTTTTGTGCAAAAGTGGACTGAAATTTGAGGGTTTTTATGTAAAGTGGACTGAAATTTAGGACTGAAATTTTACCCCCCCTTTGGCCGAAATTTGATAGGTGTTTGCATGCGAAAGAATCAATGTTGTTTGAGGGGTTTATTTGCAAAAAAGCGACTTACAAAGTGTAGAGGGGTTTATTTGCAAAATGGCTGAAATTTTAGGGCTGAAATTCCAAAAGTTTAGACCACAAACCCATGACCAAAGTTTTGAGAAAGGCATGTGGATGTTAAACTGAAATTTGTGAAGGGGTCTATATGCAAAATTGGCTAAATTCTACAAAAGGGTTTATTTGTAAAATTAACCAAAATTGTTGGGTATCGGGGGTGCTATATGATCAGATATGACGACCATGACCCAACTCGAGCGTGTCCTTGACCCGAATTTAGCCTTGAACACGAAGGGTATTTTGGGTATTTCACCAAAATTCACCGCAAAAATGACAATCATTGTTTCACATGCACGAAATTTATAGATTTAACTAGACTTCAACTATAAAATCCTATTTATACATAGGATTTTAATTAAAGTTCTTAATTTCCCTTTTAAATTTCGTGTATTCATATTTTAGATTGTACCTGACTTGCTGCTTTTCATTGCAGATTTTCGATGTCTCCGCGCCGAACAGCGAGGAAGAGATTCCCACGGCATCTTTTCCAGCGGCCTCTTTCTTTGGGGGTGAGAATTTACATTTTCTGTATCCCTGATTAACCTCTTCGCGGGTCATGAAGGAAGAACCGACACCCTCCTTCGCGGGGGTTAAGGTTTCGGACTTGCCTTGCTTGGCCAATTCAAGTCTTCTGGTATATTTGGGCGATTTTTGTGTCGTCCTACACTTTATAGGTCGGTGTATGTTACCACATTGTTTATGTGATGATGCATACCGTTCTTCCAGTGTAGGACACTCAAAATCATCTCTCCAATTATTCCGTGAATGAGCTTAACTTTCTTCTTATGAGATGGATTTTCTGACTCTATCCTTGTGTTTTATTGCAGTGGAGTTTCCTGCGGGCAGCCTTCCTCCTCATGCCAATTCTGGTTGTAGCCGGGAGGTCTTCTCCTCAGCTTCTCTCAGGCAGGCCGTTGGTCCACTCCCTCGGTTTGACAGAGATCGCTCTGACGAATCCTGTCGTTTGATACGGGATGGAGGGCGTCATTGCTTACGCCAGCTGATTACGGATGCTTCTTTTACTGCGGATTCCGTTTCTACTCTGGCTTTAAAGAAGCCCAGTTTTCTGTTTGGAGATCATATTGAGGATCCTGCTAAGTTGATTCTTACCGAGGAGCATTGGCTGAATCTTGATGAAGGAGCTCTCCTGTATATTCCCTCCATTCCTCGTCAGTGTTCTTTCACTCATTTGGAGGGACAGGCCGTAGAGAGACAGATGCCCTGGCGTCTTACCGATGATGCTGATCGAATGCTATGGTTGGGCTTCCTCACTAGCCAAGGGATGGTGGGCACGCATGACCAGTTTCGTCTTGGCGCGTTGGGAGAGGGATTTGAAGAGCAGTGGATTGTATGCACCTATACGAGCCACTATGTACGGACTCCCGGTCAGCTGTCGTCATTTTTTAGCGCTGTTAGAGACATACATGCCTGATAGTAACACCTTCCTGACCAGCGGGGGCGAGTTAGGATTGGCCTTGCATGAGATGCATCAGGTTTCTGGTCTTCCGATGGGGGATTGTCCATATCAGGAGTATTTTCCCTCGAACCAGCAGTTGGAGTGTATGAAGAAAGATACTCCCGATATGTATGACACTCTCTGGGATATTACTTTTCACTATTATACCTCCTTGGTCCAGACTTCTGCTCTAGCGAAAAGGAAGAGGCAGATCAGCTTGAAGCAGTTTGCTAGCTATTTGTTCCAGAATTTGAAGGGTAATTCCAGCGAGCCCATTCGTGAATTAGACATGTTGACCCCTACCGCAATTAATGAGTTGTTGGAGAAGGCTGAGGCTCGTTCTTACACCATTGCCAGTGCTGAGGGAGCTTTTCCTGCGGGAACCAAGTTTCGTTCGTTTCTCTGCCGTGC
>NC_033800.1:9399516-9420193 GCF_001876935.1 Asparagus officinalis | reverse complement strand
TGGCATCCATTGCGGGATTAGGTGTCTAGTCAGCAGTTTTACACAGGGGGGTTCTGAACCATCGGCTGAGCTTATTTGTCCGAAGGTCGAGCTTCCTTATGCATATCTGATGGCGTGGCTTGTCCTTCACCGTCCTGACTTGATGTCGGCGCCCAGCGTTGTTGATGTCCCTGTTCCTTTTATGCAGCTGTTGGAGAAGAGCAGATGGCTCGGGAACAAATTCAGTGATGTGCAACGAGAGCTTCGAGTCTGTAAGAGCTGGGAGTTCTTCAAGTGTTTTCCTCACTTTTCGGGTCGCTATGGTGACGTGCTGATTGACGAGGAGAAACCTAGAAGTGACCGGACTGTTCTCGACGTTGGTTGTTTCCGCTGGTTAGTGAACATCCGCGTTGGGTATCTTGTTCTCCGGGTGAAGAATTGATGTCACATAGAGCCTTACCTTCCCTGCCATTTTGCTCGTCAGTTCGGCTATGACCAACTATATGTTGGGAATCCAAGCCGTGGTCTGCAGGTTGAGGGAGGGCTTATTAATGGCGTACGAGCATGGCTGTGGACTATGGCGGGCTGCACTGGAGCCCATTTTGCTCTTCCTTCATATAGGCGTAAGCCGCAGACCACCTTTCTCAGTTGCAAGTGGTTCCTTTCCGCCCATGAATCCATAGGTGTGAGGAGTCTCTCAGAGTTACAGTCCGAGCACTCGGTCCAGGTTGCTATGATGGCTGCTCGCAGGGCTGAGCTTGCTCAGAAGCAGAGAAAGGGACATGCCAAATCTCTTCTCACAGATGATGAAGAGCTCCTTCCTACGGGTGACGACGACGAGACCTCCGAGGAAGAATATGTGGATGCAGATACCGACAGAGGAGAACTCGATACCGGTTTGTCCTGCTTCTTTGATTTTCCTTCTCCATTCTAATTGGTATAAACGACAGCTCTTGTTTGTTTAATGAAATGACCATTGTCACTTTAGGTAGGACAGTTGACGATCATGAGTCGCCAGCTCCTCGTTATACGAGCTCAGGGCCCGACGATCGAGCTCCCACGCACGTTGAGACGTGTGACAAGTCTGTGCATGACCGACCTGTTGGTCCTAGGAGGGCTGGCGCCCCGAAAAGGAAGAAGACCGCTCATAAACCCCACGACGGTCAGCGTCTTTATGGAGTGGACTTAGGAAGCATCGCCGATGGAGGGGAAGGTAACATTTATTTTTATTGCCTTAAGGTGATTTACCTTTTGGGATTCGTAACCATGTTTTATGCTCCAGGGTTCTTCGAAGAGGGCGAACTTCCACCGGGTCCGGTATCTCCTGGATCTGATAACATGGATTGCTTCATGCAGCAGATGTGCGACGCCCTTCATGACGGTTCTCTGGGCATCGATCTAAACATTGATCTTGAGCAGGTGAATAGTGTTGAGCCCACCATCCCATATTCAGGTATATCTACATCCGATGATACCCTCCTCAAGCATGGGGAAAAAGAATCTTTTGTTTTTGCTGCAGGTATTTCTGAGCTTTCCTTTCTTCCTCATCTTCTAACATTTAGGTTATCCTGCAGATGTCGCGATGGAAAAGCCAGTTGAGGATGGAGCCTATCATGATGTAGGTTTCGAGGAACGGGGGTGTGCTCCTGTACCAAGTTTCTCGAAACCCGATGCTGGATTATTAACCGACATGCTGGCTGAACAGACTGCCAGAGGAACCGTGAGACCACCCTTTGAGAGTGATTCATTCACAGGTATATATCTGATTCCCTTCATCTTGCCTGATCTTTTGTCTGACTAACGAAGGATTAATATTACAGCGCCAGTCATTGGGATTAACCCAATATCGATTCCCGGCATATCTAGCTTACCTCGAAGTGACGGACTTGCATGTATGCATACGATCTTGGATGTCACACTGCTTTTCATTCATTTTTTTTTCTAATGGATGAGTGTAATCATAGGACCAGCCGCTTGGGCCGATACCCTTATGACTCTTGGCATTCCCATCGCATCTGATGACGGTGGGATTACCGGTATGCATACGATCTTCTTGTCCCGATTCTCCTTATTTGTCCAAATTTCCATTTGACTAATACAGGAGTGTAACTATAGGACCGGCCGTTGTGCCTGATACTACTATAGTTTCTGGGACTGAAAGTTTGCATAGAAGTGGCGTCTTCGCGCCCTTGCCGAGTGGTATGAGCGATCTGCCTACAGGGGTTGATATACCCTCCATGACCACTTCTGCCGTTATCTCGGAGTCCGCCGGACCTCATCCCGAGGGGACCTCCGCTGGCGTTGGTATGCTCGGAATTTGCCTTTGAATTTCCTTATCGTATTCGATAATCTGCTAAACTTCTATGTTGTTGCTTGTAGGATCTCGATCCTCTCTATATGAGCGTGTCCGCGCCCTTTTGGTCGATACCGATCCTAACAGAGACATTTTCCGTACGGACCTCGGCTTCTTCACTGCCTTTTATAACGGCATGATCGAGAAACTTCTTCATAGAGGATACGGTTTCGATCAGTTCAGGCGTTCCTTTTCTCACCACATGATGATGATGAGGGAAGAAGGATACCCGGAATTGGCCGATTCCTTCACCGCCGCACGGATAGAGTTGAGCTACTCCGCTCTTTGGACTCGAGCCGCGAGGAAGTGACTAGGTTGAAAGAGGCCTTGAAGCGCGCCGAGGAATCTGTTACTCTTATTGCAGATGACCTGGCTGGATTAGAGTGTTCTCGTGAACAGGCACTCGAGAGGCTAGGATCCACCCAGGAGAGACTGATGAAGCTGAAGAGTGAAGCCGCGAAGATCTTGAGTAGTTCTGAAGAATCTGCTCGAGCTGATCTGCAGGCAGAACTCGAGCAGAGTTATGTAGATAGACTTTTTAGTTTAAAGTCTCATGTTCTCAGCCGCCAACTGCCTTCGGGCTAACGAGCTTTTTATTGTATGCTTTTGACTCGATCTATTAATAGAGACTCCGCATTTGCTTCTTTCGTGATCTTTCTGTGTTTATTCTGAATGACAAGATTTACGGGATTTTTGGTAAACCCCCAGCCCTCAACGGGTTTAATATGCCTTTACCTATTACCGTTTGAATCGGGCTAGCATGCGGATTGTCTAGATCCGTTCCACATGTAACATTGTGCTAAGAGAATTGCTTTTCTTAGACTTAATACTATGACTTTGAATACATAGACTTCACCATTTCTTATAGGGAAAAGATACCCCGCACCGCGTATTAGGCGATGACTTATCCCTTCTTAGGCTTCGGGATAAAATTCCCCAAGTTTAGATCTTGGTGTCTTTTTTAATCGGCGAAAGACTAAACCGGCAATGTGTGTTAGACATAGACTTTGGGATTTTTGGCAAACCCCCAGCCTTCAACGGGTTTGATGTGCCTTTACCGATCACCGTTTGAATCGGGCTAGCATGCGGATTGTCTAAATCCGTTCCGCATGTAACGTTGTGCTAGGAGAGTGAATTCTCTAAGACTTTGTTCTATGATTTTGAACACATAGGCTTTGCCCTTGTTACGAGAATAGGCTACCCGGCAACACGTGTTAGGTGTTGACTCATCCCTACTTAGGCTTCAGGATAAAATTCCCCAAGTTTAGACCTTGGTGACTTTTTCAATCGGTGAAAGACTAAACCGACAGCGCGTATTAGGCGTTGACTCATCCCTACTTAGGCTTCGGGATAAAATTCCCCAGACTGGATTCTGGTGTATTTTTCAATCGGTGAAAGACTAAACCGGCGACGCGTGTTAGGCGTAGACTTATCTCTATTTAGGAGTTGAGATAAAATTCCCCGTGCACAAAAGTGCACGGATTAGAAGTTGGGAATTGTGTCCTTTATCAGAATAAAGACGGACTGTGAAACGAGAGAGGAAGAATTTTATATTCTATCTCCGAGGAAGAATTTTATATTCTATCTCCCGGTACTGAAGAGGAAGAATTTTATATTCTATCTACAGTCAGAAAGGAAACTCAAGGTGGGATCTCCACCCCCAGAATCCGAAAAGATGAAACTAAAAGTGGGATCTCCACTCCGAGAATCGGAAAGGTTCAAACGACCCTAACTTTTATAGGATTGGTCATTTGAATCAAAAGAATCCCTCATTCATTGAGGAAAGAGTTCAAACGGCCCTAACTTTTATAGGATTGGTCATTTGAATCAAAGAATCCCTCATTTATTGAAGGGAAAACCCAATTTCAACCCTAACTTTTATAGGTTTGGTGGAAAAAGGAGCAAAGACGGATTTTCGTTTATCGAAAAGGAATGACTCGGTCTTAGTCTTAACTATTTGTAGGCTTGACTAAGTGAGATTGGGAACAATCCTAACTTTTATAGGTTTGATTGTTCAAATTGAAAGTGAACCTCTCGTTCATGGAAGGAATCGAGAGAGGAATTTGGCTTTGGCCCTAACTTTTATAGGTTTGACCTGAAAGCAAAGAAAGTGGAATACAGGTAGCAAAGAAAGTGCCAACTCGTATTATCACTCAAAGGAAGACTTTAATGCTAGGTGGTTAGGACCTAACATGTTGAGTCTGAGAAATACCAACGACGAGCAGATGGAAATTTTGGTGGATCCACCGTCAATTAATTTGATCAGCAGATGGTTTGGTGAGGAAAGATTAACCTATAAGATGATTGGATCTCATCTCACAAAAATAACTCATAAGAGTTAGAGAATTTTGATAAAAATAAGAAGAAACATTCTAACATTCAGAGTTCGAACGTAGATTTCTTATTCATCAATTCTACAGTGACTGGGTTATCCCTAAGAATACCCCATGTAGTATTCTTCTGGGAACTTCCCGATACATTAGTTATCCTGAAGATACTAAGGATAGTATTTTTTCAGGAACTTGCCGTTTATCGGCATCATAAGCCGGTCACCGTCCTTGGTGACAAGGCGATATGCGCCACTCGAGTAGACTGTCTCCACTACGAATGGTCCCTCCCATTTGGGTTCAAATTTACCCTTCTTCTTGGAGTTAAGGATCATAGGCCGCCTTTCAGCTAGAACCAAATCCCCTTCTTTGAAACTCCTTTGTCGAACCTTTTTGTCGAAGGCTCGAGAAATTCTAGCTTGGTAAAACTCAATATGCTGTTGAGCTTCCAGGCGCTTTTCATCGAGCCTCTCGAGTTCTTCGAGGCGTTTCTGATGTTGTTCTTCGGTCGTCATCTGGGTTGAAAGAGCGATCCGAAGAGACGGGATTTGAATCTCCAATGGAAGAACAGCTTCACATCCGTATACCAGCGAATACGGGGTTGCTCCCGTTGGTGTGCGCACCGTGGTCCGATAGGCCCATAGAGCCGCGCCAAGCTTGTCATCCCAGTCTATTTTATTAGTTTTCACGATTTTTGACAAGAGTTTGATGATAGTCTTGTTGAAGGCTTCAGCTAATCCATTCGCTGCAGGATTATAAGCCGTCGACGAGATATCCTGAATTTTAAACTTTTCGCAGAACCTTATGAAGGCGTTGCTGACAAACTGAGGACCGTTGTCATGTATGATTCGTCTTGGAACACCATACCTATAGATGATATGGTGCTTGATGAATGCAATGACATTACTCGTTTTAACTTCTCTGAGTGGAACTGCTTCAGCCCATTTGGAGAAGTAATCGGTAATTGCCAGGATGAACCGGTCGCCTTTGACTGATGGGGGATTTATCGGGCCAACAATGTCCATTCCCCAAGTCTCGAACGGCCATGACGTAACCGAAGGATGCAGATGCTCCGGAGGTTGATGCATATAATTCCCGTGTATTTGACATGCATTACACTTTCGGGCATACGTGATTGCATCACTCATCATGGAAGGCCAAAAATACCCCATTCTTCTGATGCGATCATAAAGCTTAGGACCAGGTTGGTGTGCGCCACACTCTCCTTCATGCGCCTCCCTAAGGACCTCTTCAGCTTCTTTGGTTGATAGGCAGCGCAATAGCAGCCCATCATACCCCCTGCGGTATAGCGTTCGATTGGTGCTCTTCGTCTGATTGACTCTCTTTCCTTCACATCTTCTGGCAAGATTCCATGCAAGACGTAGTCGATGATGGGGAAACGCCAATCTCGTGGTTCGAACTCGATTTGAGTAGCGTGCACCTCTTTAACCTCCTCTTCCTTGACATCTTCATTGTAAAGCGGTACTAGGAGTTGGTGAGTTCTTACCGTAACAAACTGCTCTGCTTCGGGAGGTTGTGCCAGAGATACGGCCAATGCTGCTAACGCGTCTGCATAGGTATTCTGTAGCCGTGGAATATGTTCGATAAAGAATCCTTCGAATGATTCTTCCATCTCCACTGCCATCTTATGGTATGGTATTAAATCCTGACTTCGAACCTCATACTCTCCTTGAACTTGTTTAACTATCAGTTGAGAATCGCCGAAGGCTTCGAGATACTCCACCCCCAGTTCTTTAGCAAAACTGAGTCCTATGAGTAATGCATTATATTCGGCTACGTTATTTGAACACGGTTCAGTCAACGAGTAAGCTCGAGGCATCACGTGTTTTCCCAGGGAAACTAATACAACTCCAACTCCGGAAGAAATCTTAGAACATCCAGGAGTACCTGTGACAATAGCTGCTCGGGAAGCACCGTCGAAGTATAAACGCCATACTTGTTGGTGTGAAGTCGCGTTGACTTTGTGGGTTTCATCGGGTAGGTCGTCATATATCTCGGCGGTATCCGTAGTTGGATTGTCTGCCAGGAGATCACAGATGGCCTGCCCTTTTACTGACTTCTGTTGTTTAAAATGCAAGTCGTATTGGGACAAGAGTAAGGCCCATTTTGCTAATCTCCAACTCATGGAAGCTGGTTGAGTCATGAACACTCGGACTGGGTTAACTTTAGAGATAACATAAATGGTCTGTCCAACCAGATAATGTCGCATCTTCTGAATAGCAAACACCAAGGTGAGACATTCTCTTTCAATCATAGGATATCGAGATTCAGCGCCTACCATGGTTCGGCTTAAATAATAAACAGCCTGCTCATGACCGTTATCGTCATCTTGTGCAAGTAATGCACTTAATGAGTGGCTCGTCGCCTTGACATAAATCAAGAACGGTTTGCCCGATTTCGGTACGACGAGTACAGGAGGTTTCAAGAGATATTCTTTAATACTCTCGAATGCCTTTTGACAAGCGTCATCCCATACAAAAGATACGCCCTTCTTTGTGAGCTTGGAGAATGGTTGGCATTTTCCTGAGAGGTTCGAGATGAACCGACGAATATAAGCTAATCGCCCTTGTAATCCTCTGAGCTCCTTGAGGTTTCTCGGAGGCTGCAATTCATTAATCGCCTTTACCTTATCAGGATCGATGTGAATACCTTTGGTGGTGACGACGAATCCCAGGAATTTACCACTAGACATTCCGAGGAAAGACTTGGTAGGATTCATCTTCAATTGATGGGCTCGCATCAAGTCGAACATGGTCTTCAAGTCCTTAATGTGATCTTTTTTATCACGACTTTTCACGACCAAATCATCTACGTAGCATTCGACAGTCTTTCGGAGATGCTCCTGAAAGATCTTTGACATGGCTCGCTGATATGTAGCACCTGCATTCTTTAAGCCGAAGGGCATAACTGTGTAGCAGAAGACGCCGAGAGGCGTTCTAAATGCGGTATGCTTTTCATCATCTGGATGCATCTTTATTTGGTTATAACCAGAGAAACCATCCATAAAAGACATTCTCTCGAATCCGCACGTATTGTCAATGATAACATCCGTGATGGGAAGGGGAAAATCATCTTTTGGGCAAGCAGCGTTGAGGTCTCGAAAGTCGATACAAACCCTGATCTTCCCGTTCTTCTTAAGGACCTAAAAATCACAATAGATAGTTAATCCCTCATCAAACACCGATGATGGAAGTTATAATCTGACGACTTCCAGAAGGCTACAATTTGAGGACTTTCACGTAGAAGGTTACAATCTGACGACCTTCACAACAACTAATGAAGGCCCCAATTCAACAGCATTCACAATCAACATCGGGAGTTACAACCTGACGACTCTCATATTTTCAAGGAGCCAAGACGAAGATTACAAGAGGACGATCTGTGCAAAGCTCTAGCAAAAGAGACTACAAATTGACGGTCTCTTCATATTAAAATGCAGATATCTCTCAAACCGTAAGGAATTTGGCAAAACGGAGGAAGCGAA
Organism: Asparagus officinalis; assembly: GCF_001876935.1. Taxonomy (NCBI): domain Eukaryota; kingdom Viridiplantae; phylum Streptophyta; class Magnoliopsida; order Asparagales; family Asparagaceae; genus Asparagus; species Asparagus officinalis. The sequence goes on along the minus strand of NC_033800.1, from coordinate 9,412,029 downwards.
CCGAAGCCTTCGGCTTGGTTCGGATGGCCCCGTCTCGTCGAGATAGCCGATTTTCATATATAATTCGTCTAATTCCGACTTACGGTTTGAAAGTTATGACCTGTTCTTCGCAGCAAATTATGTTCTGAGGTCCGTCTGCAAGACTGGACTTCATCAGAACATTGGACTTAGCCTGAAGCCCGCCAAGCCCGCCTAAGGTTCGCCTCTGCATTACAGAGTCAAAGCGCACATGCTCAACTCTGCGTTTTCAACATCAAAACGCAGAGTTAATCGCTAAAACAGCACAACTGTGCGTTTTCAGCCTTTAAACAGGCTCAACTCTGCGTTTTCAATCTAGAAACGCAGAGTTAATCTTTAAAACAGCACAACTGTGCGTTTTCAGCCTTTAAACAGGCTCAACTCTGCGTTTTCAATCTAGAAACGCAGAGTTAATCTTTAAAACAGCACAACTGTGCGTTTTCAGCCTTTAAACAGGCCAACTGTGCGTTTACAGGCCAACTGTGCGTTTACGGCTCAACTGTGCGTTTATGGGCTCAACTGTGCGTTTTTAGCCTGAAACAGGCCAACTGTGCGTTTACAGGCCCAGCTGTGCGTTTTCAGCCTCAGCTGTGCGTTTTCAGCCTCAGCTGTGCGTTTTCAGCCTCAGCTGTGCGTTTTCAGCCTCAACTGTGCGTTTTCAGCCCAGCTGTGCGTTTTTCAGCTCCAGCTGTGCGTTTTCAGCCCCAGCTGTGCGTTTTTCAACCTCAACTGTGCGTTTCAGGTCCAGAAACGCACAGTTCGAGCCCAGAACGCTGTTTTCAGCGTTTAACTCGTTCAAGCACGATTTGAACGGTTCCAGAACCGTTTTCTCCCCAAGATTTTAGGGGATCACTACCCTATCATGGAGAGATTTATGGGGAGCAGTTAGACCCCATTAAACCCTCATTAAGGAGATATTTAAGGGGGCGGTTATACCCTTAACCCCCTATAAATACCTCAAAACTCAACTGAGTTCGGATCCTCTTTTTTGGAGGGGGGGAGCTGACTTTTTGGGGATCCTTGATCGAGCATCTTGCCGCGTTCTGCAGCAACAAGGAGTTTTGGAGACCAGCAACAGGAGCTTCTTCCTTGGCTTATTAACCGAACTTTCGGTTCAAATCAACTCTTTTTCAAGAGTTCAAACTCGTTCAGAGTTATCAACTCGATCAGAGTTCAAAACTTGCTCTGCAAGTTCTCCTAAAACTCGTTCAGAGTTATCAACTCGTTAAGAGTTATTTTCAAACTTGCCACGCAAGTTCTCCACAGCGTCAAATCGTGAGGAGAAAATCACGTTCCAGTGAATCAAGACGTTCGGATCGTCAACGAGAAGCAAACTCGACGCGAGCATTCGAGGGAGGCATCTCATCGCCACCGTGAAGAACCCAGAATTAAACAAAGGGGAGAATCAAATTCATTCCCCTCTCTTTTGTAATCGGAATCCAAATTGTAATTGATTTTGAGAGGAATACAAGTCAAATTTTCTTTCACTGTCTTTTTAGCTCCATAACAAGGCTTACCTTTTCCTTTTGACTTTTTCTTGGAAGAGGTTCCAGTCCATTGTTCATCTCCAACCAAATCTGGATGAACCCAAAGAATCTCACCATCCGGGGCTGTGTGCGGCACAAGTCCTTTCTGGCGCTGCTTGTGATGATCATCGTTCACCGTCTTCACTGTTGCATTTATTACTGGCTCAAGCTGGAACCAGTTCAAGGGAGCAGAACCGAAACTAATTGATACTGCATTTGCTCCCACTTTCTTCTCCTTCGGCTGCTTCATGGTGATGACCCCGACATCAATTAGAGCTTGGATCTTGTCCTTAAGGGCATAGCACGCCTTGGTAGGATGGTGCACCGCTCTATGAAATGCGCAGTATTTTGGATCATTGATTCTCTTAGCATCTTCCTGATCCTGGACTGGAGGCAATTTGATCTTGTTATTCTCAATGAGGTACTTGAAGATACCGGGAACTTCATCCTCTCTGAACGAATAGACTTTTGGGAACTTCGGCTCCGAAGCTTTTGGCTTCTGGGTCTGCTGTTGCCACCTTGATTGTTGAGGCGCCTTTTGCTGCTGCTGTTGCGGTTGCGCTTGCACCTCAAACGTTTGATTCGCGTCCACGGCATTTGCATGTGCTTTTCCTTTACTCCTAGGGACAAAATTTGGTTGCGGAGCATTATTTGCTATTTGACCCCTTTCCGCCTTCTTCCTTTTAAGGAATCGTTCGGCTCGTTCTCCTCGCACCTTTAAGTCCTTCCAGGTCTTTGGTGGTGCCATTCCCATAGCTTCGAGGATGTCCAATAAAAGATTGTTATGACATGTCTCGAGGATGAAATCTTCGCTGACCGGATCCCTGCAGTTCATTGCTTTATTTCGGAACCTCTTCACAAAATTTTCGACCGTCTCACCATTCTTCTGCTTCTCATCGAATAGTGTACCGATTGAGATTTCGGTGTCGTCATCGAAGAAGTTTGTCAGAAACATATCTTCCATGTCGTCCCAACTGCTGATACTCCCGGGCTTGAGACGGCGATACCAGTCGAAGGCTGCTCCGCGAAGAGTGCCGACGAATGACCGCACCATAAGAGGTTCATTCCCAGAAATGATTCCTAAATGAGACTTAAAATATATTAAGTGTTGGGTAGGGGAACCCTTTCCATCAAACGGCGTAAAGTTGATTAAATTGAACTTTGCCGGATATGGAATTGATTCCCACTCCCTTGGGTATGGACATGGTATGCCGGACCTTTTCACTTCTTGAGCATTCATCAACGCGTTGATTTTGCTCTCCAAGTCCTTCATCTTCTTGTCTTCACTCGTACCTGTCTTCGAGTGGCTTCGGGGAGAGGTAACGTGGTCCTCTTTTGCATTATCATCCACGGGACCGCTTCCATTGTCGTTGTTGACAAGAGGGATATTTATGTTGACATTATTCTCTTCCCGTTCATTCTCCTCTTGATTCGGATTATTGCGGGGACTGGGTTCTCCTTGGTGAGTTGTCAGAGCCGCGATTTGCTGGTCATGCATCTCTCTCATCTGTTGCATGGCCATCTCCATCTCGAACTTGAAACTTTCCTTCTGCCTAGCCAGGGCATCTTCAAGCATCTTGGTTACTTGTTCGGCGCTGATCATGAGTGACTCGTAAGGTTTCCCCGCACTAGACGCCGTGTCATCGGATGCTATAGCCGAGTAGGAGTCTGAACCAGCATCTGACACCTCCTCTTCCAAAGGAAGTCTCTTTTGCATCATTTGGTAATTCTTTCGCCTATTGATCCCTGACCGCAATCGAGTCATGCGCTGGGACGCTTCGGCAAGTTGATCTGAGCTAGAGGGTCGTGTCGATTTGCCTCTGCCGGTCATATTAACAGACACTTCTAGGAATTCGTCCTCTTGGCGAACGAACTTCTTCCCACGAAAACGCCTTGGCTTGGAAATCCTCTCGAACACCGAGACTCTCTTTGGGGTTTTAGAACAGCAGCATTCTGACAACACCGCCTTGATGATGTTGGCACACGGACAGTGAGGTTCCGTGTCTCGAGCATCTCTCTTTCGAGACTTACTCGCACTCCCAGCTCTATAGTACAACTCATCAGTTTGATAACTGGAGCAACCCATAGAGTGTTGGCATGTCTTCCCCGGTATAACACAATCATCATCAGACGAATGTGTTTCCCTCTGGGGATATGACGCTTTATTAGCGTTTTCAGAAGTCACTCGTTCAAGTCTACACTTTTGCGAGCGTAAAAACTCAACGGGCTCTTGAACTTCGACACGCAACCCAAGACGGTCGGTAACAGGGGCTTTCCCTTTGTTATCTTTCTTGGAGGGATTAACACGACCCCCAGTCTGGTTCGTCATTTGGGGACCTTTCAACGGACCCAATCGCTCCTTGGCAGGTGCTTTACCTCGATTCTCCGGTAAGGGACCGAGACGACCTTTCAACGGAACCCTGGATCTTGAAGGATCCATGTTCTTACCTGACTCCGCCGGAGGTGCGGGGGCGAGGGGAACGGGATCTGGATTTGATGAAGGTTGGACGACAATTCCGTCCACTCTTGTCTTAGGCGCCGGCTTTGCCTTTAGCACCCACACCTGCTTGTGTTTTGACGGATTCTTGACCGTCTCTTCTTTCTGCATCTCTTCCGCTTTCTGCAGAAGGGCTCGGGCATGCGCAAGCAATGCGCGGCGTTTCTTGATTCGCTCTTCGAGGGTTGAGCGAGTCCTCATGACACGAACCCATTCGCTCGTCTCTGTCTTGGAGGAGGTGTTGGCGGTTTGTTGTTGTTGCTCCTGGCGCTGCCTGGACTTTAGATCCTCATTGTAGCGGATCCCATCCACCGATTCTGCGGCCTTGGCCAGTTGTCGCGTAAGGCGTTGACGCCGTCTTTGGCGCGCCCTCTTTGACAAGGTTAGAGCGCCTTCAGTGGTTGACTTCGCGGCGGAAGGGAGATCTGGATCTGCGGCTTCAACCATGTTAGACGCCATAGGAGCGTCGCGGGGAGTAGGTGCGACGGCGGCGAGGGGATCTTGGATCTTCGATCCTGAGAGCCCGCGAGCACTCTTGGAAGATGAAGTCTTCCTACGCCTGTTTGGAGAGGCGGATCTGGAGGAGGAGGAAGAGAGGTACTCTTCAAATTTCTGTTGATCGAACTCGTATTCGATCTCTTCATTCACCCGAATCTTGAATGCCGGTTGCGTCACGACAGCCTCGGCAGCGAGGCTGTTGGCTCCCACTGTGGTCGCCAGCTTGTTTTCGTCAAAAGTTGCCTTCATCATTGATTTCATTAGAAACTTCAAACGTTACAAATAAATTCAAATAACAAAAAATAAAAATTACAACTTTCTTGAAAATAAACATAAGATCCGTTCGTCGTCTCTTGCTTGCGTGGGTCTTTGGCCTGTGACGGGGACGTCGATATCCGTGGACTACCTGGCAATCAGATCTGATCCAGAAAAATCGGGCAGAGCTTCGTCGATCCGCGAGGAGATCTAGAAGCTTGAAGCGCCTATCTCGGTAAAAGCGAGATATTTGCTCTTCTTAGTATTACCACAACGGGATAATACTAAGGATCGGGTACGGGTGATGTAGATCTGACGAAGAAGACACCCCTGGGGTGTCTCGGGATTTCCGAGACACCCCTGGGGTGTCTCGGAATTTCCGAGACATTCCGTTGAGGTGCATTCGTCCGCTTCCGCTGTAAATTCTTCGTCCGAACTCGGATTTTAGTGATTCGAAGTGCGTTGGAAGTCTGACAAAGAGTTTTATCAGCTCCACTGGTTGGATTATCTGTAGAATGGACGAGACACGAAGGGCGTTGTTCTTTTTGTAACATCGCGGGGCTCTCGAGTAGCCCGTGCCTTCGTTATCCCGAAATTCTGTCAGCTCATGTAGTTCGTCGGTTTACTTCAATCGTCAGTCAAACTCCTGTGAACCAGATAGTGACGTTCATCGTCGTTCTTTAACACTGAACTATTCGTGGAGACCTATTAGGCAATTTTCGATGCCTACAAAGGTATATCATATATAGTTTATGAATAAGTATATATTCATTTAGCTCTATATGTAAAATAATTTCATATTTATTTGATGATATACTCTCTAGGAATGTATTGGTATGCTAGATGGTACTCATATTGATGTCATGCTTCCCGCTAGACTTGTTGCACGCTTTCGTGGTCGCAAAGGAGTCACACAAAATGTTCTGACAACTTGTACCCTAAAAAATTATTCACATATGTTTTAGCAGGGTGGAAAAGTTCTGCAAACGACTATAGAATCCTACAATATGCATTATCTAGACCTCATGGTTTGAGAGTATTTGATGGTAACTTCATCAACTTTTTATCTTTATTTAAAGAAGTATGAATACTTGAACCACTTTCAAAATAAACATGGTCTAATGTATATATTTTCATCATCATAATTGTAGGCAAATACTACTTGTGTGATGAGGATTACACAACCATGCCGGGTTTCATCTCCCCTTATAGTGGTGTTTGATATCATTTAAGAGAACAAATTGGAAAAACGCTTAATAATAGAAGGGGGTTGTTCAATCTTAGACATTCGTCTTCAAGATATAAGATTGAATACACCTTTAGAATATTAAAAAATTGCTTCAAGATTCTTTCCACTAAGCCTAATTACCCATTTGAGACACAGGTTGATATTGTCTTGGCATGCACAGTTCTTCACAATTATATTGCCATTGTCGATCCAAATGATGACATACTCAACGAACCCATACAAATTGAAGAGGAGGATAATGAAATGGCAAATGAAGATGAGGACAATATTGTGGACTTCTCTCAAACTCAAACCCAAATAGAGAAAATACAATCAAGAAATGAATGGAATGATCGAAGAGATCAAATAGTCTGGGAGATGTTGGTTGATTATTGTGAACGCCACCATGGTGGGAACATAACTGAAATTGGCATGTGAACTTAGAGAGACTTTGTAGTGATGTTTTGGGTCATGTACATTTTTTTCTTATTAATTCTTAGAGTTAATGTAGTTTGTTACTTTTGGTTGTAAAATTATTTATGCCCGTATCTCGCAATTACTTTATGTAATGCTACAATTGTAGGATATGTTTGATTATTACATTTTAAGTATTGTTTGAATTACACACTTAGTTTTTTTCCATATAAATGCTTCATTTCTATATTTTATATCATATATTTGTCTCTAATATCCTATAAGAATGGTTGATAATCTTAATTTTGAAGGGGTTGACAAGAGCAACCCAACCACACCATCCCCGTCTCCTAGAACTCTAACTGCTCCAGTCACTGGTGGTTTTAACACATGGTTCATCCCTACCAGTCACCACTATTTAGTAATACTTCAAGTGCATTCCACAGTATGCTCAATTATGATGACATATACTTTCCTATGACACATTCACCAATGTTATTTACTCATATGCTTAGCGGTCCTGCCTCAATGAAACAACAATGCCATATGCCATTCTCTAGCGGGGTTCATATCACTCCAAATATTGAAGGGGGACCACTTTTGAACTAGGGGGTGACAAGAGAATAGCCGATGCTACCTGTGGTGAAAATCCTTCTCCAAATCCAAAAAGAAAAAGGAAGAATATTGCTTCAAAGGGGGGAAATGATCCTACTACTAAAGGTAAATGTCACGCCCCGCTTTCCAAAATACCGGGGAATTGGAATGTGAACAAGCCCGTGACATATTAGACTGAGGAGAAATAGATACTAGACCATTTCTACTCAATCTAATACGCTAAGTGTCAAACAATATAAAATACAAAGTCACAGGTCCCTGATCATACATAGCAAGAATATAATGAACAACTCAGAATGAAAAGAAACATATCATAAATAGAATATCATCCGAGACATAGAGTTTGGGTCAAACATGCCCTTATTATAAAACAGTCTAAATAAGTACTAAAGAAATATGAAAATACACTGTTCAACGAAAAAGAAAGGAAATACTGTAAAAGTAAACTAAGACCATCAACTAAGAAGAGATAACTGAACTTCGGTCTATTCTTCAACTCTATCTGCAAGGCACTCCTACTGAGAATATTCTGGCTTTAACACATCTCCAAGCTAGACCTGTTCTTCCTCAAAGTCTGACGTACACCAGAGAAAATAGGTATACGACAGCGTGCATGGCACACAGCAAGATCCTACATGGAAGAAAGAAGCGGTCGAACGACCAAGTCAAAAACAGTCATAATAATAATAGAAGCATGCTACTAGAATACTAATAATCTAAATGCAATCTATCACTAGAATATAATAATCAGAAAAATCTAAGAAAATCAACCAAGAAACAAGTCGATCATACAGCTAGCTATTAGAATAATCATCCAAGTAGTAAGGTCATACAACTAGATAGAATTAATACTTAAAAAATCTACAACAAGAGACGTAGTACGTTGAGCAAAATATTGCAAACAAGGAAACCCTCATGTATATATCATATATCTTAAATTGAAGATACTTAAATATTAATCCCGATCTATGTATGAAAAGAAATACAACTGGTCCGTATCTCATAAGAATTCATATTTAGCAAAGAAATAAGGTCATGTAACTAGCCATCCTATAACAGGTCACTGGTTCATATCTCACACAGAGTCAACGCTCATATCATCAGATAACTAACTGTTCACAAATCCCCTACGTGTATCCAGTAGGACTACACACAATACGACTTCGGCCTAGTCCGAAATCAAGCCGACTCGAGTGAATATCAAATTCATGGACCAAAGTAGCGACACCAATCTACTTTGACCCAACAAACCAACCCCAGTGGCGACACCGATTCGCTGGTGCGAACCTGGAAGATATATCAACAGCCTTATCCGATTACATGAACATAGACTTTTCCACCCCCGACATCTCTTATATTTTTAAATCAACAACACATAAGCCTCTAGGTCTTATTCATATCACACAGGTCACTATAGTCATAAACTCCTAACGATCCTTAATCACAACAAGGAATAATCAATACAACTAATCATGTACAATAATATCATGGCATATCAGATAATCAAAATTAAGAATTATAAATCATAAACAGCGTCTACATAATTCAGAAAATAATCTTTTTCTAAATTAATCCATTTTAAATTATTCCTCTTAACAATTAATCTAAAATAATTCATTTTCCAAAATAAATTCTTTTAAATTATTATAATTATCTAAAAAAATAATTCTTTTGCCGAACTAAATTCTTTTAATTCATTATAATTATTGTGAAAATGCTATTTATCATATTACTATGATATATTTAATATTTTTCATCAAACAATCCCACACAGATAATTATATCACAGCTAATATATGTAATCAATAATAACATATATGAATATCAAAATGACAAGTCAATGAGCAAGAGGGATCTTACTTATGAGTTTTCGTCGACGGATCGACGTTGTCGAGCGAGACTATGGGTCTATGGACGAGACGACGAGGAGGCACTCGGGCACCAGAGGCTGAGTTGCATCGACTCTGGTCAGAGGTGGTGCCGGTGGTTCGGGTGGAAGGAGGCAAACGATGCTGGGTGGAACGGCACAGAGAGATGGGGTTGGAGAGCTCGCGTGGGTGGTTCGGCTGGAGGCAGAGTTCAGTGACAAGGGGGTGGTTTTGGCGGTGAGCTGATGGCGAGTCAGGGGAAAGAGCGGCGGCTGTGGGTCTGACGTTGGGTGCGATGTTAAGGCAGTACAACGGACGGCGGAGCAAGTGGAGCTAAGGGGAGAACGCAGAGGCTAGGATTCATTCGTGGTCGGCATCAGGCCCCTGACCAGCGGAGGGAGAAGCGGCAAGCGGTTCGGGCGGCTGAAGGTGGCACAGAGAGATGGGTTGGCAGTGAAGGAGGGCAGCATCGACGGGTGAGGTGTTGGGAGATTTGGGGTTGAAAGGGAGGTGGTGCTGTGGGGTGCTTGGCGGCGTGTGTGTCGAGGGTGAGGCGGCAATGGGGGTGTTTGGCGCGGTGAGGGAACAGGTGAGCGGATGAGCGGTAGTGGTGTGGGGTGCGCAGGTGTGACGAGTATGATGGTGCGGGGCGAAGCGAGGGTGCGAGGTCTGCGGAGTTACGGAGCATGAGCGACGTGTGAGGAGGTCGTGGTAGGGTTGAGCGAGAACGAAGAGAAGAGAGGAGAGAGAGAGAGAGAGTAGAGAGAGAGAAGAGAGAGACGAGCAGGAAGAGGAGAGAGAGAAGGGATTTGGCGGCGTGAAAAAAGAGAAAGAAGAGAATGATATATATATATATATATATATAATAATATAATATATATAGTATTATTATACTATATATATAAAATTAAAAAATGTTTAAAAAAAAAAAAAATAATATATATATATATGAGTATATATATAATATATATATATTAGGGTTAGGGTTTTTATATATAAAACAAAATTAAAAATAATTATTTATATTTTAAAAATCAAATAATTACGGGATAAATATCTACAAATTAAAACATACCAGTTGTATTAATACAACAATTGATACATAATAATCATAATAATACACATATTGTACAATTAAATGAGAATAATTAATAAAAATATAATTACTTACATTTAAAATCAAATAATTATGGAAAAATTATCTATACAATAAAACATACCAGTTATACTAATACAACAGATAATATACAATAATAGTAATAATACAATAAATTATACAAAATAATACGTAATAATAATACAATCTATTATACGAAATAATACGTAATAGTAAAAGTAATACAACGTATTATTCAAAACGATGCGTAATAGTATCGATAACACAACAGATTAATTCTAAAATTTTTTATTATACTAAATAAATTTATAAATATCAAAATCATTTAAAAAATATAAAATTGGACTTTTAAATCATAGGAAATTCTAGAAAATTGAGAAAATACAAATACTATTTTAAAAATAATAATTAAATATTTTAAAATACCAAAAAATTATTTTAACTAGTATTAAAATTTCATGGTCATTACATTCTAACCCGCTTAAAATAAATCTCGTCCTGAGAATAAAAATAAGAACCCAAGGATAGATATGAAATGATATTCATAAGCAGAGGAGACAAGAAATAAGGAAAAGTGGGAAGTTACGAGATAAGAAACAATGGAAAGTTCTCGAGTCAAAAGGTAATAAGGTAGGGACTAAAGCATGATTATCAAGATAATAGGATAAGGGCTATAGTCTTACGGATGAAATAATGATATGCATCTAAATTGACTATTATATTCTCATTGGTAGGAACTCGGGACCATGACCTGCATGGGCCACCAAAAAAACCTGCCACGTCCTGCTTCCTAAAATACTAGGGAATCAAAACGTGAACAAGCTCGCGACGTATTAGACTGAGAAAAAATAGATACTAGACCATTTCTACTCAATCTAATATGCTAAGCGTCAAACAATTAATATAAAATGCAAAGTCACAGGTCCCCGATCACACATAGCAAGAATTTAATGAACAACTCAGAATGAAAAAGAAACATATCATAAATAGAATATCATCTGAGACACAGAGTTTGGGTGAAACATGTCCTTATTACAAAACAATCCAAATAAGTACTAAAGAAATATAAGAATACGTTGTTCAACGGAAAAGAAAGGAAATACTATAAAAGTAAACTAAGACCATCAACTAAGAAGAAAAAACTAAACTTCGGTCTATTCTTCAACTCTATCTGTAAGGCACTCTTGCTGAGAATATCCTGGCTCTGACACATCTTCAAGCTGGACATGTCCTTCCTCTAAGTCTGACGAACACCAAAAAAAACAGGTGCACATCAGCGTGCTTAGAACACGGCAAGATCCCACAAGGGATAAAGAAATGGTCGAACGACTAAGTCAAAAATAGTAATAATAATAATAGAAGCATGCTACTAGAATACTAATAATCTAAATACAATCTATCACTAAAATATAATAATCAGAAGAACCCAAGAAAATCAACCAAGAGACGTAGTACGTCGAGCGAAATAATCCAAACAAGGAAACTCTTATGTATATACCATATGTCTAAAATTGTAGATAATTAAATATTAATCCCGATCTATGTATGAAAATAAATACAATTGGTCTGTATCTTATAAGAATTCATATTTAGCCAAGAAACAAGGTCACGTAACTAGCTATCCTATAACAGGTCACTGGTTCACATCTCACACAGAGTCAATGCTCATATCATCAGATAACTAACTGTTCACAAATCCCCTATGTGCATCTAGTAGGACTACACACAATCCGACTTTGGCCTGGTCCGAACTCAAACCGACTAGGGTGAATATCAAATTCATGGACCAAAGTAGCAACACCGATCTACTTTGACCCAACAAACCAACCCCAGTGGCAACACCGATTCGCTGGTGCGAACCTGAAAGATATATCAACAGGCTTATCTGGTTATATGAACATAGACTTTTCCACCCCCAACATCTCTTATATTTCTAAATCAACAACACATAAGCCTCTAGGTCTTATTCATGTCACACAGGTCACTATAGTCATAAACTCCTAATGATCCTCAATCACAACAAGGAACATTCAATGTAACTAATCATGTGTAATAATGTTATGGCATATCAGATAATCAAAATTAAGAACTATAAATCATAAACAACGTCTACATAATTCAGAAAATAATCTTTTTCTAAATTAATCCATTTTAAATTATTCCTCTTAACAATTAATCTAAAATAATTCATTTTCCAAAATAAATTCCTTTAAATTATTATAATTATCTAAAAAAATAATTCTTTTGCCGAACTAAATTCTTTTAATTCATTATAATTATTATGAAAATGCTATTTATCATATTACTATGATATATTTAATATTCTTCATCAAACAATCCTACACAGATAATTATATCACAACTAATATATGTAATCAATAATAACATATATGAATATCAAAATGACAAGTCAATGAGCAAGAGGGATCTTGCCTATGAGTTTTCGTCGATGGATCGACGTTGTCGAACGAGACTAC
>NC_033800.1:9396978-9399491 GCF_001876935.1 Asparagus officinalis | reverse complement strand
ACAAGATAAATATCTACAAATTAAAACGTACCGGTTGTATTAATAAAATAGTTGATACGTAATAATCGTAATAATACACATATTGTATAATTAAATGATAATAATTAATAAAAATTATAATTACTTACATTTAAAATCAAATTGTTACTGGGTATCTCCTATTCTCAACAAATATACTATCCCGCGGGCCGTCACTCCCTCAGTCGAGTAGGCTCCATTCCTCAAAGGCGACTCGAAAGGCGGACTCAATCGAGCAAAAGATTGCTACTCAGCGATCAGCCGACACTTCCCCCGAGGGAGACTCTGGATATTATTTCTCAACATTGTTTGACCTTTTATGATCATCATTATGACTCTACATCACTCGTCAATAGGCCCCGACAGCTGCTGGGTCCCCATAACACAGAAGTGACTCCACGTCACTCGCCGACAGGCCTCAACGGCTGATGGGTCCCCATAACATAGAAGTGACTATGCATCACTCGCTGACAGGCCTCGACGACTGCTGATTCCCTATGTCATCGAAGTGACCTCCCATCACTTACCAATCGACACGTATCAGGCAAAGGATGACTCAGCCTCCAGCCCATCCCTCGCCATCATCATGAATCGTACTCTCACAAAATGCCGATCCTGCCCCTGGCGTCCTCTATAAGTAAAAACGCTATTCACCATAGGTAGGGGTTCGATTTTCTGACCACCTACAAAAATTCTCTAGTCACATATTAGAAGGATACATTATTCTTCCGTGACTTCACCCAAGTCCACCAACTGACTTGACCGTCGGAGGTACCACAGGGGAAATGAGCCCCACTCAAGTGGGCAGGTTTGCAATCTAAACTTTCCTACTAATCTAAATCTGAGATATTATCATCTCTAATGCACATAGCATAAGAACATATAGTTCTATTACCCTACTTAAGTTCATCAACTGACTTGACCGTCGGAGATACCACGGGGAAACTTGCCCCGTACTCCCACGATTCTTATGTGTGCAGGAGATCCGCCCACTCCGAGCTCTGAGAATTAGACATAAAGTTAAAGAAGGAAAGCGGCCCCCTCTCGACGATACAATCTCACGTCAATCTAACAACTCTGAAACCTTCATCGACTGTTTTTTTACGAGCATCAACAATTTGGCGCCCACCGTGGGGCTACTTTCCTCTTTTTGAGAAAAAATGACAGGTTCTGAGCGAGGAGTGGATCAATCTCCTCCAAAGCTGGCTCTTAATTGGGAAGGTCCCTACACAGTTATGGAGGAGCTCAGATTGAAATTTCCACATGGCCGAATCCTCAGTCACCCCTGGAACATTGAACACCTACGATGGTATTTCCTTTAAAATTTTTAGCTTAACTTCTTAATTTTGAAAATTCCCTGTGAAGAATGCATGCCTTAGGTAATTGCTAAAATATCTGATAAAACGACTTTAGCCAAACTTTTTGCGTTATCATAATAACTTGAAAATGGAAGACCTAGTCAGCTAGACACCCGACTTCTCAGTCGATAAAAAGCCCTTGGTACTTTCTCAGGGTAAGACCAAGGCACAACCCTTTGGCCAACTCTCACAATCACCACTCGGCCCTAGGGGAAAATGGAAGACCTGTTGACTATCATATCTCCATGATAGTGTTTTGATGATAACAATCTATATTGTGTGTGCACTAACTTTCATATGCAGATTTCAATATCAGAATATGTACAAGTGCAAGTGGATATCAAGGCATTTTGAAGTGAAGAAAATGAAGAACAAAAGATAATGTAATTTGATTTTTCTTTACTTAGATTTTTTGTACAAGCCTTGATCACACACACGCACACACACACAATTTTAGAACACACTAACACAGGCTTAGTGTGTTGGTTAACTATAGAAATCCCCTATGTTAACCATTAGAATAGTAGTTAAGAATTTTTGACCTTAGTAGTCGACTAATTAGAATAGTAGTCGACTACTCATGTATAGAACTCAAATACATGTTTCTGTTAATTTACAGTATAGTCAATTAGAATAGTAGTCGACTACTCATGTATAGAACTCAAATACATGTTTCTGTTAATTTACAGTATAGTTGACTAATAGAGATTATAGTCGACTACTAAGGTGTTTGACAGAAACATAAGTTTCTATATTTTTACAGTATAGTCGACTAATGAACATTATAGTCGACTACTGAACTCAAATTCTAATTTATAAGTTTCTGTCTTTTTACAGTGTAGTCGACTAATGACTACAGTAGTCGACTACTGAAGGAAAATATCAGTTTTCAAGTTTCTGTCAAATTTTAGTTTAGTCGACCAATGAGCATTATAGTCGACTATTGAGAACACTTTTCGAAAACACAGAGTCTGTTTGAACTCAGTATAGTCGACTAATGACTACAGTAGTCGACTACAAGTGACAGTTTTTTAGTTTTCAGAATTTGAATTTCTGACAGTTTTTAGCTGTTTTTAAACTTTAAAAACTTGTCTTTTCAAGGGCTATATATAGGTTATTTGTTCAGAAAAATTGCAT
>NC_033800.1:9387982-9395978 GCF_001876935.1 Asparagus officinalis | reverse complement strand
ATACATATATTTAAACCTTAAGTAGTCGACTAATCTGACTTATAGTCGACTACATGCACAAGTCTTACAAATAATTTTTCTAAAAAATTTCTTTATAGTCGACTACTTACATTTATAGTCGACTACTCAATGTAAATTCTTAAAAATACACTTTCTGTTGATTACAGTGTAGTCGACTATTTCACAAATTAGTCGACTACTCTGAGTTGAGAACTAAAACTTATCTTTCTGTTATTTACAGTGTAGTCGACTACTTTCCCTTTTAGTCGACTACTAATTCTGAACCTTCAGTTTTTATTACAAGTGGGTATTTTCTATTTTAAACCCAAAACCCAATAACCTTACCCGTTTCACTTAAGTAAAAATCATCTCAACCATTCATTTTTAACTACACCAATCCTTACCATTCATCTAAAATCTAATCTTAACCCTACATTCATTTCAAATCAAATTTGAACCTTACATTGAATTTCTTTTTCTAAAAACAAATTAAAATCAAAATATTACCCTAAAACCATACACAAAACCGAAAACTTCTTCTTCCCCACTTCAGACAATCGATTCCAGGTTAGGGCACTATTATCTCTCTCAAATTTTCATAAATTTCCTTCAATTTCCCTTCAATTCTGTCAATTATTCAAGCTCTGTAGTCGACTACATCAGGCTATAGTCGACTAATCTAGGGTTTCTGACGTTTGGGGTATAATTCTAAACTTGCTCTTTTGTTATCTTGTTATTTATCTAGTTCATCATGTCTAGGGCTAAGAAAGCAAAGCAAACTCACAGTTCTGTTAATGATGAAATCATTGTTTATTTAAAAAGTCCTGAATTATTGGAAGAATTTAATAAAATATCATCCTTTGAAGTTCTTCCAGGACGATTTGTGAAGTTCGATGATTTCATTCCATGGAACTTCAGTTCTTATTTTGAAAATGTGGGCTTGCTTGAGTTATTTTCTGCTGAAAATAAGAAACCATCATACCCATTTCTTGTGCAACTGTTCTATACCAATATAGAACGTGTGGGTACAATTGGAGGTTCTGAAAAAATTAAAACCCTTGTTAAAGGAATGGAGATTGAATTAACTACTAAAACAATTGGTAAAATATTCAATATTCCTTATCAAGGAGTTTCTCTTAGCTCTGTTAGAATGAACGATTCCGACTTGTTATCCAATCACATATTTCTTCCTGGACATGGAAAACCTTTGAATAATTCAAATAAGCTTCGTCCAATTCCTAGGTTCATTGCTCGTATCCTAGCCTATAACTTATTTCCAAAAACTGGAAGTTTTCATTTCATTTCCCTAGAATTAGCAAAAGCTATATATGCTATTATGGGAAATATTCAAGTTAATTGAGCTGAGGTTTATTTTGACAATCTTCTGACCATTCCTAGAGGATTTCTTCCATATGGTGCATTCCTAACCAAGATCTTTGACAAATTCCATGTCGATCTCAAATCTGAAAATTCTGTTGTCCGTTCAATTGAATTTTTTGATTCAAATGCCCTAACTAGGATGAAATTGAGAAATTTTGAAATTCAAGATCACAATCCTTAAAATGAACCTGAACCTCAACAAGAAGAAATTCCACAATCCTCAACTCAAGCTGGAGCCTCCTCAAGTCAACCCCCACCATTTCCTACTGAACCCTCGTGCTTTCCAGACGTGCAATACAACACCTTAAGTGCACGTATCCTAGAACTGGAAACTGGTCAAAGAGCTCTATATGCACAAAACAGATACATCATCAGTAATCAAGAAGAGCTAATCAAAAAGTTTGAAGACTTGGACTCAAAGCTTAATTCGTATTTTCAAGGCCAACAACCTCCTCCAGCACCCTAAGATTTCTTTCCGTTATTTGTCAAAACAATTATGTCATTATGTTTAAAACTATGTGGTTGTGTTGCTATTATGTCAAGTTTGCTACAATATGACTGTGTGTTAAGTTTGCTATTATATTAAGTTTGTTATTTGTGTTGCTACTATTTGATTAGTTAATACAAGTGCTATATATTTTAAACAGATCATGGTGATGAACATTGTGGAACTTGTGGTCTTTATGGCAAGTCTTTGCCTACCAATATGGATGGGTGAAGTTATGGACTATGTTCATAACCTGGATGATTTGTTTGAAGTGTTAGCTCATGTTGAAGAAATAAATTATGTTATGTTTAAATTCCTCTTTTTGTTGATAACAAAGGGGGAGAAATAGTTAAGTTTTGTGTTTTTATTTGTGTTTTTATTATGTATGTTAAAAACTTTGCATATATGCAGGGGGAGTAAGTATTATATGTTTTTAAGTTTTAATATGATGCATAAATTAATTGTTATCATTAAAAAGGGGGAGAATGTTGACTATCATATCTCCATGATAGTGTTTTGATGATAACAATCTATATTGTGTGTGCACTAACTTTCATATGCAGATTTCAATATCAGAATATGTACAAGTGTAAGTGGATATCAAGGCATTTTGAAGTGAAGAAAATGAAGAACAAAAGATAATGTAATTTGATTTTTCTTTACTTAGATTTTTTGTACAAGCCTTGATCACACACACGCACACACACACATTTTTAGAATACACTAACACAGGCTTAGTGTGTTGGTTAACTATAGAAATCCCCTATGTTAACCATTAGAATAATAGTTAAAACTTAATTATAAAAACTCATTATTTCTGAATTTTTGATCTTAATAGTCGACTAATTAGGATAGTAGTCGATTACTCATGTATATAACTCAAATACAAGTTTCTGTCTTTTTACAGTATAGTCGACTAATAGAGATTATAGTCGACTACTGAGATGTTTGACAGAAACATAAGTTTCTGTCTTTTTACATGTTTGAACTCAGTATAGTCGACTAATGACTACAGTAGTCGACTACAAGTGACAGTTTTCCAGTTTTCAGAATTTGAATTTCTGACAGTTTTTAGCCGTTTTTAAACGTTTTTAAACTTTAAAAACTTGTCTTTTCAAGGGCTATATATAGGTTATTTGTTCAGAAAAATTGCATAGGCATACATACCCATAAGCTTTGATCTTTGTGCAATTTTTCAAGTGAAAAACATTCTGATTTTCTGAAAAAGAAGAGTTTCTGAAATTGCCTATATACTTTCATCAAAAACAAATCATTAGGCAATTTTACAGAGATTAAAAGTATCCTAAGCCACTGCTGCACTTCAATACACATTCAAGGCTTATAGGATCATTGTGTTCTTGTTACAATAAGTTTTCTCTCGGTTGTGAGAGGGTTAATCTCTTGGCTTAGATATTGGGGTTCAAATTGGCAAGGAGTTTGTCAATTGGTGTTGCAATTTGCAGAGACTTGTAAATTGGTCAGGTTTACGTTTGATTTTGTAAGTTTATTCAAAATCATAGTGGAAACTCTCAAGCGGGATTTGCTTGGGGACTGGATGTACACCGGATTGGTGGAACCAGTATAAAATCCTTGTGTTTGTGTTTGCAAATTTCTGAGATTGCCATTTTTCTTTGCAATTTATTATCTACTTTGCAATAATTTTAAAAGAACACTATTCACCCCCCCTCTAGTGTTCTAGTGTATTTATTTCAGATCCTACAAGACCTAGTCAGCTAGGCACCCGACTCCTCAGTCGATGAAAAATCCTTGGTACTTCCTCAGGGTAAAACCAAGGCACAACCCTTTGGCCGACTCCCACAGTCGCCTCTCGGCCCTAGGGGAAAATGGAAGACCTAGTCAGCTAGGCACCCGACTCTTCAGTCGATGAAAAGTCCTTGGTATTTTCTTAGGGTAAAACCAAGGCACAACCCTTTGGCCGACTCCCACAGTCGCCTCTCAGCCCTAGGGAAAAATGAAAGACCTAGTCAGCTAGACACCCAAATCCTCAGTCGATGAAAAGTCCTTGGTACTTCCTCAAGGTAAAACCAAGGCACAACCCTTTGACCGACTCCCACAGTTGCCTCTCGGCCCTAGGGAAAATGGAAGACCTAGTCACCTAGGCACTCGATTCCTCAGTTGATAAAAAGACCTTGGTACCTCAACAGGGTAAAACCAAGGCGCAACCCTCTGGCCTACTCCCACAATCGCCTCTCGGCCTTAGGTGAAAGGTAAGGCCTAGTCGACTCTTTCGAGCCTGGGCACTCAACTTCAAAGTCAACTCTTGGACCACCTCTCAATCAACAAGAATAAGAAAAATTCGAGAGCTTGAAACACTCGAAATGAATTTATTTCTTCATTGGCTCTTCTTATTTACAAAGTCAAAAATACCAATTACAATGACTGATTAAAAAATAAGAGAAACATGACTCATTCTTATTTTTTTTTCTTAACCCGCGAGGGTCTCCGGAGGTGGAGCAGCGGCATCAGCAGTTGTCGAAGCCTCTTGGCCCAGAGCACTAGCATCAGCAGGAGGAACAGGCATCACAAGGGCTTCAGTCCCTGCTTTCATTAGCAGAATGATAGTTGTCGTTTCCTCATCTACGCCATCTGAAGACTCGCAGTCATCTCACTGTCAAAATCAAGTCTACTCAGTCTCTGCTCATTCATTTTTTTCCCTCGGATCCGGCCACTTGCATCCGGCCACAGCCGCATCCAAGCGAAAGGGGCTAACTGTTACGGGGTATCCCCTATTCTCAACAAATATACTATCCAGCGGGCCATCACTCCCTCAGTCGAGTAGGATCCATTCCTCAAAGGCGACTTGAAAGGCGGACTCATTCGAGCAAAATATTGCTACTCAGCGATCAGCCGACACTTCCCCCGAGGGAGACTTCGGATATTATTTCTTAATATTGTTTGACTGTTTATGATCATCATTACGACTCCACGTCACTCGCCGATAGGCCCCGACAACTGCTGGGTCTCCATAATACAGAAGTGACTCCACGTCACTCGCCGACAGGCCTCAATGGCTGCTCGGTTCCCCGTCACTCGCTGACAGGCCTTGACGGCTGTTGATTCCCTATGTCACCGAAGTGACCTCCCATCACTTACCAATCGACACGTATCAGGCAAAGGATGACTCAGCCTCCAGCCCATCCATCGCCACCATCATGAACCACACTCTCACAAAATACCAATCATGCCCCTGGCGTCCTCTATAAGTAAAAACGCTATTCACCACATGTAGGGGTTCGATTTTCTGACCACCTACAAAAATTCTCTAGTCACATATTAGAAGGATACATTATTCTTCCGTGACTTCACCCAAGTCCATCAACTGACTTGACCGTCGGAGGTACCACGGTGGAGAGGTACCACGGGGGAAACGAGCCCTACTCAAGTGGGCAGGTTCGCAATCTAAAATTTCCTACTGATCTAAATCTGAGATATCATCATCTCTAATGCACATATCATAAGAACACATAGTTCTATTACCCTACTCAAGTTCATCAACTGACTTGACCGTCAAAGGTACCACGGGGAAAACTAGCCCCGTACTCCCATGATTCTTATGTGTGCAGGTGATCCGCCCACTCTGAGCTCTGAGAACTAGGCATAAAGTCGAAGAAGGAAAGAGACCCCCTCTCGATGATTCAACATCTCGACGATCCAGCAACTCTGCAACCCCATCGACTGTTTGTTCACGAGCATCAACACAAATAATTATGGAAAAATTATCTATATAATAAAACATACCAGTTATACTAATACAACAGATAATATGCAATAATAGTAATAATACAATAAATTGTACAAAATAATACGTAATAATAATACAACGTATTATACGAAATAATACATAATAGTAAAAATAATACAACGTATTATTCAAAACGATACGTAATAGTATCGATAACACAACAGATTAATTTTAGAAATTTTTACTACACTAAATAAGTTTATAAATATCAAAATCATTTAAAAAATATAAAATTGGACTTTTAAATCATAGGAAATTCTAGAAAATCGAGAAAATACAAATACTCTTTTAAAAATAATAATTAAATATTTTAAAATACAAAAAAATATTTTAACTAGTATCGAAAGTTCATGGTCATTATAGTAAAAGTGGCTCACACAGATTCTGAATAAGTAAACATGATGATATATTGATTCTATTTCTTGCAAAAATGGCAAAGTCTGACCAAAAAATCAATAAAAATTTTAAAAGGACCGCTTTCAATATAACAGTCACTCATATGAATGAACACTTTGATGATGGTTTTACTACTGAGCATGTTATCAACCATATGAAAAGTTTTAAACAAGATTTCATGATATGCAATTCTGTCGTAATCTAAGTGGTGCTAGCTGGGATGAATCAACAAGTATGATCATTATGGATAAAGACTATTTCAATAGATGGAGTGAGGTATTTCTATACTTTATCATAATCTTCCTTTCATTTTATTACATTGTCATCTTTTCCTATATTAGAGTTTAATAACATATTGTATTATGCAGGAAAAAAATTTGAGTAGTTCCAAGCTTAAAGAATACGTCAACAAGCCACTAGTTCACTATGAGGACCTTGCAATTATTCTCGGTGACGATCAAGCTAAAGGAAACTATAGTAAGGATTTTAACACACATTTTGGTGGTAGTGCTCCTATTAATGTTAGAGATAATGATGACAGTCCTCTACCCCAATCAACACCCACCTTACATTCATAATCTAGATGAAGATGACCCGCCAACTCAAGCTTAGAAAACCTCTCTTCCCAAAAAAGCCAAACCTACAACTAATTTACAAAGTGAAAAGATTGGCAAGGGAGGGACTAGTAGGGAAAAGGGTAGTGGAAGGTTTGACATTGATAATGAATTTATACAACAAATGATATATCAGGTAAAAGAAATTACATCCTCTATCAATAATGTTAACATACACTGGATTGAAAAGTTGTCCAAAGCAGTCTTCGCCCACCAAGAAAGCTATCCTGTTGAAATGCTTGAGAGGTTTTATGACACAATTATTGAAAGTGAACTTGACCGGAGGTGATTTATTGTAAAGACTGACTTGGACAAAAGGATTTGTTGGACAAGTTTATGGAGAAGCAAGTCTAGAACTAGTAACATGACACTAGTTTTATTTTGGTAGGATTTTTGGGTACTAATTGATATATGCATCTATACTTTTGATTTTTTTTTGTAGTTATGACTAATTTTAAGACAAACAATATGTCTAATTTGTGTGATGTATTTGAGCATGATGGATGCTCATAAATTTAGATTTCCAGTAGCTCATATGTGTATGATATCAATGACTTTGACTTGATAACTTAAGATGTGACTTTGTTGGATGCTTTGTATTGGTATATGTTTGACACATGCATATATGTCACTGTTTACTTATCTTTTCCATTTTATTTTTAATATTATTCAATGATGATGCACTAATTAAGTATATGTTAAACTGCTTGAGTAACATGCGTGTGGAAATTAGGCTATGAACTAGAATCTTTTATCTAATGTTGCAAAATCCTCTGATGGAAGCAGCGAGTATAGGATTTCTTAACTATTGGTATGAGTTGTTGCTATGATGTTTGGCCAATTTCAAAGGATAGCACCTACATTTAGATCTCGTGTACTGGTATGGCTATATTTATAAATTGTTGGTCATTTTTTGAGCACTCACTTGATTTTAGAAATTTCAATAATTACCAATGTACTTGTTTTCCTTATTCAGCATGATGCTTTCATGCATTCATACTATCTGAGACATCAAGCAATGATGATGATGAAAAATATTATGATATGCAACATGCATTGAGACTCATGTATGTCATAGATGTGCATCATGCTTTTGATCAATATTTACGAATTAACAACCTACATGAACTCTCATGTATTAGCATAGCTATCTATAATGACATTAATCAAGCTCTTATACATCAAGCACTACATAGGCACTTATGTATTGGATGGTTGTCACTATTGATTATGTTCAAGATCTGAGCTTACATATGTCTGTGATGATTTTAAATAAATCATTCGTGCAAGTTAGAAACTGAATCATATTTACCAATAATTTTTCAATCTGATACTTATGTGTGTGTGTGTGCGTAC
>NC_033800.1:9337527-9387304 GCF_001876935.1 Asparagus officinalis | reverse complement strand
TATATATATATATATATATATAGAGAGAGAGAGAGAGAGAGAGAGAGATGAGTATGCTTGGTACCAAGCATAAAAAATTATGCTTGGTAGTGAGGTGACATAACCCCCTCCACTTATTCAAATAGTTGTATATCCCCATACACTTCTCAACCCATATGAATGTGGTCCCATATATATATATATATCATTTGAAATATTTTGGATTCAATCTGTTACTTACAAATTTGAGTCTGATGTGAATTTATACATCGTATAACAATAGTGGTTTTTATTTTATTTTTTAATTGTTGATGGTTTTGAGCTATGATGCCAATAGAATGTCTACAATAGCTTTCATTTTGCTTCCTTTGATTTTTTCATTGTCATGATATTTGACCCAAAAAATAATCTTTTTGAATAACGATTTCTGATGGAGGCTCCTTTTTTAAAGTCTAAGCATTCAGGTATTGCACTCTAAGGCTTGTTCTTTCAAATTTCATTTTTATTTTGAAGTATGTATAAGATAGACATATATTGGATTTGAGGCATTTGAGGTGGCATGGTACGTATCCTAGCCTCCCTTTCTCTATATGGCTGGTAGTTGATAATATTTTTTCAAGTGTGTAACGCAATTTTATTGTTATGACATATAAAAGATATGCATGATACTACATCAGTTTGGTTCAATATTAAAAAAGCTTCCATATGTCTATCTTATGACTGGAAACCATCGGCTCATGCTTTCTTACATGTATAGTTTTCTTTTTTTCATGTGGTTGGTTTGACAGGGGAGGACCTGCAGCTTTTCAATTTTAAACAACGTTTTTTACTTCAAGGTTGAGGTATTGACTTTTGCTTATCTCATGACTCTCTTTTCCCCTTAAATCTCTGAAGTTATGTTTCTATTGAGATGCTCGGTTGCACGTGAAGAGGGAGAGGAAGAATTTAAGTTTTGTTGATTAGCTTGGGGAAACTATTGGCATTGAAGGATCTTGTTTATTGCCCTTGATAGACATTGTGGTTTTCTTTGATTTTGAAGAGGATAACTGTTGGTGGTTTAAATCACACAGTCAAAAGAGGAGGTGTGTAAAGACTGGGTTGATATGGAGGCTGCTCGCTTTTCCAAATATCTAGTTTGGAGTTGGGTTGTTCATCCTTGCATGCGTAACAACTCGTAAGATGATGGGGACTGGTTCCCCCATTGTTCCTTCGACGATAAAATCAGCTAGGGGCTTGAGTGAGAATATGAGAAAAATATAGTAGAATGGAGAAAGATGTTGAAAAATTGCTTACATTTGTATTTAGAATAGTTTTCCTTTTTATATCCAAACAAGAGGGTATCTAGTCTTTTTGGTCGAGCCTGAGCTGGCGGCTGAGTCAACATCTACTTTACAGGTGTCGGTCATGGATTGGTTGCGTGATGAGTGCTGTCATTTTACTATTAATGAGATGTGATGAGCGGCGCACGAAGCCGGCATGGTCTGATGTGTCATAAATAGTGTAGGGGATGAAAAAATGATGGCGCCTGCCACATATTTAATGTGACGCTGATGTGTTGTCAGCGGGAAAGGTTTGAGGTTGAAGTCGTCATTTGGCTTGTAGCAAGGGGTGTCGAGAAGTAACGACTTTCGATTCGACCTTGCGAGGTGTAGAATAACTGGTCGAGTGGTCTCGTAGCAAGTCGTCTTCGGCAAGAGGACCGATAAGTACAGACCTTCGAGTTGACCTAAGGAGATGCCGACTCGGCGAGTCGACTAAGTCAGGATTCTTGGTAGTCCTGACCGTCAATTTGATTTGAGCGGTGCATGTAGGGGGACACCTGTCCGTTGTTGGCAAATGGCCATATTTTAACGTCTCGAAACACCACAACAATAAGTGATTGTGTTTTTTTTGCTTTGGATGGTTTAGGTTTTGGATTTTATTATGTGCATGTGATTTCTGTTGTGAAGAGTTGGGAGTTATTGCATTATGGTAGGAACGATGTTTTTGAGTTTTTAAAATTTGAACTGTTGTAGCAAATTTGAGAATGGATTGAGGTTTTGAATTTTATTATGTGCATGTCATTTTTGTTTTGAAGCTTTAATGAATTTTTTTATAGCAGCTCTAAAGAGCTGTTAGAAGTTGGTTGTTGGAATAAGTATGAAATTTGAGCATAGGTATGCTCACCTCTTTTCTTAACACCCTTTTTATTTTGTCTCTTTTGATGATAACCTCACAATGGTGAGCACATATAGTCTTCCTCATTGTGCACTTATTCCATCCAAACTAAAGAAAATGGGAAATATATATTTTCTATTCTTAGTTTCTTTTTTTTAGTTGTAAAACAAACAATGGATATGTGAGGAAATCCATTTTCAACCCTATTTTGTGGTGGACCAAATAAATTACTTAATATTTTAAGAATCCTCTAAAAACACATGAAAAATCATATTTATACTTGGAAATAAGTTTCCAGTAATCAAGGAAACCAACCAAACAACCCCTTTGTCACCCTTGGCCTTGGAGATGTGGGTCACAGGAAGTTGTAGGATCATTGGCAATATAAAATTGGGAGGAAGTATAGAGCACTGACTACGATCATACTCCCTTTAAAAGTAGGAGTTCGGAAAAATCTTTCTATGTTTAATATTACCCTTAGATTTTTTAAAATATTATATTGTTATACTAATCTATTCTAATTACTCTATCTTTTTTGAATTGGTAACCAAATGATTTATTTTATTCATAATGAGACTTAACATGTTATTGGATAAAATAAATATGTTTAATATAATTCAAATGCTTTACTTATTTCAGTTTGTAGAGAAATATAAAAAAATGCAAGCCAACACCTGCAAGTTTTTGGACTTCGTAAAAAGTATTCTCCAAGTATTTTAAATTGTAAAAACGGCCCTATAAATTCAAAATTTTATTAAAGCATCTTGAAAATTATAAATTTTATTTATCTCAATTTAGTGAGAAAGCAGAAAATATATATTAACTAGAAACTGAGAATTTTTTAACTTTGGAGAAAATATCTTGTAAGTTTTAAAAATTACCAAAACACCCCTAAAAAATCATAATCTATAAAAAAATAGCTTAAAATTTTCAAACCTATAAACATACTAAAAACCTTCAATAAACACACACAAGCCCAAAAAATTTATGAAATTTGTAATACACACTCTGAACTTTTTATAAATTACAAAATAAAACCCTCAAAATTATAAAATTTAAAAAAATCCTGATAGTTTCTCATCTAATAGTACATTAAAAATATAAGAACTATAAATATCCCTTACATAATTTATAATTTATAGAAAACACCCTTAAAGTTTTAAAAATTACAAATAAATGTTTAAAATTCAAAATTTATAAAATACCCTAAAAATTTCAAATTCATTAGTAAATTGAAAGAATAGGAATTATAAATAATCTATAAAAAATTTGCAAACTATAGAAAAGGCCTATAAGTTTAAAAAAAATTATAAAAATCCTTAAAATTCATAATTTATAAAAAAACATGAGAATTTCTAACCTGTTGTAAAACCCCGTAAATTTGAATATTTTATGATAAATAGTGATAAATATGTTATATGATAAAAAATAATATATTTTGATGTTTGAATATGATAAGAATTGATTTGAGATCAATTCAATGTATATTTGTGAAAATATAAGTGCAAATGCACAAAATATGCACAAATGCCAAAAGAGTGAAAATATGGGAATAATGACCAGTTATGAATTTTTATATTTTGCACATCTATGCAGTTAGAATTTGGAAAGGTATAACTGACTAAAGTTGTAGGTCTCTTCAACATCTTTCCAACAAGTCTTAGATCACCTCATTCTGAGGTCGGATGAGAAAGTTACAGCCAAAATACAGAAGGTTATTTTTCTAGTCAGACTAGGTTTCCTGGTTGGGGTCTAACAGGTTTGTTTCGGGTTTACCTCTATAAATACCTGTATTTTTCATGAAAATTCATTTCTTTTATTATATCTAAGAACCCTAACAGCCACCAAAACCCCATAAACCCTGTTTTAAATTCTTGGAGAAGACCGGAGGCTTTCAAGTTGGGTTTTTATTGATTTTTTTGGCTTTTGGAGTGGAGATCTCCTTCGACATTGCTTCTAACAAGTTTTTCTATAACCCCAGTCGAGTATCATCTCTACTAATCCCCCTCCTAGTTTTTAAAATATTTTTGAAGAGCTTTTAATGAGTTTTATAGAGCCTAATCAATTAATTTGTGTATAAAAATTGGATCTTTTGTATATATATATAAAGACTAGGTCTTTTCATGTTAAAGAGATTAAGCACGTATTTATAGAAGTATTTTAAGATCTAAAAATAATTTAAAATATTTTTTATCTGAATTTATATGTCTTATTCTTTGTTTTAAAGTTTCGTACATGATTGAAGGTTTACATATGATTTCTTGTGCAAATAATCATGCTTGTTATGTTCTGCTGAAAATCTGCTGCACATATATACTATTGAACTAGAAATTTGAAATAACAAATAAAATCCAAATTGAACCAAACTAATGTCAATTGAAAGATATGTGAATCTAGTTTTCAAAATAGAAAACCATACCTAAAGATAGTTTTCCTAGAGAAAGATATGCTTAAGTTACTGATAATATGTTCTGCAGAAAATCTGTTGCACATATAAAATGTTTAACTGGAAATTAAAAATATCATATGAACTCCAAACCAAACCAAATCAGTGTCAAATGATAGCTATGTGAGTCTAGTTTCCAAAACAAAAAACTATTCTTAAAAAGAGTTTGTCCAGAGAAAGATATTCTCAATTTAGTAATGATATATTCTGCAGAAAACTGCAGATGTGCTGATTTGAAATAAATTAATATATTACGTAAAGGTTATGATATATTCTGCAGAAAACTGCAGATGTGCTGATTTGAAATAAATTAATATATTACGTAAAGGTTTCATGAGTTTCGCTCTTGTTTGTTATTTTTGAGAGAGTTTCTCGATATTATATTATTATATTATAATGATTAAGAGCTGTTTAGTACCTGGGATGATGGTGAACTTCAGATGTGGACACGCACACCAAGATTTGTGCATGTATGCTATATTGTGTTAGATTGGCACACTTTTGACACGAGTTAAATTGATAAACACATATGAATAATGATGTTCTATACGTATCCGGAAATAGAAAGATGAAACCTATTTACCACAGAACGATTGAGTAAGAGTATTACAATAGGAAAATAATAAACCCTATTGCCACAGAACGATTGAGTAAGAGTATTACAATAGTATCGTTATTACATTATCCGGAATAGGAAAATAATAAACCCTATTGCCACAGAACGATTGAGTAAGATTATTACAATAGTATCATTATTATATGTATTTGGAATAGGAAAATAATAAACCCTATTGCCGCAGAACGATTGAGTAAGAGTATTACAATAGTATCGTTATTATATGTATCTCGAATAGGAAAATAATAAACCCTATTGCCGCAGAATGATTGAGTAAGAGTATTACAATAATATCATTATTGTATGTATCCGAAATAGGAAAATAATAAACCCTATTACTGCAGAGCGATTGAGTAACGAGCATTACAAAAGTATCGCTATAGTACAAGATGATGCACACATAGATAATTGATCAGTTGTAAGTTTTACTTCCCAGATAGATTGCCCATGAGTAGGGTATTTCCTTTGAGAATTTGATACACCCGTTATGAACGGCAGATATATTTGTTTTAGCTTAGTTGGTATCCTCTTATATTAGAGCAGGTCACTCGGACGTAATTCGAGATGAGATGATTATTCTTTATGTTGGAGATTGGAGTATTTATCATTGATTATTTGTTTTTCATTCATAGAGAGTTGTATGAATGATTTGATATATGTATGTACTGACTCTATTTTCTTATATACTCCTACCCCTTTCCCTGGGGAGAGGTAGTGATGATCTCGCTAGCGCTTTGACGCTTGTTGTTTTTCCCCCTTTCAGGCAGTGAGTCTGGCGCACGGAGAGTCGCAGGTTGATGGGACTTCTTAGTTGTCCATTTAGTTACTTATCATATTTTATAGTTATTGTAGAACTCCACATGTAGTTGATAAATTTTAGAATCTAGATTGGTATTTTGCTTCATAGAGTTGAGAGCTATTGTGAGACTTTGTTTATGTGACTCATTGTATTTGAGATTCAGTTCAGACTCAGAGATATGTCTATTTTATTCCAGTTGGGCTCATTATTGATTTTTCTTATGCTTCTTCTGTGTATATCCAGTGTTGTCATATTTCTATTTTTACCTGTTTGTACATTCACCTATTTATTGTTTCCACTAGAGAGATAGTGATTGTGATGGTGAAACTTGTCATAGCATGGTGGTTGGTGCTTGGCAGGTTTGACAATCCGGGTTTCACCTGGGACTGCAGCCTTGTATGAACCCTGGGGCCTCACAGTTGGTATCAGAGCTCTAGTTCCAGCATCCTTAGCATTATTTCTGTGTCAAATTGTGGAGCTAGGATAGAGTTTCCTAGGATTCACGTATCGAATCCGTTAGAAATTCCTAGAATGAGTGAGGATGATATGTGCGTATATCTTAAAATTTCAAAAAAATTTATGACAATTATTTTATGTTGATTTAAAGTATTTGCGTGAATACTATATGTTATGAATACGTATTGTGATACGTTATATATATGTATATATGTTTGCGATCTCACTTACTATGATCATAAGCTCTCCTCTCGATATTATAAATATTGGAACGAGGATGCAGTCAAGATAAAACTCATACCTGGAGAGCTGGGCAAGGATCGGCTTTATAGCACCGTTTGCAGAAACAGAGACTAGCAACACTTGTGGAGGGAGTAGCGAGCGACATTATATTTTCTGGAGTTCCACCACCCGTTGTACTAATTGTGCCAATTAAAGAGGTAATACTAATGATTATATTATCACAACCATTTGTTGATAGAGATACAAAGCAGGAGACTTGACTCTGTAAGAATAAGAAAGATGTATGACACTAAGAACACCATAGTGCAGGGCGCATTGGATTAATATGCAGCTTATAAAAAGGAATATGTGAAAATTCCTTAACGTAGACTCAGTATCAAACCAGAGGTTAAATATATTCAGCACAGAGGGTATCACCGTAGAATAGCAGCAAAGAATAGCTACGATTTCAGATTTTCATCGGGACAGTGAATATCACTTATTTGGGAAAATTTTGTTTACTTTTTCGACAAGCAGTTAGAGCTAGTTTGCTTAAAACAGTGAGATATGCCTATAGTTAATTACGAAATCAAGACTAGAATGATGGTAATGTCAAGGGCAAGAGGCCTATTATGGGATCTAGAGGACCCCAACAGCGGGGTAAGGAATTTTACTATCAACAATAAAGACATTACAAGAAGATAGCAAACATGATTTGATAATACCGCAGCAGCGCATGATTCGGGACACATGATACAATTATAACAAGATCGAACATAGAGCGAAGAATTATCACAGTACACCAGCAGGAGACTAGCATGATAGAGATCGGGGTCAATAATCTTAGGGTAGCAGTTACGGCCAGCATCGGAGGATAGATGTGCTACCGGTTATTCCGAGGATTTAGGGGTCTATAGGCCAGAATTGCGCTATTCAGAGTATTCATCAGTGCCAGATGGACCCATGTGTTTCACCGCCAACAGCGTAGCAGACGTCAGCCACCAGCATAGTTTATGTAGTCGCACCATGTGATCATAGTGCGAGCAGAGTTTTCATAGTAAATTTTTATCCAGCTCGAATCTTGTTGATTCAGAAGTTCGCATTTTTTTATCTATCATGATGTCATAATTAGACATCAGCTTGTAGTGCAGCGTTTCAGCATTCCATTATCAGTTTCTACTCTTTTAGGGGAGGTGTCCCTATTAGAGAGTATATGTAGGAGATGTGTCATCAGTATAGATGAGTTTGAGTTCATCTTTGTCATGGTCGTGTTGTGGATGTCGAACTTCGACGTCATTTTTACTATGAAATGGTTATCATCCTACAATATCAGTATCGACTGTTTTGCTAAAACAGTATACTTGTGAGCATTCGTTGGGATTGTATAGATAGTAGCAACCTCATAGGGTAACCAGAATGCATAGTCATTTCTGGCATACGTCGAAGAAGTGATGATACGAGATCGGGGTGCAGTTTTGAGCGAGACCAGAGTTGTCTCAGTATATCAGGATGTCTTTTAGGACATACCTATGTTTTCTCCAGTGAGAGAGGTTGTTTCCCTATATCGAGTTGCAGCAGGCACCGTACCGATTTTTCGAGCACCCTATCATATCTTATTGTTGGACCCTAGAGGGGGGTGATTAGGGTCTTATACTAATCTAATCCGATTAAATGCCAATTAAAATTAATTAATGAGTTATCCTAGCAAGTATGAAATATGACATGATATATGAGCTAGGATAAGCAATATGAATAATGAGATATATCTTATATGATAGAAATGTATGCAAGGATATATAAACAATACAAGGGTAAATAATCTAAACAAGATAGTGGATGATATAGAAATGAGTAATGCACAATTGGCGATATAAGATAAATGCAAAAACAAATACGCCAAAGACAAACTCAACAAGCAATATGATCACGGAGTTCGGACCTTCCGTCCTACGTCTCCGCTCCCCACTCCCGGGGAGAAATCCACTATCACAACCGGGTTTTCTACGTTCACCCGAATAACGTTTACACCTCACAGTATCGGTTTTCAACGCTCACCGAACAACGTCACTCCTCACAATCGGTTTTCTAGTTCACCGAAAACTTCACAACACACTCGGTTTTCTAGCTCACCAAAAACCTTACACCACTCACAATGTTTTTAAAACCCTTGTTTAAAAACTTCTTTAAAACATTCTTGATGCATGAAAAGAGATCAGCAATTGGGTATTTATACCCACTCAAGATCTCAACAAAAACCCCAAACAAAATGATAAAAAAGTCCCCAGAAGACAGCTCAGAAAAATAGCCATTAGTGTCTAACGGATCTATTGTCGGTCGACCGAAAATTCTGTCGGTCGACCGATGGAGAAGTTCGGTCGACCGACGGAAAAGTCCGGTCGACCGCTATCCAGGTCAAAACGAGAAGAACAAAAGCTGACTTATCCGGTCGACCGGTGCGGTCGACCGAAGGAAGCTCTCGGTCGACCGTCGACCGACAGACTCTCTGTCGCCCAGTGAGAAATGATCAACTGATCGGTCGACCGGGTCGGTCGACCGAAATCTGACACAGCTGAAAAACCTGATTTGCTGATTTTAAAAAGCTGTTTAAAAATATCAAACAAATTCCAAAAAATGTAAAACTTTGGGGAATGATTGTAGACATGATAATAAACATGCTACAACGACTGGTTTCGAAAAAGGACTTCCCAAATGAAAAATATCATCATTTTACAAAATAGTCCAAAACATGAAAACCTGAAAATTGATATTTTGATATTTTGACTTAAACAACATTTTGAAACCTTATGAAATGATTGTATAGACTTGATAAAAGATATAACATGTTGTTATGAAGTCTATAACCTAGAAATACCATATTCTCATAAAATTGCATATTCTATGCAATATATACAAAACACTAAATATGATTTCATTAAATATAACTTGTTAAAGACGAAATCATATATAGGCACATAAACGTGAAACAAAATAGTATTTTACAATTTTATTTATTTGTTTCATATATAAACTCGAAACCTATTAAACCAAAAAACATATATGTATATATATATATATAACTGTATATATACAAAACCAAAACCAAAGCGTGTATGTGTGTATATGATTGAGCTTAAAGTACTAACACACATAATATAAAACCTAAAACTAATTTACCCAAGCTTGATCTTGATCTTCATTGTAGCTCAACTTGGTACACATGCGGATGAAGCTTGAACTTGATCTTTAACTTGAATTGTATAGGCTTCAACCCGACATTCCGCCAACCTCCTTTGGATATGATCGTTGAAGCTCTATTCCATCCATCCTCCAACAACGTTGTTTGTCTACAAAACATAGGAATGCACAAACACTAGACAAACAATATTAGTGGTAAATTGTTTGTTAAACATCATCAAAACAAGAAGGCCAACAATCTCCCCCTTTTTGATGATGACAAACAATTTACAAAAAGAAGTATATGCATGAAGTAAATGACATATACAAGATAATACACATGCATATACATGTATACTCACAATATTTCTCCCCCTTTGACAACATCAAAAAGGGGACAAAAAGAATAAGAGAGCGAAAGCTCCCCCTACCAATAAGCATAGATGAATATTAAACAAGTATAGGGATTGCTCCCCCTATCAAAAAGCCATATAGAATGCTCCCCCTATCAATAAGCATAGGTGAGTATCAAACAAGTATAGGGATTGCTCCCCCTATCAAAAAGCCATATAGAATATATGCGATGAAGATCATGGCAAAAACATATGTGAGCAAGCATACATGAATATGCTAAAAATTTACTCACATACATGAAGATAATGAGAACACATATAAATATGTCAATATGAAAATAGTGTCTCATTAACACAAAAAAATATAAAAACCATATAAAAGAATAGATTTATGAAATCAAAAGAAGAGGAACATGAGAATCATGCAAAAAGTTTTCAAATGAAAACAATTCAACCAAAAGAAATCATAAATCAAAGTTTATATTCAAAAACAATGTTTGATCAATAAAGAAAAATTTTCTTTACATAACTTGATCAAACCACTCATAGAATACATTATAAAGCACGAATAGATGATCCATTAGCACAAACACATAAATATCATCATATAAGTGAATTATAATGAATTCAAAAACAACAAATCAAAACACAATTTTTAAGAGAGGCAACAATTATATCAAGCTCTTGAGCTTGTTCCAACCCATATAATCATTTTAGCATCCGGTAAACTTGATTTGGGAATAAACACCCAATAAACCCGGAGGGTTATATAAATACAAACCTCTCATCAAAACAAAACAAATAATCATGAAAACAAAAGATTTTATCAATTATAAATTTATTTTCATAATCAAAATATTTTAAGACATAATTTTAAAACCAAGAAAGGAAAAAGTAAGAACACTAAAATTCTTGGTTTAAAGTTTAAATTTGTTTTGGTACCCAAGAACTCTTGGTACCAAAAGATTTAGGGACATGACCCCTATCAATAAAGCTCAAAGCCTTAGGGTTATGAACCCTCTTAGGCACATATGGTGCACTAACATGGTCAAAACAATATTCATTCAAATGACCCTTCCGATTGCAATTTGTGCAATGAAAGAGATCCATTTGTTTTTGTGGACCATTAGCTCGTGCACGGGAATCATTTGCAAATAAAGATTTTCTTTTAAAATTATTTTGCAAATGAGAAACATCATTAAACAAAGGTGGTTTACTTGAGAAATTTGGCAAGTTTGAATATTTATTCAAATCATAACAAAACTTCGCCAAATGGCCAAATCTACCACAAACATCACATTTAAACTTTTGTGGCTTAATAAAATCATTTGGCAAAGGTGAAGTCTTTTTCAAATCATAGCAAAATTTTGCCAAATGGCCAAAACGTCCACAAATATCACATTTAAACACATTTGCATGTTTATGATGTGCATGATAAGCATATGCATGTGTATGTGATGAGGAAGCTACATGAGATGCACAAGAAAGATTAATATTCTTATGTTTTTGTGCATCATAGCAAAATTTAGCTAGATGGCCTTTACGGCCGCAAATTGAACACTTATAAACTTTGCTATATATGTGTGCATGATGAGTAGATGATGATTTAGACTTGGCACACATATCCATAAGCTTCTTATGATTATTGATGCATGTTTTCAAAGTTGAATCTAAGGATGAAATGCATTTTTTCATAAGATTCAAGTCTTCATTTTTTGGCACATATGCACCTTTAGAAGTAGAACATAAATAGTTATCTATAAAAGAAGCCGTATCATTTTGTATGTTCTTTACTTCTAACATGGCATTATCTCTTTCATGAGTTAAGCTAGAAATGGATGATGTTAATTTTTCATTTTCCAAGTTTAACATATCATTGTTTTCTTTAAGATTTTCATTTTCTTTAGCAATGATATCAAACTTGGATACTAGCTTCTCATGATCGGATTCTAAATTATCATGCTTGCATTTTAAATCATTAAAATCTTTATGTAATTTGTTGTAGGCATGCAATAATTTCTTAGATGCACAAAGAAGTTCATCACTAGATAATTCATTATCGGGTTCGAACTTGCAAACCTCACTAGGGCTATCGCCTAGTGGCCGTGTGCATGATGAAGCTCCAATATTACTTGAGGAAGAGTCCGCCGGAATCCTTTGGATCTCCTCCAAGTTACCATGATGTGCTTCTATGAATGTCCACAATTTGTAAGCACTATCAAAAGAAACAAGCTTGTTAGAAATAGAAGAATCAAGTGCATTATGCATATATTCTAACACAATCTTGTTCATGGTAAACAATCTTTTGTCATTTTTACTCCACTTGGATTTCTCCATAGTGGGTACAATATAAGCATTATCAATAATTCCCCATAGATCAATATTTTTAGATTGCACAAAAAGTTTAAATCTAGAAGCCCATTGTGCATAGGGAAAGTTAATGAATTTAGGAGCAACATTGGATTCATAGCCTAACAAAGGTGCACAATTCATGTTCATGATAAATATATGTGTGCAAGCAAGACAAATGCAATCAAAACAAGATTAGCACAAAAAGATAACTTGGATCTTTAACTCAAGGCGATTAGACCTTAAATCAAAGAGCACCAAGCTCTGATACCAATTGTTGGACCCTAGAGGGGGGGTGATTAGGGTCTTATGCTAATCTAATCCGATTAAATACCAATTAAAATTAATTAATGAGTTATCCTAGCAAGTGTTTGGTTCAAAAGTCAGTTTTGTCATGGAATTCATTATATCTTCGGTCGATTACAATAAATTCAAAAAAGAGATAGCCTTTTTATAAGACTCCTTTTACACAACAAAATGAAAATTACAACTCTTGAGAAACAAACGCAGGATCGTTGTTTGGATCGCTGCTTGCGTGGGATCTTTGCCTGTGCCGGGAGCGCT
Organism: Asparagus officinalis; assembly: GCF_001876935.1. Taxonomy (NCBI): domain Eukaryota; kingdom Viridiplantae; phylum Streptophyta; class Magnoliopsida; order Asparagales; family Asparagaceae; genus Asparagus; species Asparagus officinalis. Next base: position 9,374,189 of record NC_033800.1, on the reverse strand, counting down.
TTGACTCGTGGACCACCAAATCACAGATTCTGATTGAATCGTGAGGGGTTTATGATTCTGACTTCGTTTATCGAAGTGAGAACTTGAAACGATATCTTATCAAGGTAAGATAGTCGTTCTTCTTGAAATCAAGTCAAAGCCTGAATATTAAGGAGTTGCCGAAGCTTGAGTACTCTGCCCTCTCTGCTCTGAAATCAGCCTGTGGATGCTCTCTGATCAGCCCTCTTCAAAAATGGCCTTCAGGGGGGTATTTATAACCCATAGGAACAGTTGGCGGAAAACAGGCTCGCGAGACAGCATTTGCTGTCTCGGCTGTCGAGACAGTGTTTGCTGTCTCGACGGGCGAGACAGTGTTTGCTGTCTCGGCCCGCGAGACAGTCTGTCTCGCCCAGCGAGACAGTAAATACTGTCTCGGAAAACGAATATTCTTGACAGTTTCTCGCTGTAACTGCCTTCCCACGTTTTAAACTCCGTTATTCTGGTGGTTATCAACGTGATTCTCGCCCACAACGTTCCCCACATTCTTGAACAGTTGGTGACCACGTGTCGACGGTTTCTGAATGTTTGAAAACTGTCTTGCGTGCGAGACAGCAAAGTCTGTCTCGCACGGCGAGACAGCAAAGGCTGTCTCGCACGGCGAGACAGTCCATACTTGTGTCCTTTTATTGATTTTTTTGGATGATCTTCTCTCCAGCTGTATTTGGATATCTTTCAGCATTTTTTAACGCCTACAGCAAGTATGAAATATGACATGATATATGAGCTAGGATAAGCAATATGAACAATGAGATATATCCTATATGATAGAAATGTATGCAATGATATATAAACAATACAAGGGTAAATAATCTAAACAAGATAGTGGATGATATAGAAATGAGTAATGCACAATTGGCGATATAAGATAAATGCAAAAACAAATACGCCAAAGACAAACTCAAATAAGCAATATGATCACGGAGTTCGGACCTTCCGTCCTACGTCTCCGCTCCCCACTCCCGGGAAAAAATCCACTATCACAACCGGGTTTTCTACGTTCACCCGAACAACGTTTACACCTCACACTCGGTTTTCTAGCTAACCGAAAACTTTACAATCGACACTCTTGCAATCACACTCTACACCCTCACAAGTGTTGGACCTAGCCGTGTCTCCCTCAAGTGCTCGGTTACAACCTCTCCCTAGGCACGTCAACCGACGCCACTCCTCTTGGGACGATCCCCGACTCTCACCACACACTCCTCACTCGGTGTACAAGTGTATTACAAAGTGAATCTCACAATAAGCACAATATAACAAATGATTGGTCTCAACTATGGATGAGAACACAATGAAAGCACAACTCAAAGTTACAATCTCTCACCACCCAACTATACTATGTATGGAAGATACAATAAGCTCAATGTGGGTGTGTGTAACAATGAGTAATATAAAATCAAATCTAAACTCAATATAAAACTAGCTTTAATAGAAATGATAATTGACAAATAACAAATGAAAGCTAGAGTAGAGTTTAGAAAACTTCTCAATGGAAGACAAGATGGAGAGATGGAGATTGGAGCCCAAACAAGAAGATGATCTCCTCCACTTGTGAAAACTTCTTCACAAACAAAAAACAAACCCTTAAACACACTTAAACTCTTTTTAAAACCCTTGTTTAAAAACTCTTTTAAAACATTCTTAGATGCCTGAAAAGAGATCAGCAATTGGGTATTTATACCCACTCAAGATCTCAACAAAAACCCCAAGCAAAAGACAAAAGAGCCCCTTAAATATATCAAATAAATTCTAAAAAATGTAAAACTTTGGGGAATAATTATAGACATGATAATAAACTTTGGTTATCAGAAAGGACTTCCCAAATGAAAAATATCATCATTTTTCAAATATGTTCAAAAACATGAAAACCTGAAAATTGATATTTTGATATTTTGACTTAAACAACATTTTGAAACCTTATGAAATGATTGTATAGACTTGATAAAAGATATAACATGTTGTTATGAAGTCTCTAACCTAGAAATACAATATTTTCATAAAATTGCATATTCTATGCAATATATACAAAACACTAAATATGATTTCATTAAATATAACTTGTTAAAGACGAAATCATATATAGGCACATAAACGTGAAACAAAATAGTATTTTCCAATTTTATTTGTTTGTTTCATATATAAACTCGAAACCTATTAAACCAAAAAACATATATGTATATATATATAACTGCATATATACAAAACCAAAACCAAAGCGTGTATGTGTGTATATGATTGAGCTTAAAGTACTAACACACATAATATAAAATCTAAAACTAATTTACCCAAGCTTGATCTTGATCTTCATTGTAGCTTAACTTGGTACACATGCGGATGAAGCTTGAACTTGATCTTTAACTTGAATTGTATAGGCTTCAACCCGACATTCCGCCAACCTCCTTTGGATATGATCGTTGAAGCTCTATTCCATCCATCCTCCAACAACGTTGTTTGTCTACAATACATAGGAATGCACAAATACTAGACAAATAACATTAGTGGTAAATTGTTTATTAAACATCATCAAAACAAGAAGGTCAACACTTATGGCACCCACTGAGAGGAGGGAGCTACAGATTTAGGTAGATGAGTTGTTAACTCAGGGTTTTATTTGTCGGAGTCATTTTCATGGGAGCACAGGTTTTCTTCATGGGGAAGAAGGACTATAGCATGCGATTGTGTATTGATTATCGTGAGTTAAACAAGGTTATTTTCCAGATCATGGATCCACTATCGAGGATTTATGACTTGTTTGACTAGCTGCGAGGAGCGTGGCATTTCTCGAAGATTGATCTTCATTCTAGTTATTTCCAGTTGTGATTGCAGTAAATGGATGTTTCCAAAACCGCATTTTCTGACTCGATATGGGTCTTTTGAGGTCTTGTCATGCCATTTGGGCTGATTAATGCACTCGCGGTATTCATGGATTTGATGAATCGGGTTCATATTAGGATCAGTTCGTAGTTATTTTATTAACGACATCATTATCTTTTCGAGATCGGAGACAGAGCGCGAGCAACATCCTCTATTGGCATTGTGGGGATAGCGGACAATCGAGATTAGAGGCATCAGTGATACGCCGAGTTCAGAAAATACGAGTTTTGGCTATAAGAGATTAGATTTTTAGGCCACGTCATCAGCAGGTGGGGCATAACAGTGGATCCAGCCATTGTTGAGGATGTACTTGATTGGGAGCCACTAAGAACCATTACAGGGGTTCGTAGTTTTAGAATAGTATGAGAGAAAGTTTATTCAGGACTTTTTGAAGATTGTGATACTACTTACACACCTTACAAAGAAGGGTGTATAGTTTGTTTTGGGCACCGGGTGCCAGGAAGCCTTTAAGACTATTAAGACTAGATAGACTACAATAACAATTTTGACTGTTCTAAACAGTGATACGACATTTATCATTTACATGGACACATCATTAGCAGGACTACGAGGTGTTTTGATGCAGACCCGGAGGGTATGACTTATTTCACGACAGTTTAGGCGCATCGTAACAGATATACAGTACATCCATGCACAAGGAAAATGTACAAGGATCTGAAGAGGCATTTTTGGTAGAGTGGTATGCGCAGAGGGATTGCAGATTATGTGGCTAAGTGTTATATCTGCCAATAAATTAAGGCAGAACATCAGAGACATGCAGGAACCCTACAGCTTTTACCCACTCCTGAGTGGAAGTGGGTATATATTTCCATGGATTTCATAGTGGGGTTGCCTAAGTCAAAGAAAAGAAATGATTCTATTTGGTTTATAGTGGATAGATTGACTAAGTCTACACATTTCTTACCAGTGAGGACGACTTATACGACAGATATGTATGCGAGGATTTTCGTTCGGGAGATTGTTAGATTGCATGGAGTTTCGGAGATGATTGTATCAGATTGGGGATCAGGCTTCACATCTCATTTTTGGAGGAGTTTCCAGGATGCTTTTGGCAGTCAGTTGTCATTTAACAGCGTTTTTCACCCCCAGACAGATGGTCAGACCGAGAGGGTGAATCAGATCTTTGAAGACATGCTGAGAGCATGCATTATGGATTTTCAGGGTAGCTGGGAGGATCACATCCCATTGATTGAATTTACATATAATAATAGTTATCAAGCTACTATCAGGATGGCACCGTATGAAGCTTTATACGGGAAACCTTACAGATCACCTATATGTTGGGCAGAGCCAGAGGATAGTTTATTGATTGGTCCAGAGTTAGTTAGACAGACCACAGAGAAGGTGGCATTAATTCGAGAGCGCATTCTTACAGCGCAGAGTTGGCAAAAGAGCTATGCAAATCAGAGGAGACGACCTTTAGAGTTCCAGGTCGGAGACTCAGTTATGTTGAAAGTATCACCGATGAAGGGCGTTCAGCGATTTGGTAGACGGGGGGAAGCTTGCCCCGTGATATGTTAGTCCTTTCAGGATCATCGAGCGCATTGGAGCTGTTTCTTACAGGTTAGATCTTCCAGCATCGATGTCGAGTGTACACGATGTCTTTCATGTTTCGATACTTAAGAAGCATCTGCGGGATGATGAGCAACAGAGAGTGGTTGATTCACCATAGATTGAGATTCAGGATGACTTGACTATCATAGAGATTTCGGTATGCATACTTGCTAGAGAGAATAAAAAACTTAGGAATAAAGTCATTCCATTAGTGAAAGTTCAGTGGAACCGGCAAGGAGCCGAAAAGATTTCTTGGGAGCACGAGGAGGATGTTCATCGTGACTACCCGTACCTGTTTGGACATCTATGATATTGATAAATTCTTATGCTTATGTGCTTTGATAGTAGTCTTTATCTATGTTGTTTAGTCACATTTATATTTATCTTTAACACTAGAATGGAGATATTGTCACCTGATCCTTAATCATTTGAAACATATGGTATATACATGAGGATTTCCTTGTTTGGATTATTTCGCTCGACGTACCAATTTCGTTTAATTAGGGATTTAGGGGAGAATGTTTGCATTCTAGGTTGTTAACTTTAAATATCATTGTGCTAATACTATGAGATGGGTGCAGAAGAAATTCTTAATATGAATTACACCTTCTTATTATTTTTTCTTAGTTTTTAATCTTTAAGATGCGATTGTGGAATTTCGGGGACGAAATTCTTTTAAGGGGGGAGAATGTAAAACCCCGTAAATTTGAATATTTTATGATAAATAATGATAAATATGTTATATGGTGAAAAATAATATATTTTGATGTTTGGATATGATAAGAATTGATTTGAGATCAATTCAATGTATATTTGTGAAAATATGAGTGCAAATGCACAAAATGTGCACAAAGACCAAAAGAGTGAAAATCTGGGAATAATAACCAGTTATGAGTTTTTATATTTTTCACACTGATGTAGTTAGAATTTGGAAAAGTATAAAATACAAAAGTTTTAGGTATCTTCAACAGATTTTCAACAAGTCTTAGATCACCTCATTCCGAGGTCGGATGAGAAAGTTACATCTAAAATACAGAAGGTTATTTTCCTAGTCAGACTAGGTTTCCTGGTTCGGATCTAACAGGTTTGTTTCGAATTTACCTCTATAAATACCTATATTTTTCACAAAAATTCCTTTCTTTTATCATATCTAAGAACTCTAACAGCCACCAAAACCCCATAAACCCTATTTTGAATTCTTGGAGAAGACTGGAGGCTTTCAAGTTGGGTTTTTGTTGATTTTTTTGGCTTTTGGAGTGTAGATCTCCTTCGACGTTGCTTTTAACAAGTTTTCCTATAACCCCAGGTGAGTATCATCTCTACTAATCCCCCTCCCAGTTTTTAAAATATTTTTAAAGAGTTTTTAATGAGTTTTATAGAGCCTAATCAATTAATTTGTGTATAAAAAATGGATCTTTTGTATATATGTATAAAGACTAGGTCTTTTCATGTTAAAGAGATTAAGTACGAATTTATAGAAGTATTTTAAGATCTAAAAATAATTTAAAATATTGTTTATCTAAATTTAGATGTCTTATTCTTTATTTTAAAGTTTCGTGCATGATTGAAGGTTTACATATGATTTCTTGTGCAAATAATCATGCTTGTTATGTTCTGCTGAAAATCTGTTGCACATATATACTATTGAACTAGAAATTTAAAATAACAAATGAAATCCAAATTGAACCAAACTAATGCTAATTGAAAGATATGTGAATCTAGTTTTTAAAACAAAAAACCATACCTAAAGATAGTTTTCCTAGAGAAAGATATGCTCAAGTTACTGATGATATATTCTGCAGAAAATCTGCTGCACATATAAAATGTTTAACTGGAAATTAGAAATATCATATGAACTCCAAACTGAACCAAATCAGTGTCAAATGATAGCTATGTGAGTCTAGTTTCCAAAACGAAAAACTATTCTTAAAAAGAGTTTGTCCAAAGAAAGATATTCTCAATTTACTAATGATATATTCTGCAGAAAACTGCAGATGTGCTGATTTAAAATAAATTGATATATTACGTAAATGTTTCTTGAGTTTCGCTCTTGTTTGTTATTTTTGAGAGAGTTTCTCGATCTTGTACTTTTATATTATAATGATTAAGAGTTGTTTAGTACCTGGGATGATGGTGAACTTCAGATGTGGACACGCACACCAAGATTTGTGCATGTATGCTATATTGTGTTAGATTGGCACACTTATGACACGAGTTAAATTGATAAACACATATGAATAATAATATTCTATACATATCCGGAAATAGGAAGATGAAACCTATTTGTCGCAGAATGATTGAGTAAGAGTATTATAATAGTATCGTTATTACATGTATCCGGAATAGGAAAATAATAAACCATATTGCCGCAGAACGATTAAGTGAGAGTATTACAATAGTATCGTTATTATATGTATCCGGAATAGGAAAATAATAAACCATATTGCCTTAAAATGATTGAGTAAGAGTATTATAATAGTATCGTTATTATATGTATCCGGAATAGAAAAATAGTAAACCCTATTGCCACAGAACGATTGAGTAAGAGTATTACAACAGTATCATTATTATATGTATCCGGAATAGGGAAATAATAAACCCTATTACTGCAGAGCGATTGAGTAACGAGCATTACAAAAGTATCGCTATAGTACAAGATGATGCACACATCGATAATTGATCAGTTGTAAGTTTTACTTCCCAGATAGATTGCCCGCGAGTAGGGTATTTCCTTTGAGAATTTGATACACCCGTTATGGACAGTAGATATATTTGTTTTAGCTTAGTTGGTATCCTCTTATATTAGAGCAGGTCACTCGGACGTAATTCGAGATGAGATGATTATTCTTTATGTTGGAGATTGGAGTATTTATCATTGATTATTTGTTTTTCAGTCATAGAGAGTTGTATGAATGATTTGATATATGTATGTACTGACTCTATTTTCTTATATACTCCTACCCCTTCCCCTGGGGAGAGGTAGTGATGATCTCGCTAGCGCTTTGACGCTCATTGTTCAGGCAGTAAGTCTGGCGCACGGAGAGTCGCAGGTTGATGGGACTTCTTAGTTGTCCATTTTGTTGGACCCTAGAGGGGGGTGATTAGGGTCTTTTGCTAATCTAATCCGATTAAATGCCAATTAAAATTAATTAACAAATTATTCTTGCAAGAGAGATATTCAATATGTTACAAGCAAGAATAAGCAATATGAACTAAGGTAAATATCCTAGCAAAGTGATATACTATGAGATATATGCAAGGATATATAAACAACACAAAGGTAAACAAAATGAACTAGATAGTGGATGAAATAAATGAGCAATGCACAATTGGCGATATAAGATAATAGGCATGAATGAAAAAGAACGCCAATGACAAACTCAAACACACGATATGATCACGGAGTTCGGACCTTCCGTCCTACGTCTCCGCTCCCCACTCCCGGGGAGAAATCCACTATCACAACCGGGTTTTCTACGCTCACCCGAATAACGTTTACAACCATACTATGTCGGTTTTCAACGCTCACCGAACAACGTTCACTCCTCACACTCGGTTTTCTAGTTCACCGAAAACTTCACAACACACTCGGTTTTCTAGCTTACCGAAAACCTTACAACACTCACAATGTAACAAATATAAATTTGTTCTCAACAATAGATGAGAACTCAATTAAGCACAACTCAATGTTACAATCTCTCACAACCCTAATATACTATGTATGCAAATACAATAAGCTCAAGTGGGTGTGTGTAACAATGAGATAATATAATCAAATCTAAACTCAATATAAAAACTAGCTTTAAAGAATGATAATCAAATAACTAAGCAAATGTAAAGCTAGATAGAGTTTAGAAAACTTCTCCAATAGATGACACATGCTGACGAAAGAACAAATGAGCGGTCGACCGGATCGGTCGACCGAAATCTGATACATGAAAATAAATGCTGAAAACTGTTTTGCTGATTTTAAAACCCTGTTTAAAAATATCAAATAAATTCCAAAAAATGTAAAACTTTGGGGAATGATTGTAGACGTGATAATAAACATGCTACAATGACTGGTTTCGAAAAAGGACTTCCCAAATGAAAAATATCATCATTTTACAAAATAGTCCAAAACATGAAAATATGAGATACTTGAATTTTGATGTTTTGACATAAACCAACTTTTGAAACTTTGTGAAATGTTTTTATAGACTTAGTAAAACATGTATAAACTGATGTTCAAGTCTACAAACTACGAATACAATATTTTCACAAAATTGCATATTCTATGCAATGTTTTCAAAAACACAATAGTAAATATGAAATATGTGATTTCATATTATAAACATAAAAACTCAAAAACTATGTATGTATATATATAACTATATATATGCATAGAAACCAAAACTTATGTATATATATATAACTATATATATATACGAAGAAACCAATAAATGTGTGTGTATAGATATTGAGCTTAGAGTATATAACACACATAATATAAAATCTAAAACTACATTACCCAAGCAATCTTGATCTTCAATTAAGCTTGACTTGGTACACTTGCGGATGAAGCTTGTAATTGGATCTTTAACTTGAATTGACGTTGCTTCACTCCACAATTCCGCCAACCTCCATTTGATATGATCGTTAAGGCTCGATTCCATCCATCCTCCAACTACGTTGTTTGTCTATAATAAATAAGAAAACACAAATACTAGACAAACAATATTAGTGGTAAATTGTTTGTTAAACATCATCAAAATAAGAAGGCCAACACATTTAGTTACTTATCATATTTTATAGTTATTGCAGAACTCCACATGTAGTTGATAAATTTCAGAATCTAGATTGGTATTTTGCTTCATAGAGTTGAGAGCTATTGTGAGACTTTGTTTATGTGACTCATTGTATTTGAGATTCAGTTCAGACTCAGAGATATGTCTATTTTATTCCAGTTGGGCTCATTATTGATTTTTCTTATGCTTCTTCTGTGTATATCCAGTGTTGTCATATTTCTATTTTTACCTGTTTGTACCTTCACCTATTTATTATTTCTACTAGAGAGATAGTGATTGTGATGGTGAAACTTGTCATAGCATGGTGGTTGGTGCTTGACAGGTTTGACAATCCGGGTTTCACCTGGGACTACAGCCTTGTGTGAACCTTAGGGCGTCACACCTGTAGACACTAAAATAAATATATAAAATTACTAGCAACCCCTAGAAAATTAAAATTTTGTAAAAATATCATACACCTTTTAAAAGTATAGGTTTAGAAAAAAACTTTTCATGGTAAATAATACCCATAATGTTTTTAAAAAGAACATAAATAATTGAAAACCTATTAATTAAATTTAAAATTTACAAAAAATACCCTTAAAGTATAGTACATTACAAATTATCCCTCCAAAGTTTGAAAATTTTCAATGATTTTTTTATAATTTCTTGATTTTAATGTAATGTTTAATAGTTTTTGTGTATGTATATATTACAAATTTTAGGGATTTTTTTACACTTTTTAAAACTATTGTGGGTGTTTATTTTATAGTTTTTTAAATTTTTATTGTATTTTGAGTGTAATGCACATATATATCAATTGATGATGATATTGAAGAATAAGTCGTTCTTAAAATTATTAGACCATAATTAAGTGTGCACATCACTATTCCTAGGCAATATAGTTTATATATGCAAAAAATTTCAGATAATCTATATATTGGTTAAAAATATTTTTACTTTAATGTACTATTTTTTTATAAATTTTATTTAATATGAACCCACCATATAATTTTGATTGTGGTCATCATAATTTTAATATGTTTGATTGATTGACTATATACATATATAGAACATAGATTACTTTACTTCCTCACATGAACTAATATTTGGTGCTTAATAATTTAAATTATTACTTTTAAATTTAATATAAAGAGGAGCTCTGATAACATTTATTTATTTACCTACAGCATCATACAATATCAATTCCTATTTTTTACTGGAGATTTATTCCATAGTTATTTTGCGTATCAAATTAGTAACTAAAATAATAATTATTTATGCTTAAATTAGGATGATTGTAGTTGGTCACTCACTCTGAAATTTTTATGAAAATATATACCTTACTTTTTGTAGCTATCTGCAGTGCCCATGTATATTTTATAAATTAGTTTTTAATTTGATATGTTAAATTATTTTTCCTTTGTAGAAATTACTTTCTTGACTTTTAGACTGTATAATCACTATATCACTATTCTAACATAGAAAGGACCTCACTCTAAATAGGCTTCAAGCCAATATTTGAGTTGCACCGAAGTATATACTATTGCTACTATGTGTATATATTTTTAGAAAATCATATCAACACTTTTTAAATAGAAGAGAAATATTCTAACCTCTGATATTATAAAAATTAAATATAGCAAATTGAATGATTAGCAAAAGAGAACTTACATCAGAAAAATGTGAATAATAAGATAAAGAGGAAATGTAATGGCATTGCTAATAGTACTAAAAATAGCAAACTATAATGTAAAGTTAACCTATTTTATGGAGCCCAACTACTGGCTATAAGCATCGAGGTTTTCATATATATACTTTATAATTTATTAAAAATGGTTATATGATCTTATATAATAAAATTGATTTAATATTGAATAGTAATATCGTTGTAATAATATCATTATTAGAAAAAATTCTTTATGAATTGATATGTTCTTTACGATATATAAGCTATGCACTCCAAATTCTTGTATCTTTTATAGAGCCAAAAAGTTTAAATATGAGCCTCTAACATGTTGCTCTCACAAACAGCAAAATCTACTTAGGAGATATGAATATTCTAGATGAGTTATGTATCCTATATACAATATAATTGTCCTAGGCAAGTGAGTTATAATAATATTTTTTATACACATCATTTGGGGTAAGATTTGATAAGGACCTTGCATCAAAGTTTTTTTAAATATTTAGAGCATATGGCGAAATACATCATAATCTTCATGTTCTAATTTCGTAAGAAAATAATTCTTCACACTTTTAGTTTTACTTCTATGATACAGAGAATGAGCTATAAAATTGAATGAGAATATTATTTTAGATAATATAAATATGAGTAAAACATCAACTAAAAGTTAACGTGGATATGAGTCAAACCACGACTAAAAGTTTAATGGATATATTACAAGTAAATTCATATACAAAATTTCTTTGCGAATTGAATGATCACCCATCTTTTGAAGACTTCAAGATACTAATAAATAAAGATATTGTACTATATTAATACATTTATAACTCACAAAATAGTAGATCACGTGGCCACAGTCTGGGTTGAAAGGAAACAATAACAAAATTTTATTTAAGAGAGCTTATTGAGTTGATGATCACTATAAAAAATATTATTTTCTTTTTTTTTACTCTATTTTTATTAATTTAAATAATCATAATATTCAACCACGTGCATTGTGTAGGCGTCAAAAAATGCTGAAAGGAATCCAAACACAGCTCAAAAGGAAGTCATCCAAAATATCAAAAAGAACACAAGTATAAACTGTCTCGCATGCGAGACAGTCTTTACTGTCTCGCAGGGCGAGACAGACTTTTACTGTCTCGCCCACGCGAGACAGTCTTCACTGTCTCGCCGTGCGAGACAATCTTTACCTGTCCCGCCCACGCGAGACAGTCTTTACTGTCTCGCCGTGCGAGATAGAATTTACTGTCTCGCACGTGAGACAGCTCTCAGAGGCCCAAAACTACTTTGCATAACCGCCAACACGTGGTCACTAACTGTTCAAGAACGTGGGAAACATTGTGGGCGAGAATCACGTTGATAACTGACAAAATAACGGAGTTTGAAACGTGGGAAGGCAGTTACAACGAAAAATGCCAGGAATATTCCTTTTCCGAGACAGTGTTTACTGTCTCGCGGGCCGAGACAGCAAACACTGTTGATAAGATATCGTTTCAAATTCTCACTTCGATAAACGAAGGAAGAATCATTAAACCCCTCACGATTCAATCAGAATCTGTGATTTGGTGGTCCACGAGTCAAAGCGCTCCCGGCACAGGCAAAGATCCCACGTAAGCAGCGATCCAAACAACGATCCTGCGTTTGTTTCTCAAGAGTTGTAATTTTCTTTTTGTTGTATAAAAGGAGTCTTATAAAAAGACTATCTCTTTTGAATTTGTTGTAATCGACCGAAGATATAATGAATTCTATGACAAAGTCAACTTTTGACGAAAACAAGCTGGCGACCACAGTGGGAGTCAACGGTCTCGCTGCCGAGACCGTCGTGTCGCAGCCGATCAAGATTCCAGTTGAATCCATGGTCGAATACGAATGAGACCGTCGTGTCGCAGCCAACCATCAAGATCCTAGTTGAATCAACGGTCGAGTACGAGTTCGACCAAGCGAAGTTTGAGGAGTATTTATCATCCTCATCTGTAAAGTCTTCCTCGCCTCGCAAATGCAGGAAGATTTCATCTTTGTTGAAGTTGTCAAACACTACAGATGAAGACTCTAGCTTAATTGTTCCTGAGGATCCTACTCGCAACCTCTCTGCTCATAATGACTCTTCTTCAATTAAGGAGTCATTAAATCAAAGCCCGCCGGCATTGACGAAAAGAGCTCGTCAGAGACAACGCCAACGCCGCACTTGTCAAATAGCTAAGGCCTTGGAACAAACCGACGGAGTTTGTTATCATGCGGACTTAGAGACGAGGAGGCATCGAGTGGTTCAGTTGTCTCAACAACCAATCATTCATGTCTCTGCTAAACTCACGACGGAGGAATGGACTATTGTCAAAAGGACTCGTTCGACCCTCAAAGAACGTATACAAAAACGTCGTGCAAATGCTGCTCATGTCCGAACTCTCCTACAACAAAGACGAGAAAAGAGGAAGGAAACAGTGACCAAAGAACCACCAAAACTCTGCCAAGTTTGGATTCCAAAGTCTGGACTTATGCAAAATCAGCATTCAGAGCCCGTTAAGACTCCATACCCGCAAGGGGGTGGTTTTAAACGTGCGACTCCTGACATAACCTTGGATCGCTCAAAGACAAAAATAAATTGTCCTGAGAATGCCAACAAGGTTTTATACCCCCAGAAGAAGACGCATTCACCAAATGATATCGTCATACCTGGGAGGTCATGCCAACAGACGATACGATTTTTTGGCAATCATACCGATGAATCGTATTATCAAGTTGGGGTTGTGAATAATTTTCGAAAGAGAGTTATTCGAGGAATAAACTCTCATTGTTCCTGTGTGCAACTCGTTAAAACAGCATCATCAGAATGTGACTGTTTCAAACGAGAAGCCATCCCACGCAGAGTCTCTGTATTGTAGAAACCTAAGCCGAGACCGAGACATTTCCGCAAAAGAAAATCAGCTACCCAAGATGATGAATTCCCTGAAGTTACCATCAACGTGGCTGATAAAAGAAAGTCTAGGCGGCATTCAAGTGACTCAAATCCCAACTTTTCCCCGTAAGGAAAAGTCAATCCAAGAATTGCTCAAAGGATGTCTCGACTCCAATTAGGAGCTATCAGACGCAGAGACTACAAGAGAATGCAAGAAGGAATGTCCTCGGAGGATGAATTCTCGGACACTTATTCTGCAATCGCTTCTGATGATACAATGTCTAGCACAGGACAAATCAGAGAAGTATTCACAATCACTGCTGATCAGTTCACTCAAATACTTCAGGAAGCTCTAGCCAAACAACGTGAAGAAATTAGAGCTGAAGTGAAGACAGAAATGAAGTTGGCTATCCAACAAATGAGAGAACTGTTAACTCAACAGCCTCAACCTCCTGAGTCCAATCAGCAACTTGAATCCAGCCACCACACTCGGAATGTTGTAGAGGACAGTGATCCAGAGGTGGATGAAGTCATTATGGCTGATACACCTCCCAATGGCAATAACGCTGGGGGTGGTTTAACGGATCCTCCCAATAACGATATTGGGGGTGGTTCAATAGCACCTCTCACTGGGGGTGGTCCAATTATCTTTACTCGACATCATTCAGAAAGAAATGAAGACGATGACGGGAAAATGCAAAAACTTGAAGACAAAATCAATGCTTTGATGACGGCTCAAGAAGTTAAGAAGACGGGTATTCCATGTCCTTATCCGAGGGAATGGGATTCAATACCATACCCGACCAAATTCAATCTGATTAACTTCACACCGTTTGAAGGGAAGAGTTCGCCGATTCAACACTTGATTTATTTCAAGTCTCATTTGGGCATAATCTCTGGAAACGAGGCCTTAATGATCCGGTCATTCGTTGGCACCCTTCGTGGGCCCGCCTTCGATTGGTACCGACGGCTCAAGCCAGGGAGCATCAATTGCTGGGATGACATGGAAAGTTTGTTCCTCAGCAACTTCTTCGATGATGACACCGATATTACAGAGGAGTTCATCCTGCAAACATGCCATAATAATCTCTCCATCAATGTCCTGGAAGCTCTGGGGGTCGTGCCATCCACAACTTGGAAGGAGTTAAAATCTCGGGGTGAACAAGCTGAGCACTTTCTTAAAAGAAAGAAAGCTGAGAGAGGCCAACCAATGACATCTGCAATCGTTAAGAACGCGACTCTCGATCCGAGGTTTCAAAAGGAATATTCTTTCGAAGATGATGAAGCTCCAGCCATATTGGAATACCTCCTCGCTATTGACAAAATCGAGCTACCACCTATTAAAGATCAGGATGGAGCTAAGAGGATTACAGATCCAAACTATTGTGCGTACCACAGAAGGGTTCTTCATCCCACCGAGATTTGCTTTGGACTCAAAAACAAGATCCAAGCCCTAATTGACTCCGGCGTCATAACGACGAAAGAAGTCGAGTAAAGACGACCATACAACTCCAGTGGGCGCACGAGTATAAACTGTTCCCCCACACTCCAAAGAGCATATGAGTATAAACTGCTTCTCGATTATCCAACTGAGTATAATGTTAAACCCGGTTTCACAAAGGAAGCTGGGGGTGGATGATTTATATAACGGGAAGTTCCTGGAGAATCTTATATTCTTAAGGATAGCCCGAACATGCGACTGAGGATAACGTACTCCTCGTTACACCCAGTTTTGCAAAAGAAAGCTGGAGGTGGATAATTCATGTAACGGGAAGTTCCCGGAAGAATGTTATTTTCTTAAGGATAACCCGATCATTACAAACAAAGTGATAAACACTACATCCCCACGGTGATTTCCGAATACTCTTTTGTTGAGATGAGATTCGATCACTTCTTTAGATCAATCTTCCATCACAAGTCCTCATTTGGTCAAACCTTTAAACAGTTAGGACCAAAGCCAAGATCCCCTCTCGATTCATTCCATGAATGAGAGGTCCACATATTGAACGATCAAACCTTCTTATAGTTAGGATCGTCTCAAAACTCCCACTTGGTCAAACCTTTAAACAGTTAGGACCAAAGCCAAAATTCCCTCTCGATTCGTTCCATGAACGAGAGGTCCACAAATTGAACGATCAAACCTTTAAACAGTTAGGATCGTCTCACTTGGTCAGACCTTTAAACAGTTAGGACAACTTGGTCAGACCTTTAAACAGTTAGGACCAAAGCCAAAATCCCCTCTCGATTCCTTCAATGAACGAGAAGTCCATAAATTGAACGATCAAACCTTTAAACAGTTAGGATCGTCTCAAAACTCCCATTTGGTCATACCTTTAAACAGTTAGGACCAAAGCCAAAATCCCCTCTCGATTCGTTCCATGAACGAGAGGTCCACAAATTGAACGATCAAACCTTTAAACAGTTAGGATCGTCTCAAATTCCCATCTTGGTCAAACCTTTAAACAGTTAGGACCAAAGCCAAAATCCCCTCTCGATTCGTTCCATGAACGAGAGGTCCACAAATTGAACGATCAAACCTTTAAACAGTTAGGATCGTCTCAAATTCCCATCTTGGTCAAACCTTTAAACAGTTAGGACCAAAGCCAAAATCCCCTCTCGATTCGTTCCATGAACGAGAGGTCCACAAATTAAACGATCAAACCTTTAAACAGTTAGGATCGTCTCAAATTCCCATCTTGGTCAAACCTTTAAACAGTTAGGACCAAAGCCAAAATCCCCTCTTGATTCCTTCCATGAACAAGAGGTCCACCTTCGATTTGCGCAATCAAATCTATAAAAGTTAGGATTGCTTCCAATCTCAATTGATCAAACCTTATTCAGATTCTCTGAATAGAAATCCCACTTCAAATTTCCTTTGTACCAGGAGATAGAATATAAAATTCTTCCTCTCCGATTCTGGGTTTATCTCTACCAACAACCTTTGTACCAGGAGATAGGATATAAAATTCTTCCTCTCCGATTCCGGGTTTATCTCTACCAACAAACAAGAGATCAGGAGATAGAATATAAAATTCTTCCTCTCCGATTCTGGGTTCATCTCTACCAACAAACAAGAGACCAGGAGATAGGATATAAAATTCTTCCTCTCCGATTCTGGGTTTATCTCTACCAACAAAAAAGAGACCAGGAGATAGAATATAAAATTCTTCCTCTCCGATTCCGGGTTTATCTCTACCAACAAACAAGAGACCAGGAGATAGAATATAAAATTCTTCCTCTCCGATTCCGGGTTTATCTCTACCAACAAACAAGAGACCAGGAGATAGAATATAAAATTCTTCCTCTCCATCATCGGGTTCATCTCTACCAACAAAAAAGAGACCAGGAGATAGAATATAAAATTCTTCCTCTCCGATTCTGGGTTCATCTCTACCAACAAACAAGAGACCAGGAGATAGAATATAAAATTCTTCCTCTCCATCATCGGGTTCATCTCTACCAACAAACAAGAGACCAGGAGATAGAATATAAAATTCTTCCTCTCCGATTCCGGGTTTATCTCTACCAACAAACAAGAGACCAGGAGATAGAATATAAAATTCTTCCTCTCCATCATCGGGTTCATCTCTACCAACAAACAAGAGACCAGAATACTCCAATAGGTATACGAGTCTAAACTATTTCCCTAATCTCAACAGGAAGTTTCTGGAGAATATTACTCAAAATATTCTTAAGAATAACCTGATAACCTCCCAACGGGTATATGAGGTTAAACTGTTTCCCGAACACTCAATAAAGTATGATGCAGTATAAGACTATCTCTACATTCCAGCTCATTCAAGATCCCTGACAACGGTCAGCCGATGAACCGCCATGCCGAAAAGAATCTTAGCTATTCTCACAAAGGCACTGAATAGACTGAGAGAGCAAGGAGATCAAGTGTTGAAGCCATCTATAAGAAGACCGATCTTATTCCAAGCATCCCAAACTCCTCTAAAAAGATTGAGTCGGAATACTTTGGAGGGGGTATCTGTAGGGCGTCAAAAAATGCTGAAAGAAATCCAAACACAGCTCACAAACGGACAAAGTCATGCCAAATATCAAAAAGAACACAAGTTATAGACTGTCTCGGCAGCTGCGAGACAGACTTCTGTCTCGCCCGTGCGAGATAGTCTTTACGTGTGCTCGCAGGCGCGAGACAGACTTTTACTCTGGTCTGCCCACGCGAGACAAGTCTTCACTGTCTCGCCACGCCGAGACATGTCTTTACTGTCTCGTCGTGCGAGACAGAATTTACTGTCTCGCACGTGAGACAGCTCTGCAGAGGCCAAAGACTACTTTGCCATAACCACCAACACTGGTGCACTAACTGCAAAACGTGGGTAAACGTTGTGGGCGAGCAATACGTTATGCTGACAAAAATAACGGACGTTTGAAAACGTGGGAAGGCATGTTACAGATGAAACTGTCAGGGAATATCTCTTTCTGAACAGTGTTTAGCTGTCTCGCCGGCCGAGACAGGCAAAACACTGTCTCGCCGCGCGAGGACAGCAACACGCTAGTCTCGGCCCAAGCCGAGACAGCAAATGCTGTCTCGCAAGCTTGTTTTCTACCAACTGTTCCTAGGGGTTATAAATACCCCCGAAGGCCATTTTTAAGGGGGCTGATCAGAGAGCATTGGCTGAGCATTTTAGAGCAGACAGAGCAAAGTTCTTGAGCTTCCGGCCATTCCTTGAGATTCGAGCTTTGACTTGATCTTAAGAAGAACGACTATCTTACTTTGATAAGATATCGTTTCAAATTCTCACTTCGATAAACGAAGGAAGAATCATTAAACCCCTCACGATTCAATCAGAATCTGTGATTTGGTGGTCCACGAGTCAAAGCGCTCCCGGCACAGGCAAAGATCCCACGCAAGCAGCGATCCAAACAACGATCCTGCGTTTGTTTCTCAAGAGTTGTAATTTTCTTTTTGTTGTGTAAAAGGAGTCTTATAAAAAGACTATCTCTTTTGAATTTGTTGTAATCGACCGAAGATATAATGAATTCCATGACAAAACCAACTTTTGACGCAAACACATTGCACGTGCATCTCAACTAGTAGTAAAAAAAAGCAATAATAAGGATTTTTTTAAAGGGTTATTTAGTATTAGTCCATCAAACCTTTAATAATTTTATGTGAGTCCCTCAAAACTTAATAATTGCTTATTAGTCCCTAGAGGACCTTTCAATTTCGTCCTTCAATGACTAAAATACCTCTTAGTTATAATTTATCTCTTAAAATCCATCTTTTTCTGAAAAAAAGTCTTTTTGGCTTTGGTACTCAAAGTTTACATCTTTTTAGTTTTAATACCCTAAAGTTTTCTGATACGTTGATACATTAAAGTTTACACATTTTTAACATTGAAACCTTAAAGTTTTTTTTTCTAACAATCCTGTTAAAAAAGTTAAAATTTATACATTTTTAACTTTATTTTTATGCATATTTGTTATGTATTTTCTAAATAATTAGAAGTAGGATGTATTTTTGAACCAAATGCCTAAAACATTACTTTGTACGATTATTTCAAGCCAATGCCGCAATATCGCGCAAGTAAATTTTGCTAGTTTTACAAACAACCATGCTATTTGGCTCGCAAAAAGCCAGCACGCAACCAGCGCGCAAGAGAGAGGAACAGGGGGGTGGGCCCCCCATCTCTCTTGCACGTTGGTTGCATGCTGGCTTTTTGCGAGCCAAAAAGCTTTTTCGTTTTACAAACTACTAGTATTTAGACTCATGCAAAGCATGGTTTCTAAAAAAAATTTCTGCAAATTTCCAAGGGAAATTGATTTTACCTTACACAAATGATCTTATGTGTCCAAAATTTGTGCTCCTTAATTGAAGGCTAGGTACACAGTTCCTACATCAAGATTTAATTCTATTAGTATATGCACTTAATAATTTTATCAAGTAAGAAAGATCCCCTAATATTGAAAGCCGTAGTACGAAATAATGTGTTACTATAAAGTACAATGTGAATATAGTTTAGAAAATTATCTTGTCTTGCAAGAATGTAAAGACAGTTTAAGTATGTTAAGAAGCATGGTTTTAAACGCTGAATTATTTTCCTCACTTTCGCTGTTAATCAAATTCATACATAAGTGGTTGGAAAAATAGTGAACATCTATATGTGAGGGTAGACACCATAATTGTGCAATTCCTTTTAGAATTTTCATAGATATATGTACACAGCTGATAAATGCGTTAAAATATTCTACATACTCAACTGAACACTAAATCCTCGGTTGATGATGCTCATATTAATTAAAATTATATATTAGACTCAAAAAGCATGACAACAAATCTCTGTCATTATGAACAGAAGATACTCACAGATAGATGTTCCTCTATGCCTTTGAATGCAGAGAATCTCTTCAACTCACTTTCTATAAAGTTAATTGAAATTCAAAAATCTATTTCTTATCAGTAACACTAGCATATCTTGTGCACACGTCATTAGCATTTATATATCTAATGCATCCTATTTATACAAATAAATGACAATTCATATTATACTATAATTTAATGAACTTTGACTACCACTACAGTATCAAAATTTAAGGATAAAAATGAGAAATTTCTTTACAAATTTAAGGAAAGAAGATGAAAATTGATTAGGTGATAAAAAAATTCAACATATGATCAGATAGTAGAGAATGTATAGAAGAATTATTTAGCTATAAAAATACCTATTTCACCTAAAAATTTAAAAATACAGTTTGAAGTATAAAATTTTAAGTTTGAAGATTAAAATATGAAATTTGATCAGAAATTTTTGTCACGTCCCGCATTTCAAAATACCGGGGAATCGGAACGTGAACAAGCCCGCGACGTATTAGATTGAGAAGAAATATACACTACTATTTTTTGTCTTCTTTTCTTTTCTTCTCAATCCAATACGCTAAGCGTCTAGAATTAAATACAATGCGAAGTCACAGGTCTCCGATCACAATCAGCAAGAATATAATAGACAACCTCAGAATAAAATTATACATATCACAATGAATATCTTCCGAGACATAATATTCGGGTCAAACATGCCCTCATACAAATTGAACAAATGAATACTGAAGAAAATGTAAACTATATCGTTCAACGGTAATAGAAAGGAAAATACTACAAGAACAACTAAGATCATCAACTAAGAAGAGATAACTGCTTCGGTCTATTCTTCAACTCTATCTTACTACAAGAACAACTAAGATCATCAACTAAGAAGAGATAACTGCTTCGGTCTATTCTTCAACTCTATCTACAAGACACTTCTGTTGAGAATCCTCTGGCTCCTGACGATCTCCCAGCTGAACCTGTTCTTTCTCTAAGTTTGACATATACCAGAGAAAATAGGTATACGTCAGCGTACATGGCAGACGGCAAGACCCCACAAAACAAATGGAACGAACGAAAGCCCAAGCAGAAAACGGTACGATAACAGAAACAACAAAAGAACGTACAACTGAAATCCACAAATCAACATGAAAACACTACTAAAACATGATAGACATAAAGTATTCAAAATCGATCAGGTAACAAGATTATGCAGCTAGCGATCAGACTAATCATCCAAGTAACATGGACATACATTAGATGGAATTAATACCTAAAAATCTATAACATGAGACGTAGTACGTCGAGCGAAATAATCCAAACAAGGAAACCCTCATGTATATACCATATGTCTCAAATTATAGATAATTAAATATTAATCTTGATCTATGTATGAAAAGAATAACACTGGTCTACATCTCAACAAAACTAACAAAGTCCACCATAAAGCACGCAAGCATATTATTCTTGTTTTACATGTTATTTGAATTGGGGAAGAATATTTTTATGTATATAATCAGGTCCCCGTAAAGTCGTCCGGGGGCCGCCTTCAAGTCAAGTATTGGTCCTCTGGCTCAGGTATATAACACTCACGATATCACGATAACGAGAAAGCACTATGCCCGTTTATATACATGCTATATTCTCTGTCTAATTCCCCTTTATAACCTCATGTTGTCAAATTAATTAAGCAACTGTACATGAAATATCGTGCACTAGCCACGGAGTTACCGTGGAATGACTTCTGTAAAAACTATGAAAATAACCGTGACCCATAACACTTCCGATCAAGAGTGCATCATCTAGTCAATGCTATAATAATAATAGTCAAGGAAACCTCATACTGGAATATCGATATCGAGGGAACTCGGGACTCCTCACATCGGGATATCGATGTCGAGTGAGTATAGCCATGCTTTGAAGCAAGCTTATAAATCATACTTTTAACAGAAGTCGTCTTCATGTACAGTCTCTCCTATTGGGTAACAACTAAGGTGATAAAACAACAAGCTTTCACACAGCTATTCATGTCAACAATCCCACGCGGGTAATAATATATCACAGACTAATCTAATTAATTAACTCATAACATATCTAGAAATTGAATGACGAGTCAATAAGTAATGGGATCTTGCCTCGGGTTTTTGTCGAACGAATCGACACTGTCGGTACGGCGCGTCGATGCTGAAGGGGCGACGGATCTGGCTGAGCGGATTGACGTTGATGACGGGGCAGCGGCACGACGGGAGAGGAGGTGACAAGTACGCAGGGGCTGATCGCGAGGAGTTTGACGGGGCTATGGGGCTATGTAGGCAATAAAAATTGCCTTTAAATCCTTATCAGAGAAGTTCAGAACAAAACTGCTAAAACCTCAGAGTTGGTCGCACAGCTGGCTCAACAGGGGCAGCCTCAGTAAAAGCTCCTGTTAGGCACAAAACAGAAATATCATGTTATAGTTGCATTAGTCAAAGAATTGGGTAGTCCTATAATTAGCTTGAGAAGAGTCACGCACCTTCAAAATAACCGTTCCCGGGAGTCTGAGGGAGTACACCCGAAATAGCGAAAAAGGGGAAAACGCAGATATCTCCCAAACCGTAAGGAATTTGGCAAAACGGAGAAAGCGAACCTAAGCCTTCGGCTTGGTTCGGATGGCTCCATCTCGTCGAGATAGCCGATTTTCATATATAATTCGTCCAATTCCGACTTACGGTTTGAAAGTTACGGCCTATTCTTCAATCCATGCTCAGGAGCTCGCCTGCAACTCAAATTCGCCTGCAGTCCCAAATCCGCCTGCAGACCCAAGTCTGCCTGCGAGCTATTGACAGACTCCCCAACATGGGCGGTCTCTGCAGGCTTTTCTACCTGGGGCGGTGAGTCAGGCTCACCAGGAGATGCACAATCATTAGGACTCATCTCGCCTTCTTCACGATATCCTGCATAGGATGGGAAAGCATGAGCCAGGAGTTCTAAATGATCAAGAAAATGATCTATAAAATAGATGTTACCTCCGTCACTAACAGGATCCTCATCAGCCAAGTCCATCTCAGATGCTCGTGAATTTGCAGGCGGCTTGTGGGCTAATCTTTTCCGCCTATCAGCACGGACAGCAATCGAAGGTCTAGCCCGGGTAAAAGGACGGAATTCGTCGTCACTGTTGATCGCTGTCCCTGAAACATCGAATAGTGGTCAGAAATAGCAATTTGAAAATGCAAGAAAAAAGAAAGATAGGTGACTAACCTTGCTCCAAATCTGCCTCGTAGTCTTCAGGGTCTCCGCCTGAGGCCTCTCCAGCAGAACTAAAGGCCCGGTTCACACATAGTTAATTGATTAATTCAATCAGTTAACTGAACCACTGGCTCTCGACTCCCAACGGAGTCGACGACAAGCTCTCTGCATCACTTTTGCATTGCAACGCCACTTTCTAGTTCTGAGCCCCGATCGCCGGTGAACTAGAAGATCCGAATTCTATCGACTTGAGCTTCTACTGCGTACGAAGCTCCGGCAGCAACTTCGATCGGATCGTCCAAGGGAAGCAGACTCGGCACGAGCACCGAGCGAGGCGTCCTATCGCCACCGAGGAACCCACGTTAAACAAGGAGGGCCTTCCCTCCGCTTCTGTTGTAAACATTTGATTCGTTAGTTTGTAATAAGCTTTCTTATAAATACAAACGAAGTTCCTTGTTTTCGGGAGATCAAAATTTACACCTACAGGCTACCGTCAGCGAGAGGGATCGCTGGCGATGTCGACGGCTAGGCGAGGAGATGGATGTCGAGGGGAAGGAGGTGGCTGACGGTGATGGAGTCGGCGATGGGAGAGCTGAGGGTAGGGATCTCAGGTGGCGACTCGGCTGGGGGAGGATGAACACTTAGTCCTGTTGTATTAGTATAACTGGTACGTTTTATCGTGTAGATAATTATTCCATAATTATTTGATTTTTTAAAATAAATAATTATATATTTTATTAATTATTCTTATTTAATTGTGCAATTTCTTGCATTATTTCTACTATTGTGTATTATCGATTGTAATACTATAACTTGTACATTTTAATGCGTAAATAATTTTCACATGATTATTTATTTTATTTCGTAATTATTGTTATTTTTAATTAATTTTAAAAAAACCCTAATCCCTTATATATATATATATATATATATATATATATAAGGGATTAGGGTTTTTTTAAAATTAATTAAAAATAACAATAATTACGAAATAAAATAAATAATCATGTGAAAATTATTTACGCATTAAAATGTACAAGTTATAGTATTACAATCGATAATACACAATAGTAGAAATAATGCAAGAAATTGCACAATTAAATAAGAATAATTAATAAAATATATAATTATTTATTTTAAAAAATCAAATAATTATGGAATAATTATCTACACGATAAAACGTACCAGTTATACTAATACAACAGATAATATGCAACAGTAGAAGTAATACAACAAATTATACAAATAATACGTAATTAATAATACAATATATTATATGAAAATATACGTAATAATAATAATACCACATTTTCAAAATGATACGTAATAGTATCGGTAACACAACGGATAAATTCCAGAAACTTTTACTGCACAAAATAAATTTATAAATATTTAAATCATTTAAATAAATATAAAACTTAGACTTTAAATTATAGAAAATTGTAGAAATTCAAGAAAAATATAAGTACTCTTTTAAAAATGGTAATTAAATATTTTAAAATACTAAAAAATTATTTTAGCTAGTATCAAAATTCACAGTCCTTACAATTTTATTAGGTAAACTACATATGAGCATGAATATAATGATTAAAATAAGAAATTTGATCAAAAATTTCAGGTTAAAAAGATGATACATTATCAGAAATAATTTTTTTCAAAAAGCAATATCGAATTTTAAAAATACATAAGATGCCAAAAATTCTTAAATATCACTACTTATGATCATAAATTTAGGAATCAATAGATGAAAATTTAGTTGAATTTTTTTGCTTTTGAGGTTTAGAGGATAAAATTTTATTAGAAAATCAAAGAATTAAATATGAAATTTAATCAGAAAATGGAGAAATTTAATATAATTGTTAATCTTTAAAATTAATTTTGATTAAAATAAATATATTTGATAATCAAAATTAGGACGCAATAAACCCAAGACCAGAACAAAAGTAATCATATATACTGAAAATTCAATTATTAAATAGATTTAGAATGGGAAAAAAGAACGGGCTTTTTGGGCAGGAAGAAGAACTAACCGATCGGTTAGCAGGGGCGCCGCTGAGGCGGAACATCCGGTTCCGAAGAATAGGGCCCCCAACTTGGGGGTCCCCAAATCGCGCAACCACCCCTTCGCCGTCCCAGCCGTCCCCAAATCGCGCAAAAAAAAGATCAAGCCATCGTCGGCGGCGGAGCTTCCGATCCTCCCCCTCCCTTTGGTTCTTTTCCCTGGCGCGATCCTCCCTCTTCAGATCTTCGAGTTCCGCTACCGGATCAGGATGCACACCCTCCTCCACTCTGACCTTAGCTTCAGCGTCCTCTTCTCGTCGTCGGAATCCTCCTCCGTCGTCGAGATTGTGAAGAACGAGAAGCTCACCGACAACCGCTTCTTCCTCATCGCCAAGGGGCAGGAGCGCTTCCGCATCAACAAGACCCCAGCCCCTTGGTCTTATCGCCAAGGGGCAGGAGCGCTTCCGCATCAACAAGACCCCAGCCCCTTGGTCTTCTCACCTCTCTGTGGCTCTGACCTCTCAAGGTAACCTTCTATGCCTGCCATGTGTTTGATGAATTGCCTTGGTTTTGTATGTCTTTCATTTTCTTGCATGTCTTTCATTTTCCTTAGTAAAAAGTTACCTCTTTTGATAGCAGTTTTGTAAACATTGTGATAAGTTCCATTACCAGAAAACATGACTAAATACTTTTTGATTGTTGATTTGCTGAGTTTACTAGGATGTGTCTTTGTGGGCATATAAAAAAAGTAGAATTGGTTGGCTGAGGGGGAAAACCTAATTTGTGAAGAATTTAGAAAATAGCAATGCTAATTTGGTGAAAGTAAATAACTTAATGGATGAAATTTTTATGTATTTTTCTTTGTAATTATTATGTTTTTTTTTAAATTTGTGGTGGCTGAAAGATTACCTTGTGGCTGAAAGATTACCTTAATGGATGAAAGATTTTGTTTCCAACTGTATGGTCGATTAGGTCATTGAGAGAAACGTCGAAGAGTGATGGGAAGGCAGCTAAAAAACTCAGTAAGCTTGTCGGACATGGCAAGATTATTAGTAAGATGTTGATTTTGTGTATTTTTTTTACTATCAATATTTTGCACGTAATATGTTTTGCATAGAACCATTGTTATGTCTTAATGTTTATTACTATCAATATTTTGCACGTAATATGTTTTGCATAGAACCATTGTTATGTCTTAATGTTTATTTTAATTCTAGATATAAAAAATTCAATATGTTTTGCATAGAACCATTGTTATGTCTTAATGTTTATTTTAATTCTAGATATAAAAAATTCTTTTCATGGTTAGTACTACATATAAAAATAATTATTAGTTTCTTCTGAAGATTAATTAAGTGGCCCCGATTAAAATTTAGAACCGGGCCCCCAAATTGTCAGCCACGCCTCTGTCGGTTAGCAAGCAAGCATGGAATAATTAAGTATAAATCAAGACAAAGTTGCTATTAGGTCATTTGATTCAAATAAATTGATTCGCAAATTAGCTTTTTTATATTAAGGAAGAAGAACTAATCGTCATCGTCGCCGTTGTTTCCTAACGCAACGGTTCTCCTCACTATCAGGACGGTTATCCTTCATCTTTGTTCCTAAATCACCGACGACTATTTGAGAAGGGAGGCCGTTGGATCTGAGTCTGCCATTAGAGATCGAGATTGAGTTGTAGGGTTAGAGAACATGGAGTTTTGTTTTCAAAATTTTAGCGGTTTTTAATAAAAAGGAATGTGGGTTTTGCAAATAGTTGGAAAGTGTGGAAAGTCTTGAGAGAGATGAGGGAGAACGTGGGTTTGTCAGCGGTGGGGAAGTGTGGAAAGTCCAGAGATAGCAGAGAAAATTTTAAAATAAGATGAGGTGGAAATTTTTTGAACAAATTGATTGGCCCAGTATAGAAGTGTGGAAATGTTTTTTTATTGTTCTCTTCTAGTTAGGACATGTTTGGTTATTTCCTAAAAAACCAAAAAATAGAAATGAAAACCAAGAAATCTCAAAAAGTACAATTTCACACATTTCCATCCCTAAAACTCACCCACAACATTTAATAAAATATTATTTTTATCCAACAACTCATCTACCACATCTAATAAAATATTATTTTCATCCAACAACTCATCCATCACATCCACCACATCTAATAAAATATTATTTTCATCCACAACATCACTCAACTCATCTCATCTCATATTTAAAAATCACTCACATCATCCAATAAGATTGTGACAACCCATCTCATCTCATTAACATTTTATTTCTTTGTTTTCCTCCCAAAAAGCTAGGAAAACAATTTTCTTAAGTGTGGGTCACATCATCCAATAATATAATGACAACTCATCTCATTTCATCTATTTTCTTATTTTAAGAAATAACCAAACAAAAGAAAACAACCTATTGCAAGAAATATGTTTCTTATAATTCATTTCCTTATTTTTTCCGCCAACCAAACAACATCAAAATAAGTTTTCTTAAAAAATCACTCACATCATCCTATAATAAGGTGACAACTCATCTCATCTCATCTCCATTTTTTTGATTTCCTTCTTTTTTTAGCCAACCAAACAATCCCAAAACCTATTTTTCTTAGAAATATGTTTCATTTTCTTTGATTTTTCTCTTTTTTAGGCAAACCAACAGCCCCTTAAAAGAAGTAGTTGATAATTAATTAATTAATTAATTAATAAAACAGGCCCTTTGTTTTGGTCCTATGACCCGGGTCTACACACACAAAGCTAGACAAAGCTAGTAGTTTCGTGGGCCCGGTGCGGCTCTGAAGATGCAAACAATATCGGCTATACAAATCGACACCTGTTAGTTCTCTGTATCTCTCTCCTCCTATTTACTTGCTATTTTCTCTCTCTCTGCGCTCTCGCTCTCCTCGAATGGTCTTTTTCTCTGTCCTCGTCAATCTCAATTCCATCGATGGCGGAGCAAGAGCAGAGCTCATCCCAAACCGAGGGGCCGCTGAGGCCATCGAGAGCTGCGGTGTCAGAGATCTGGAGAAGGGTCTGGGTTTATCTCAGACTCACAAGTTCACCCGCAGAGTTGGGGCTTCTGAGGTTTGATCATCGGTTTCTCTATTTCCTTTGATCGTATTTGATTTTTCTGGAGACCCATGTTGTAAAAATCAAATTTTTACATCAACTGAGATCGCAGTTTAGCTTCCCCTAAAAAAGAGTCAATTTTGAGTTGAGTTAAAAAAAAAAATATTAACTGACTCAGTGAGTACATTTGAGGAAAGTACCGAGTCCTTGCTGAGGTTGCCCAGATTGTCATGTGGTCCTTTTTTTTCTGAAAATTGGATTGTAGAAAGTAAGGTTTTAGTTCAGGGACAAGAGAGATTCTAATGAGTTGAAGGTTGTTTTGGCATTTCAAAGATAAATATTTTGCCATTTCAAAGGTCAATGTGCATCCTAACTATGTTTTATTGAAGCTTAGAAAATCGATGGTGAAGGATTTTTGTGGGTGTTAAAGCTCCTTTCTAAAAACAATGAAAGTGGAATTTTTTTCTTGCAGTATTAATGAATTGACAACTATGCATATCCTTGCCTTATTGCGGGGGGTTGGAGTATCCTGAAGGTTACAGATAGTTTTCTTAAGCTCAACTTCAAGGAGAATGATCAGATTAGCAATCATATTGTATACCTTTGGGTGGAAAATATCCAAAGAAGTAGGAAATATTTTTATCATGTGTCAACTGTAGGCTATCTAAAAAATTACTGTAGATAGCTGAATCCTATCAAACACTGATGATGAAAGTTACAACCTGACGACTTTCGCATCACTAATCTAACGATGAAAGTTACAATCAGATGACTTTCACGTTAACAGATAAAGGCTACAATTGAAAGATTTTTACGTAGATCGAGAAATGTTATAATCTGACAACCTTTATGACAACCGATGAAAGCTCTGATCAACAATCTTCACAAACAAAAGCAGGAGTTACAATCTGACGATTCCCCACATTTCAAGGAGCTGAAAAGAAGATTACAAAATGACGATCTTCGCAGCGCTTTAACAAAAGAGACTACAAGTCAAAAGTCTCTTCACCTTAAGACGCAAAGCTCACATTTGCGTCCAAAAAACGAGACGTACAGCTCAAAAGCGGCATCCATAGAGCAAGGCGCAAGGTTCATCGCTGCGTTTCAGCCCCCAAACGAGGAACCTAACTCTGCGTCCCAGACACAGAGTTCACGCCCAGAACGCCATATCAGCGTTTGACTTTTTCAAACACGCCTGAACGGTTTCAGAACCTTTTTTGCACGATTTGAGGGGATCATTCCCCCACCTAGGAGCGAATTAAGGGGGCGGTTACACCTATTAATCCCCTATAAATAACAAAAAACTCAACAGAGTTTAGGCTGAAATTTTCAGATCAGAAAATTGCTTAAAGAGATCGGCACTTGGAGAGCTTTTGAGCATTTAAGCATCGAAGCTGTTCTTGGAGCTATCTTCATTCTTGACTACAAACCGATTTTCGGTTAGATTAAATCAACTCTTTTACAGAGTTTTAACTCGCTCCGAGTTATTAACTCACTAAGAGTTCTATACTTGCCACGCAAGTTCTCCTCAACGACAATTCAAGAGGAAGATACTGTGTTCTACGAGATGAAATGTTCGGATCGTCAACAGGATACAAGGATCTGAACTCTCACGACACCAAGAAGAACCCATATTAGACAAAGGGAAGAGTCTCCATCGATCCCTTCTCTCTTTTGTAAATCGGGAAACCGATTGAGAGGAATTGTAATTTTTTCTAAGTTTGTTAGAGAGGGATTGCATTGAGAGAATTGTAATTCATTCTTTTTCTAAGTCTGTTAGAGAGAATAATACAAATTTAATTCTCCATTTTCTTCTTCAATTTTCCCACCAAACATCAACATATCTTGTTATGAAGAATTTTCACCAATTTCATCCTTTCAACGGCACTTTTGTTTCTTAGTTATCATCAAGCAAGACAAAAATAAATAAATAAATAAAAACTGAAAAAAAAAATACTACTTGAATAAAAAACAAGAAGTTGCTAACCTTTTAATTTACTTTAAATATTTTACTCCAAAAAACTTACTTTCAAACATTTCTTAGTAGCCAACTAAACCCAGTCATGCTCCACCCCAAGCAAAAATCTTACTCAATTGTGCCTTGGTGATTATGATAATACTTTTTTCTACAGTACTGTGATAATATTTCCTTTGAATACATGGGTTCTTAGCTTAAAAGATTAGTTGAGCAAGTTGATCTTTCATGGTCATAAATCTTATTTCATGATACACCAATGACGGATCTAGGAATTTCAGAAAGTGGTGTCACTGCATAATTAATAATTAAAATTTTATCTCAGACGAGTTTTTCATTTTTAAAAACAAAATGTATAATGCATCATTAGTAACAAAATTAGATACATCTTTCTCAATACATGCTAGCAAACACGGAGACAATCATCCCTTTCATAACTTCTACCCATCCTTAATGTATAAGGAAGTCATTGGTAGTAGTGCATACAAAATGCAGTGGAAACACTAAAACACAACAAAACACATGAGACACTAAGATTTACGTGGTTCAGCACTACGACCTAATTCCACTAGTGAGAAGCAGAGGAGAGATTCACAATCACTCAATCAAATTACAGAGTTGAGAATAGATCTTAAAATAATTCTCTAATATCCAAACTATCACTCACTGAAGAACAAGGGTTTCCCCCGGCTCCAATGGAATTTTCATCAAACCCATTGTTTTCTGTCCAATTTTGAAAGTTAAGTGGACCCCACATGTAAGCTTCATCACAAACAAATCTCATATCTCCACTTCTTAATGGGTAATGGAACATATTTATGGACTGTGAGCTGGTTCTAATAGTTGGGCCATGTAAAAGCTAAGACATCCACAATAGAATTCCATGGAGGAAGTGGTGTCACACTGTCACGTTTATCCAAGTCTAGACTCTTGACAATGTTTATGCAAGCTGGTCTGGAATTTGGCAAAATGCTGAATTGGATATTTGTGCTCTGGATTTGTTTGTAATTATCACCTTTTTTGTCACATCTTACATATTGGTTCTAGCTTTTAGACTCACACTTTTGCCTTCTCCTTTCAAGATAATGAATATGCAGCAGTGACATTGACCCATATAATTACTTTTTCAGTAGAGTAATTCTCTAGGCTGTTGCTTCAAATTAGTCTTAAACATCTCAAAGCAATGTCCTTGCAGGAAGGTGTCCTCTTAGTTCCTGGTTACTGCAATAAAATATCATTTCCTTAGTATCAAATGTTGTAGCCTATTAGCTTTCACGATTAGGATGCTTGTAGAATGGGTATGTTTTGTTACAAGAACCTTTTCTTACATTTTGACTTCTATTTTGGTTACTGCAATAATCCTTGGTTACTGCAATAAACTCTCAGTACTTACTATTAAACAGGTATCACGGCCTTTCTTACGTTTTGACCTATATAAAGAATATGAGTTGTATATCTGTAGGATAAAATTTAGTGATTGTAAAATGATACAATGCTGTGTTTCATCCTTCATTGATCAGGTTGTCCAAAGATTGTGAGAAAATTTAACTGGTTTTTGCATTCTACTTTTATATCAAGGCATCTTATGTTTTGGTGGGGAGTTCCGTTGCTCATATATGTTTGTAGTCTTTTGATAGCAATAAGTATATGCTATCTTTTCACTCTTTTAGACAAATTTAGGGAAGTAAATTATTTGCAGGTCCAGTAGTGGAGCCAGAAATTCATAATAGTGGTATCATAATATATATAAAATACAATATTACTATTTTTTCTCTCACTTTCAAGAGAACTTCAATGAGATACAAAAGATATTTAACTTAATACAAATACAATTGACCTCTACACGTCTTTATTTTTTGAAATCGTTGCATAATTGCTCATTCGAAATAACACTAAATACAATATTTTCAATGTAAACTTGTGTATCTTTTTTTCCTCCCCCAAAATTAATGGTGGCTCTTTGATACGCTGTGAATTGAGCCATTTGAGTTAATAGGTCTCAGACTCACTTTGTTTTTTTGGGTTTGACTCATTAAGTTTTAGTGGGTCACTACTCACTACTCAAATGAGTTGGCGGTGTCACTTTTCTTCATAAGGTTACATATTGCTCTTTAATTGTATAATTCAGAGTGGTGTCCCTCGACACAGCCCACTATAGCCTAGCTTTGCCGCTGTGTAGGTTGAGGTGGATAATACCTCTACACTATGAACATTAGGGTAAGGTGGGTAACTACTTCAAGTTGCATTTAAAGCCTTTTGAAGGGAGATCAGTGTTTTTTCTCATTGGCTAATTATGAATAGATAATATTCTTCCTTGGTGCTTGTACTTTTCTTTTCCATAATTCCGTGCTACTATATTTGCATAATTCAAAAGATTATACTGTAGAGCATAAGTAGTATGTCTAGGCTGCATAAAATGTAATAGTGAGAAGTTATTCAAGTTGCTGTAAACTCTGCGGAATTATTAATGTTCTTGTATACCATTATTTGTTTGCAGGTATTTGTGAAGAGGTTAGATCGCTATGGAAAGCTAAACGGTCATAAGGGTTGTGTAAACACGGTACATTTCAACCCTAGTGGTGATCTTCTTGTTTCTGGATCTGATGACAAAGATGTTATTATTTGGGACTGGGCAGCCAAAACCAAGAGTTGCACATTTTCTTCTGGTCATTCTGATAATATCTTCCAAGCCCGAATCATGCCATTCACTGATGATCGAACCATAATAACTTCTGGCGCTGATGGGCAGGTATCCTCTTTTTTGAGAGCTTAGCTCTTAGTTTGGCAGTTGCTGTCTTTGCTCTTTATTGCTTACTGTCTCAAGTTTTTACACTTGGACACACTGATAATTACAGTTACACTTAAGATGTGTCTGAGGTGTCCTAAAAATTACAATTATCTGGTGATTATCGAATATATAACTTGAGATTTGCCTCAAAGACTATTAATTAAGCGAATGTTTAAGTTATGTGTTCACAGTTCAATTTGATTATGAATGCTTTAGCTTTGTTTGCCTTTGACTGTAACTAAAGAGTTTTTTTGTCAAGATGTTTATTGTTTTAGTTTCACATGAAAGATAAACTTGTTCCATGCTAGCTGGTTAATTTTATCTTACAATTATTCTGTCAACTACAAATGTGTATTCTTTGACTCCTATATTGAAATCCAATTCTGTGTATTGGCTTCTTGTTCCTACACAAACATCATGCCCTGCAATTCTTTTTTACCTCAAACTTGTCAGGGATATTTACTGAGATTTCATGATTGCACTTTTTTGCACAATTTACCATAGCATCCTGTGATTGTTTGGGTGTATTATCCATTTTTTTTATGTCACATAGCCGTATCTCACAGCTCATTTATTCAATGGCCATGCAAATGTGCATTCATACAATGAAGCTTCCTATTTCTAGAATTGTCTTAATTTTCTGTTTTCTTAAGACAATTCAAGATGGTTTATTTTATGGCTTTCCCATATCTCAGTTGTAATGAATTTTCTATACTCTTTTCATCAGGTTAGACTTGCTCAAATTTCAGAGAAGGGCAACGTCAGCACCAAAAGGCTCGGCAGTCATCGTGGTCGTGCACACAAGCTTGCCATTGAGCCTGGAAGTCCGTACATATTTTACAGCTGTGGCGAGGATGGCCTCGTGCAGCATGTAGGAAACTCTTACCGGTTCTGTTATGGTTAAATTGCGGATAGACCCCCTGTAGTTATATTGTTGCAGATAGAAACCTCGAGTGATTTTTCCTGCTTATTTTCCCTTATAGAAAGAGAAGATTGTTTTTCGACAAATACACCCCCGAGGGTAAAAGGGTAAAAAAACTTGTCTCAGGGGGTTTATTTGAATTGGGTGATAGTACATGGGATCTATCCACAACAATAGAACTACAAGAGGTCTATCCGCAATTAGGTGATAGTCCAAGGGGTCAATCCGCATTAACCCTTATTTATTGTAGTTTACCTATTCCCAATTAATCACCCAACTTCACACAGTCAAAAACTTTTCGTTGCAGTTCGATTTGCGGCATAGGCCCCCTACGAAGCTCTTCATATGTTCTTCTTTCTCAGAGGATAAAATTCCCGTCCGACTTAATTCAATCATCGTTGACCCAAGAAACCCCAATTATTTTGCTGTAGGAGGATCTGATGAATACGCCCGAGTCTACGACATTAGACGATACCAATCTGATGCTTCCATTGGTTCGGACTTTCCTGTGGACACTTTTGCCCCTCACCACTTAATTGGTTCTGATAATGTGCACATCACTGCATTAGCTTATTCTATCAGAAGTGAGTTGCTCGTCTCCTACAATGATGAACTCATCTACTTATTTGAGAAAGAAATGGGGAGGGGCTCATCTCCTCTTGAGAATTCACAGGAGTTGAGTGAGCCACAAGCTTACTCTGGTCATAGAAATTCTCAAACGGTTAAAGGGGTAAATTTCTTTGGACCCAGTGATGAGTATGTTGTTAGTGGGTCAGATTGTGGTCATGTTTACATATGGAAGAAGGGAGGAGAGCTTGTTAGGATGATGGCGGGTGATAAAAACATTGTGAATTGTGTAGAGCCTCATCCATATTTTCCTTTTCTCGCTACTAGTGGGTTTGATAAAAGTGTAAAGGTTTGGGCTCCTATAGCCAAGAAATTGGCCCCATTGCCAGAAAATGCGGAAGAGGTATGCTGCTATGTCTACCTTGTGTTTTTGGTAAATTTCACTTACTCCTCCTAAACTTTGTGGGGTCTTGCCAATAATCCCCTTGAACTTTGTGGCGTTTTAAGTTACCTAAATATGAAAAATAGCGAAACGTCTAGCCATATAACAAAAGGCCTACTTATTTCATAACTGTGGCCTAGAGGTTGAGATCTAAAACATTTGCTATTCAGTGACTGTTTAAAGTATAGTTCTTCAGCGTGCGTTTGAAGTCGTTCACTTTGTCCAAGAACAATGTAGCTTGGATATGTATGGTGTAATTCCACATTATTGTTTCTGTTTTGGTGACTTGTTAATTGCTTTTTATAAACAGATAATAGCAGCTAATAAGAAGGGCAGAGAAGCTCGTGCAAGGATAACTCTCACTCCTGAGGTGATAATGCATGTACTTAGGCTACAGAGAAGGCAAGGTTTGGCTTACGTCGAGAGGAGACCTACAGCCTCAGATTTTGACAGCGATGGTGATGGCGAAAGAGAAGGGTTCGTTCTAAGATTCGCTGATGGGGATGATGGTTCAGATGAAGGTTCAACCGGTGATCCTCGAGAGTGTAACATTTCTTAGTATTACAATTGTATATGTAGTTTATATATGTTTTAAGGGATTAGCTCAAGAATTAGTTGAAAGTAACATTAAAATAATGGGAGAGAAATCTCAGCATTAACTTGTGGAGTTTTTCATGCTCAACGGATGAACATATGTACAGGTATATACATAAAGTTGAACTCCAAGAAGTCAATTTGTTTTATTGCAGGAATCTAAGTTTTTGTACAAATAGCATACCTGTAGTTATTAATCAGAATGCTGTTCTAACTGCTACTAGGTGAATGATAGTAGCCGATTATGGTTCTAATGATACGATCATCTTGTGAATTGGATGATTAGAGTATTGTGCAAGCGAAAGAACATTATCACGTAGCTTTGCCAGAAAAATAATATTGTTATGATTTTACGGTAAACGGCACAATTTTATTACTGCAAAAGCTTTGTAGGATGCTGCATGGATATGTTAACACTGGTACGAATACGAGATGCTGATGTATGACGAATTTTGAGAGGTGCACATTTTATCTTGTCTTATATTAATGGTACCTGTTGTGCGCTGCTGAAGCCCGAATCGACAAGATCAAAAGCACATACAAGAACAATAGTAGACCACAAACGAACACAAGCAAACCAATCACAGCAAGAACACAAGATATACGTGATTCGGCAATGTGCCTACGTCCACGGGGCAAGGAGATGGGAGTTTCACTAATAGAAATCAAGGGGAATACAAATTAGGGTTACAAATCTTACCACAAACTCACAAACAAGACCACTTGATCTCTCCAATAGACTCTAACAATAGAAGCCCTAGAAATCCCCTTTCAGCAGCTCAAAATCTCCCTTGCTTAACCCTAAAACCAAGTTTAGGGTATATATACAACTCACCAGAAAACGGGTCTGGAAAGCCAACTTAAACCCAAAACCCGATACGCGGTCGACCGCCGCGCCACGCGCGGTCGACCACCAAAAGTCCAGACCACAAC
>NC_033800.1:9332579-9337512 GCF_001876935.1 Asparagus officinalis | reverse complement strand
ACCTGTCTCTGGATAAAGCGCGGTCGACCACGCGCGGTCGACCGCCGAAACTGCAGAAGCTCCCCTTGATTTCTCGTGCACATCGCGGTCGACCGCCGCGCCATGCGCGGTCGACCGCGTGTCAGCATTCCTGTATCCTTCGATCTGACGCCAACTCTACAAATCTCCACATCGGCGAACGTTTTGCCAAAACTGAGCCGACACCAAAACACCCACAATCAACTCAACCGACTGCATCTGCAAGACTGCCTACGTATCCTCTTGCCCAAGGAATCAAGCCGAACGTAGTTTATCCAAATGGCCGCCAACGGCCTCAACAATGAAGAATATTCAATAAGTTCAAACAATGACCAAACTTCACACCTGGTACAACTTTGGTCAATATATCAGCAGGATTGTCCTTAGTGTGGACCTTCTCTAACGTGAAATCACCATCATCTAATACGTCACGTACAAAGTGAAATCTGACATCAATGTGCTTCGTGTGTGCATGATAGACTTGGTTCTTCGCCAAATAGATAGCTGACATACTATCATAATATACCTGAATGGTCTCCTGTGCAATCCCCAAATCATCCAACAAGCCATATAGCCACAAAGCCTCCTTCACTGCTTCAGTCACCGCCATATATTCCGCCTCCGTAGTAGAAAGCGCCACTGTAGACTGAAGAGTGCATCGCCAACACACTGGACCGACGCTTGTCAAGATCTCCGGCATAGTCTGAATCCACGTAGCCAATACAATCCTGCCTTGTCTTATCATTCTTCATAAATATCAATCCAACATCCATGGTACCCTTAATATACCGTAGAATCCACTTCACGGCCTCCCAATGCCCCTTGCCGGGGTTGTGCATGTACCTAGATACCATGCTCACGGCCTGTGACAAATCTGGCCTCGTACACACCATAGCATACATCAAGCTACCCACTGCACTGGCGTATGGAACTTTAGACATGTAGTCCCTATCCTCCACTAAAACTGGTGACATCAAAGCTAAAAGCTTAAAGTGGGGAGCTAATAGAGTACTCACCACCTTGGTATTGCCCTCAAAACTGAATTTCTTCAGCATCTTCTGCAAGTAACTCCTCTGTCACCACCTTGGTATTGCCCTCAAAACTGAATTTCTTCAGCATCTTCTGCAAGTAACTCCTCTGTGTAAGCTTCAATCTCCCCTTCACCCTGTCTCGCTCAATCTCCATACCCAGTATCTTCTTAGACTCTCCCAGGTCCTTCATCTCAAATTCAGATGACAGTTCCTTTTTCAATTTCCCAATAGCTGAAGTGTTCCTGGAAGCTATGAGCATATCATCAATATACAATAACAAATAAATGTGCTCACCATCCTGTAGCTTGTGCATATAAACACACGGGTCATACGGGCTCCTCGTGTACCCTTGGCCAATCATAAAGCTATCAAATCTCTTGTACTACTATCGCGGTGATTGCTTCAGTCCGTAAAGAGATTTCTTCAATTTGCACACCAAATTTTCCCTTCCTGCAGCTTTAAACCCCATAGGTTGTGTCATGTAGATCTCCTCGTCTAAATCTCTATGTAGAAAGGTCGTCTTCACGTCCATTTGGACCAAATCTAAGTCCAGCTGTGCCACTAATGCCAATAGTATCCGAATCGACGAATGCTTCACAACAGGTAAAAACACCTCGTTGTAATCAATGCCCTCAAGCTGTGCATATCCCTTGACAACCAATCTGGCCTTGAATCGAATGTCCCCAATAGAATATCCCTCATTCTTAGCATACACCCACTTGCAACCAATAGCTTTCTGACCCTTAGGTAGCTTTGCAAGTTCCCAAGTGTCGTTCTTCTGAAGAGATTGCATCTCCTCCTCCATAGCATTCCTCCACCTAATAGAATCAGGACTGGACTCTGCCTCCCTGAATGTGGCAGGAATAAAATCATCAACGACCTCCACGGATAAAACATATGCCACCATGACCTCATCATATCTAGCTAGCCGACGAATCTCTCTCCTCGGTCTATCTGCTGCAATGGACCCCTGAGCATGACCCTGCTTCTGAGCCTCACCATCTACTGTATCCTCCACATGCCCGACTGTCATCTCATCTCCTCCCAATGTCACACCTGTAGGAGCCTCAATGGACACAGTGCTGTCTGGAATGGATGGAGTCACATCAACCTCCACCTGCTGTGATATCCCTCCTGTCTGATCTTCTTCCACCTGCTGAGGAACCCGAGGCTTCATCATGTACGCCTCATCAAATGTGATATTTCTGCTAATGACCATCTTCTTGTCTTGTGGATCCCATAATTTGAAGCCTTTGACACATTCTCTAAATCCCACAAAAATAGCTTTTCTCGCTCTCGGATTTAACTTTCCATCACTGACATGAAAATAAGCTGGACACCCAAATATCCGGAGAGTCTCATAGTCACTAGCCACAGAACCAGACTAACGCTCCAAAGGAGTCTTCCCCTCTATCGCAGTGCACGACAACCTGTTAACGAGATGGCTCACATAAACCAACGCCTCGGCCCAAAAGGATCTAGATAATCCACTCTGCGTCATCATACATCGCACCTTCTCCAGCAAAGTACGGTTCAATCTCTCGGCCACCCCGTTCTGTTACGATGTCTCTCTAACTGTGAAGTGTCTTCTAATGCCATGATCCTGGCAAAACTACAGAAATGGATCACTCTTATATTCCCCATCATTGTCTGAACGAAGAGTCTTTACATTTCTACCTGTCTGTAGCTCTACTTTCTTCTTCCACTCCACAAATATATCCAGGACATTATGTTTATGCTTCATGGTATATACCCAATTCCTTCTGGAATAATCATCAATGAAAGTAACAAAATAATTTGTCCCACCAAACGATGTGTGCTTGGAAGGACCCCAAACATCCGTGTGAATATAATCTAATATACATTGGGTTTTGTGAATAGCGGTGCCGAACTTCACTTTAGTCTTCTTCCCAAGTATGCAATGCTCACACAGCTCCATCTTGTAGGTCTTTGCACCTTTCAATAGCCCCTGTTTTGCCAATGTCTGTAGGGACTTATCACCTGTGTGTCCAAGTCTCATGTGTCATAGGGTGGTGGTATCCTCCTCTTTGGTGATAGAAGCAGCCAGACCCCCTGTAACTGTCTTGCCCTTCAAGTAGTATAGGTTGTTTTCCCTGACACCTCGTATCATCACCATGGACCCCTTCATGACCTTCAAACTAGCATCTTCTAAGATCACTCTATAGCCGGATGCCTCCAAAGTCCTAAGAAAAATGAGGTTCTTCGTCAATTGCGGCACGAACATCACTTCTTTCAATTCCCTAGTCACCCCGTCATGCATTCTGATTCTGACTGAGCCAATCCCACTAATAGGACAAACATGATCGTTCCCCATGAGCACCACGTCTCCTCTCTTCAACTCCTCAAAGTTGGTAAACCAATCCCTCTTAGAGCAAATGTGAAATATAGCTCCCGAATCAAACATCCACTCCGTAGAGTCGGCATAACAAACTGACGGCAGTACGGGACAAGAATAACCGGAAGAATCCGAATCTGAAATGTTGCCAACAACCTTAGCAACATTCACCTCTGAAGCTTGTACAACTTTCCCCCTTTGCTTTCCGGCTCTATCCTTCAACTTTGGGCACTCATTCTTTCAATGTCCCTCTTCTTTGCAAAAGGCACATTGATTTCTACCAACACTCTTATGCCCACCCCTATTCTTTAATTTTGAGCGGTTGAACCTTTGACGGTTTGGATTACGGCCACGAACTGCTAATGCATCACACGATGCCTTCTCGGAGGGCTCACCATCGTTCTTCCTCAGCTCATAATTTACCAATGCCGAGGTCACCTCCTTGTAGCTAACTGTAGTTCGTCCATTTATCATAGTGAGAACAAATGTACCAAACTCATCCTCCGGCAACGAACACAATAGTAACATCGCCTTGTCTTCATCCTCTACCATGATATCTACATTGGCCATATCCGAAATTAGCTTTGTGAAGTTGTTAACATGCTCCCGAATGGAAACCCCCATCTTCATCTTGAATTGGTAGAACCTTTTTTTCAAATGAAGCCTATTCTCAATGCTCTTCGTCAAATACTTTTCATTGAGTGTTTCCCACAATTTCTTCGCCGACGTCTTGTTCATCACATCATAAATGAGATCCGGCGTCAAGCATGACCGAATCACCCCACAAGCTCTACTGTTCATTTTCTTCCAAACCTTGTCTTCAACATCTTCGGGTTTCTCTTGTAGCTCAAGAGTTTCCTCCAAATTTTGTGCATCTAAGGCGTCCATTACTTGACACCTCCATAAGCCGAAGTTAATCTTGCCGTCGTTTGGATCGCCTTTGTCAAAGCCGATCCCGATGTACTTGTAGCACTTGTAGCGCTTGAACTAGCCTTGCTTGTTTCAACCATATTGTAGGTCTACTCTCCCAACAAGAATCCAACAGCGAATTCTTCGAATAAACTCCCAAGTCCAACCTGGCTCTGATACAACTTGTTGTGCGCTGCGGAAGCTCGAATCGACAAGATCAAAAGCACATACAAGAACAATAGTAGACCACAAACGAACACAAGCAAACCAATCACAGCAAGAACACAAGATATACGTGGTTCGGCAATGTGCCTACGTCCACGGGGCAAGGAGAGGGGAGTTTCACTAATAGAAATCAAGGAGAATACAAATTAGGGTTACAAATCTTACCACAAACACACAAACAAGACTACTTGATCTCTCCAATAGACTCTAACAATAGAAGCCCTAGAAATCCCCTTTCAGCAGCTCAAAATCTCCCTTGCTTAACCCTAAAACCAAGTTTAGGGTATATATACAACTCACCAGAAAACGGGTCTGGAAAGCCAACTTAAACCCAAAACCCGATACGCGGTCGACCGCCGCGCCACGCGCGGTCGACTGCCAAAAGTCCAGAGCC
>NC_033800.1:9322516-9332569 GCF_001876935.1 Asparagus officinalis | reverse complement strand
ACCTGTCTCTGGATAAAGCGCGGTCGACCACGCGCGGTCGACCGCCGAAACTGCAGAAGCTCCCCTTGATTTCTCGTGCACATCGCGGTCGACCGCCGCGCCATGCGCGGTCGA
Source organism: Asparagus officinalis (assembly GCF_001876935.1). Classification (NCBI taxonomy): domain Eukaryota; kingdom Viridiplantae; phylum Streptophyta; class Magnoliopsida; order Asparagales; family Asparagaceae; genus Asparagus; species Asparagus officinalis. The sequence continues at coordinate 9,332,455 of NC_033800.1, read as the reverse complement.
CCGCATGTCAGCATTCCTGTATCCTTCGATCTGACGCCAACTCTACAGTACCAGTATTCATGCTACATTTGGTTGCATCCCTGCATCAAATGCAATTTGAAAGAGACACACAAGGAATCCACTCAAATTATGAGGTCCGCATTGGATCAAAAATAAGGTTGTATTTGCGCTTCCAAGGTTTGGCAACTTGAAGCAAAAAAGAGATGGAAGGAACTTTTGAGTTCCCAACTTGAAGCAAAAAAGGGTTTGAGGAACTTTAAGCTCCCTTTGCACTTCATTCCTATTGTTGATATTCTCTCTTTTTGGTGGGTCTTTAATCAAAGTCATAAGGTATGAAGTGTTACTTCCAGTGCAAATCAAGGAACCTCTATACGGTCTAAACGGCAAACTTTTTCTTTTGTTTTTGTCATGCTTTTATTTCCCCACTTTTGGGTAGTTGCTAGTTGCTGCTCACTTTATCCTGCGTTCAATCGTAATGAAAGAAGGTATCCAATATATATAATAATATATATATATAATAATATATACTATATATATATATATATATATATATATGCAAATGTTTTTCTAAGGTGACTTTAGTTCCTAACCTAAGACGCGGTTAAAATCACATCATTTCGCTTTTTTTTTTTGGCGATCCAGACGCTTCGTAATTGATCTACACGTTCTTAAGCCAACACACAAATTTTAAGTGAACCTTTGTGTTTTGACCCTTCATCGCTCACCGTAATTTTAACGGTTTTCAATGAATAGAAAAAACTTTTTTGACGGCCTCAGACAATGAATCAAAACACGACGGGTTCATCGCCCAAAATTTAATGTGTTTGATTAAGACGTGTAGATCAGTTCAAGGGAGGGGATCGCAAAAAAAAGGGAATGATATTTGATTTTAGGCCGCGTCTTAGGTAGGAATCTAATGTGTCACATTAGGAAAAATTACCCTATTATATATATATATTTTAAATTATATATAAATTATATTATATAATATAAATTATATATTAATATATATAAATATATATATATATATATATATATATGAGAAAAATGGAGAAACTCTGTACCAGTTTTCCAAACGAACTTGGTAGTGATGTGGCCTAACATTGGTCTACATTACATTTGGATTGTGAAGGTAGTTGAGGCTCTATACGTTCGAGGTGTATGTAGGGGCACAATTATGCCATCACTAACAAGTTGTTGGAAGCCCAACTTGGTTAAAGTTCTCCATTTCTCTCTCTTCCTCTCTTCTCATGCTATATATATTATATATTATTATATATATATATATATATATTATATATATTATATAATATATATAAATTATGTCAATGTAAGTTGACATTCACCAAACTTCTTAACCATTAGATATTTCCTAGGGGATCCTTGCATGATATGAAATGACTTTTATATATAAATAGTATGAGTGGATAAAAAGTTGGGCTGGACAAAGGAGTTGTGTCCATGCTCTTCTTCTATCTCTCCTCATTCTACTCTCTCTGCTTTTCTCTCTCCTCCTCTCTTGCTCTGTTATATATATATATAATATATAATTATATATATATAATAGAGCCTAAGACTCTAAATAACTTAAGTTTGATTTCCAGCAAAGTTCTAGCACAACATATATTAATATAAAACACTTTTTATATAATACATGGATCCCTAGGCAATATATGTTAAAAAACTTTGTGAACACATCTATTTGCTATCCACTTAATTGATAGGAGTTTTACCCCTATAGCTCTTCACCCTATATATATATTAATATATTATATATTAATAATGTATATATATATATATATATATTATATATATATTATATATATTATACTGTTCTACAACATTTCAGACTTGCATCAAATTTTCTTCTTTTGTATATACTTGAGAAATACACAATTAACTTCAATTACACAATCAAGTGTTTTTTGTACATTAATGCTACTGTATAATTGACATTCCAAAAGTGGTGAAACTATATAAAAGAATTTTATCACTGGATAGCTGGTGATCTAAAATAATTAGATTATTTTCTATCCGCAGGGATTCAGTGTTTTATCGCCTTTGGACCACTAGGAGCAGTTGAAAGTTTTCCCCCGTGTTTAATGATTAGATGGAGGGTTATCTCTTGCTTAGAAATTGAGATTGAGATGTATATCATTTACGTATAAGACTAAATCATTTAGGTTGTTGTGATTAGTAATCATCAAGGGTTAGTTCGTTTCTTCGTTGTCACTATGATTATTATAGTCACCATGACAAATAAGTTATCAGTACATTCATCTTGTGGGTATAGTGTAAAATAATCATATAGCTTCAAACGCTCAGACTCAGTCACAATCCTCGTAGAACTTCTCATATTTGAATATGTTAAGCTTAGACAAATAATATGCTCTTCGAAAAATCTTCATTTGAACTTATAACTTCTCATATGTAGATTTTGGTATTGTTAGACTAAATAGTCTCTAAAAAAAAAATCAATTAATTGTTTTAAAAATGCCTTAATATTGTATGCTCTGGTTGGAGAGAGAACAAGAGGAAGTAAGACATTTTAACAAAACAAGAAAGAGATTAAAGAAGATAAATGCATTTATTTGGAATAGGGATACCACTGCATTAAATTATTCGTAACCAGTAATGGGCCTTAGATTTACTTTACATTAAGCCCATCAACAGTCAAGAGGCCCTATGACCTGAATCATACAGTAAAAAGTTCCGTCCCAAGGTAAACACGCCACTAACTTTTTATTTTTTTTTATTGTGGCGAAAGGAAAGCCACTAACTTTTTATTTATTTATTTATTTATCTGGGTGCAGGTCAAGTCTGTAATTGAGTTAAAAAAAACTTTTGAAAACAGGTGAGGACAAAATACTAACCCCTTTCACTATCTCAAAGCCCCTCCTCAGTCTTCCTCAACCTTGAAAACTGAAGCCAATCTCTCTCTCTCTCTCTCTGTTCTTTTGGGAGATACAAGAACAAGGAAGAACAAGAAGAAAACAACTGTGAGTTTCTTTGCTATTTTTTTCCACACTTTTATTAGCATTTTGTTCTCCTCTCAAATGGGTTCACAATCTGTATATGGGTGTTTTTTTTTTGAGTCAGAAATGATAATGTCAGTTGCAAAAAGCTCTTCAAACTCTCACTTGCTGCAGGCTTTTGAGATCTCTTATCTGAAAAGTGCAAATAATGTAAAAGATATAAAGGACCCATATGAAGAAGATGATTATCTGTGGGTTTTCTCTGTTTATTTCAAATTAAAAACCAGCTTTAATGACAATATTTTGATTTTTTTAAACCCATTATGTTCTTTCCATGATAAATATACTCCCTTTTTTAATCACTACACTCCCATTATTTTTTCTCTCTCTTTGCCTGTAGATGCAAAATAGAGTGCTGTAAAAGTTCAAGATATTTTTTTTATTTTATATTATCTTCTTCTTTTTCCCCTCTATTATTCTCGTTGGTAGTGATAAGTTCCTCAGGAGCCGCGCCTCTCCGATGTTTGACCCCTTTTAGGAAACACAACCATTAAAATCCAAATTTCAAAGAGACCCATTATTTCCATCGAAATTCCCCAAAACGCCCTCACTTCCAGGCCCAAATTTGGGGAAATTTCGAGCCCATTTTGGTTATTTCTCAACGCTGGTGCTCCGATGGCGTATCTTGTTGTTTTGATTCCTTGTTCCTATTTTACGTTTGAACCAGTAGCCAAGCAAATGGTGTCAGAGGTCCAGTGTACGAGCCGCAGACAAGTCTTTTAAAAGTTTTTTGGTAAAATAAAAAAAGGTCACTATTCATCTTTTGAAAGATAAATTTTTTAAATAATTGTATTGGGGTTGGTTGATCTCGTTCTGATCTAGAGGCCGCATTAATTGTATTCACAAGATATTTACTTCACTCACAATCTATTTACTGCTGTCACAAGCTATATTTGTTTGTGCTTTTGATTGTTGCAGGTTGAAGACTGAAGTGGGAAAATATGCAGAACTCAAAAACTAGGTGAATTCTCAACTTGGGTTATTTTGGTTTTTGCCTTTTCTATTGATATCTCATTGATTTATGGGTTTTTTTAAAACCTCTTTTTGAAGTTTCTTTTGAAAAGGGGCAAATCTATGGTTGAAGTCATATCTTTTATTATAGTTTCTTAGCTTTGTTGGTATCCTGCATTTATTTATGCTCGTCACATGTTTGGCCATTTCTTTGATGTGAAGTTAGTTTTGTGGGTCCTTGATGTCTTCTTCTTGTTGCTCTTCCTTTTTATTTGGCTTGGAGATAATGTTGGTTACCTTTTTTTTTTTGTTTTTTTGGATAAGAGTTGATAAGATTTTACCCTCTTTTGAAGCTTTCAATCTTCATTTGCTTTCATTTGCAGCATTGTTTGTGAACAATTGAATTGTTCTGATATTACAAAATTGAATGCAACCAAAGATGTGGGATCTGTGAGTTGAACCTTTATGTTATTATCTCCAGTCTTTTATCTTTATTTGAGCAAGATTTTAGACTTCATGACGGTCCCCTTGCATTAATTTGTGTCCTTCACGTGTTTAGGCCTCTTTGCTGTGAAATTGCTACTATGGGGTCCTTTTCTCAACAGTATGGCTTCTTGTTGTTCTTTGTCTTTATTAGTAATTAATAAATGCTGCTTGTACATGTGTTTGAATCCAATGTGGATTTTAGAAGCATCAAACGCCTGATTATTTGTCATGCTTCAAACTAACTCCATAAAATTCCAAAAACCCAGCTGAAGCCCTAGCTAGTTAAATCTATGCTCAACTCTAGCGTGTTGGTTTACATCAGAAATGAATTAGGTCATCCTAGGAACCTGTACGTTTGAATGCTGCAACCGGGATTCTGGAATTAATGATTAATGCATCATAACATCTGGACTTTCTTAGCCTCTACATCTCTGGAAAGAAGCGAAAGTTATTGTCTTGCAAATGGTAAGATTACGTATTACTGAGTGGCAACAACCACGACGACGACGAATAGCAATAGCTTTTATCCCAAGTTTTGGGTCCGTCTACGTGAATTTTATTCTTCAATTCTGTCTGTTAATGGCTTTCTTCTCTGCTAAGTTATCACTATCGGATCCTTAATTGCTTCCATCAAGTACTTTAAGTGCATTCTTGGTCTCCCTTGTTCCATTAATTATAACTTTGATCGCTTTTATCTAATTTTTTGTCCTCAACGGGAGCAACCAATTACTTCCCACAAGTGCACCCCTTCTTTTCTCCTATCTCAGTGTATGTTCACATGTCCATGAAATGGCTTTGCTTTTGGAACATTCATGCTTGGCTGATTAAATTTGTTTATGTGAAATTTTTGCTATACATTAGTGGTTATATTAGAGTTTTTGCTCTGTGATTAAAATTTGTTTATGTGAAATCTTTGCTATACATTAGTGGTTATATTAGTGTTTTCATTCTGTGATTATCTCACTTTGTAAGCTACATAAATTCGAAAGTTTTTAGTTCATTCTCATTGAAACCGCTTGTTAAGTTGTTAGTCTGTTGGGGTAAATACTACAATGATGGATTTTAATTGATGGTGAACCTTTTCTGGCTTAGTGATTTGGTTTCCTATTTTAACCATTACCTTCAAAACTTTTGGTTCCCAGCTATATGTTGCTTGTATTTGCATGAAAATGAAAATGACCCTTGATAAACTGTATAATGTGTACTTTCTGAACATTTGGTATATTACAGAACGGCGAACTATATATCTTCTCATTGTTACGAAAATTATGTAGTCACATATGAACTGCATAGAATTATATCTATAATGATCGATCCTTTCTATGCTTCTGATTGTTTCCTTTCTTTGCTTGAAAGTAGAAATGGGTCATCAGACGCTCCTCAGAGGACATCTCCAGCCACTCCTAAATCGAATCGAGCAACCAAGTCCGGTGCTGACTCAGACTCTTCCACCCCCAAACGCACTCCAACAAAATTGCAAACTGACAAGAGCCCTAAAGTTGTCGATCGCCGTTCACCACGAAGCCCAGCCACTGAGGTATTATTATGTAGTAGAATTTGCTGATGCTATAGCTTCTCTTTGGATAAGTGTAACTTACAAATTAGTTAAAATGTGATGTTAATCTTAAAGCCATTGAAACATAATACTTACCAAATGCATCTGATTTTTCTATTGACATAAGAATTTTGAATCTTCTGATGTTTATAGAAGTTATAAGAATCTGCAAGCACCCTGTTACAGTTTCTGACTCAGTTTCTTTTGAATATATTTGTTTTATTGTACTTCTATACTCTCTGCCTAGCTCAAAATGAAGGCATGACGATCATCAATGCATCATTTTGCCTGATCCTATCAAAATGGGCTTAGCTAGAGATCACAGTTGAGTTTGAGAAGTATACATCAGATTTTTATCGTTAGTTTTATGAGATATTGTTAAATTGGGATCACATTCGTTAAGGTTGTTTCAGGCTTGTTGTCTAAGAATCTATGAAGAAAAGAGAAGGTCCAGCTATAGACTGGTTAATTAAAAACCCTCTCTCGTAACTTGTTGGTCATTCTATTTAGAGCTTACAGAACCAAGGAACTTCTCAGAATCCTGATATATAATGAAATAACCTGAAGACATTTTAAAATTGCTGCATTATTTGTATTATTATCAAGGGATGGTGTGCCAAAATAATAATAATAATAAGAAAAGAAAAAAATAATAATAAAAAATTCTAATTGATGTATGAAACCTACAAGATTTTTTTTTTAAAAAAAATCCCTCTTTACTTTCGGTGATATCAAAGGTGCGCATCTCATTGCTCCTCATACGGCCTATGATATGAGGTGGTGGAGAAGCAGTCCACAGGTAATGAGACAATACCGTTTGCGTCTCATAAGTGCTCTGCACAAGGGCGCTTGGCACAGGCTCATGCAGGACATACTCTCGTTTGTTATGTTTCTTTAACATTTCAATCGGGTCTTTATACCCGATAACAATTCGTATCTCAAGAAGAAAAATAAACTCACTAGGCTATTTACCAGACTAATGAGGAGCCTAGCTTGTTCTCATTTACTATTTGATTTTGCTTCTATAATAGTCTTGGTTTGACTTTTGATTTGGAAAATTATGAACTTTACTAGGTGTGTCAGCATTATAAACTATGACTTTATTTTGTTATTTGGTAGTAGATATTATTACTTTGACATATTTTTATATATGAAAATTCATAAACTTGGTTCTTTCATGCTTGATAATCTATCTTGAAAAATTATGTGTGGTGTGTGCCTCGCTTTCACTAAGGCGCACGCATTGCCTCTCACATGTGCACATAAAGGTTCTTTGTGCTTCACATTGCTCTTTGCGCATCGATAACACTGCTTGGTTTCAATATCATATCTCATGCTTTTCTTTTCCAAATTGTAGCAAAAGAGGCCAAGTAAGCTAGCTGAATTAGAATCCCAGCTCTCTCAACTCCAAGAGGAGCTAAAGAAAACCAAAGATCAACTAAATTCATCAGAGTCATCAAAGAAGCAAGCTCAAAAAGAAGCAGAAGACATCAAACAACAACTCCAAGCCATGACAGCAAAGCTGGAAGATTCGCAGAACCAACTCATGGAATTCTCCTCAGCAGAAGAGTCCCGTCTTCAAGAACTTCGAAAGATCTCTCAAGATCGTGATCGAGCTTGGCAATCTGAGATTGAAGCCATACAAAAGCAACATTCAATGGATTCAACTGCTTTATCTTCTGCTATGAATGATATTCACAGGTTAAAGGCTCAGCTTGAAATGGCTGCTGATTCTGAAGAAGAACTAGTGAAGCAGTCAGAAATAGCAAAAAAAGAAATCACTTCGTTGAAGCAAGAAATGGCTGAGACTCTTTCAAATATGGAGAAGCTCAAAATTGAAGCAAGGAACAGTGAGAAAGCTGAAGCAGAGGCAGAGGCTAAAGTAGTTGAGACTCAACAACAGCTCGAAGTAGCGAAGGCCACAGTTGAGACTCTTCGTTCTGAAGGCGCAAAGCTCCTCGAGCTCTTCAGATCTTCAATCTCTGAATTAGAAGAATCTAGAGCTCAAGTTATTGCACTTGAAGAAACTGTGAAGAAATTGCAAGACGATCAACTTAATATTGGTGATTCTATAACATTTGGGTCTCTAGAGCAAGAAGTTGAACAACTGAGATCAGCACTGCAAGCAGCTGAGATTAAGTACGAAGAAGAGCAAACTCGGATTGCTTCACAAATTCGATCAGCTTACGAAATGGCTGACCAAGTAAAGATCGAGTCTGAAGCAAGAGAACTAAAACTCGAATCAGCATTAAAGAATGTGAAGGCCGAGCTTTGTGAACTGAAAGCAAGTCTACTCGACAAAGAAAATGAACTTCAAGGCATATCAGATATGAACGATGAACTAAGAGCCAACAACTCAGTTTCAGACATCACAGAGCTCAAAGCAAACCTCATGGACAAGGAAAACGAGTTACAGAGCATTTCTGAGGAGAACGAGCTTCTGAAACTGGAGATGGCAAAAAAGGAAGCAGACAACAGCAAGAATTACGAAACTGCCATTGCTGAGATGGAGTTGGCGAAAGCCAAGGAAAAGGAAGCAACAATGAAGCTTCAGTACATTACTGAAGATACTGAGAAGAAAACTGAGCAGCTTGAAGCAGCGAAAGTTCTGAACTCAGAGATGGAAGTGGAGTTACGAAGGCTGAGGGTGCAGTCTGATCAATGGAGGAAAGCTGCGGAGGCGGCGGCTGCTGTATTAACTACAGGAAACAATGGGAGGTTTGTGGAGAGGACGAGCTCTTTGGATGCAGATTATCAGTCGGTTGCAGGGAAGTTGATGAACTCGCCGTTTTCTGATGATTTGGATGATGAATCGCCAAAGAAGAAGAACAATGGAGGTGGTGTTTTCAGGAAATTTGGATTGTGGAAGAAGAGCCCAAAGTGAAGACAAGGTAGATTTACATGTGTCTTATTTGCACTTCGGTACCCTAAAATCTACACTTTTGTTAACTTTGATAGCCCCAAAGTATTTTCTTTTAACACTTTTATGCCCTAAAGTTTCATTATTGTTTTGTGTTGATACCCTCGTCTAGAGTTAGTTATATTTTCTTTACGTGATACCCTCAGTTCACTGTTATACCGGGGACATTTGGTTATCTGGATCTAATCGCGATACCATTTTAATAAAAAATCTCGCAAAATCTAGACACGGGTATCAAACTGAAATGAGAGCGAAACTATGGGGCATCAAAGTTAGGGGTGGGCATGGTGGGTCTGGTTCAGGCTCATGAGTTGGCCTGGCGGGTTCAGAGCCGACCTGCCGGGTTCAAGGCTAGGTCGGACTGACCCACCTGGGTCAGAGTGGGCTGGGCCTACTTCTCTGATTTTGAGTCTAGGATTGGACCTGGCACAGCTCACGACCCGCAAAGGGGCAGGTCGGGTCCGGCTCAGCCTACGGTCCACAAGTCGGGGGTCAGCCCGTGGGTTTTTTTAATTTGTTTTCTTATTTTTTTATTTCTAATTTCTAAACTATATTAACTTTGTATTCGTATTTATTAAATTATATTTAAATTATTTTTTCCTATTTAACTCTTTATCTAAATGATATATATACAAAAATAAACATCATACAGGAAAATATCACAAACACAAAGATATACGTGGATTGGACTTTGAAGGAAGACCTATGTCTACGGGGAGTTAATAAATTTTTTTAGTTTGAATTTAAATTACAAATACAAGAGGAAAAAAGGAAAAAATATGCTAACTATTAATGTTCAAGGAGCCAAATTCTTTCAAGCTATATTCGTCAAATTCTTCAAGGAATGTTCTTATTTGTTGACATTGACCGTTCTTTTGCATCGAGTTGGGTCAGGCTGGACAATGTCGAGTCAATGGTGGGTCAGGCCTATTTCTCTGGTCCCTGGTCTGGGACTAGACCCAGTCCGGCTCATGATCTACATATATCACGCG
>NC_033800.1:9315752-9322502 GCF_001876935.1 Asparagus officinalis | reverse complement strand
GACCCGGCCCGTGCCCAATCCTAGTCAAAAGTGTTCAAAGAATTCTTTGGTGTCCTAAAATGAAAAATTGGGTAAACTTTGGGAAATGAATATGAGCCTAACATTTTCAGGAAGTTCAGGTATTATGTTGATTGGGCTTTGTGATCATTGTTATTCCTGTTTATGTTGATTCCAGGTTTACTTGCTGCTGGAAGTTGAGTAGGAAGGTTGAGGAACTACGTGATAAAATTTATGGTACCCTTGCTTTTAGTCTTTGTTATTATCCCCTGAACTGCAAACTTTGGGAGCTCTAAAAGTATTTAAAGTTTACTCTTTGTATAAATGTTTCCAGATTTTGTTGGAAGATATATTTAGTAGTAGGGTAGATGAGTCTTGGGTACAAGAGCTTTTGGTTTAAATTGGCAATTATGCAACTTGAGATTAATTGTCTGGTGTTTTAGTATGATTGTTTGCATATTTGCATTCTGCGCAATCTTTTGATCTTTTCTAAAGATGACAATATCCATCATTTATTCTTTCAATTTACATGTTTCAACCAAAAAAAGTAGGAAAATTGATAGCGCTATATAAGTTTAGTACTATTATTTGCATGTTGTTTATAGCTGTTAAATTCATTGTAAACCATTTAAATTTTGATATTTGTGTGAGGTTAATATTATCTCCACATAACATTATTATCCTGTTGGATTTAATCTAATAAATCTAATTGTGGGCACATATGATTAATCAATGTGTATTGCTATCTTTTAGGATAACCCACTAAAGTGATCAATCAAGTTGGGTTAATGGGTATTTAAATAAGTCATGGGGTTATATGTGCAGATACCAGGTTGTAATTGTGATTTGTTGAGGGGTCAAATTGTAAAAGTACAACATCTATAAATAAGGGGTTATGGTCCCTAATCTAGGGTTACATTTTCTAATTCTCTACACCCCATCTAGCTAGAGAAATTCGGATTTAGAGAAACCCTAAGGTTAGAAGATCCAAAACCCATCTCAAGGTTCATCCATGGATTCAGGTATAAGCTTCCGTTCTTTTGATTATTGTCAATCTTTTCGAATTAATCATGGCTATATGGTTTTAGATCTCAAGTTCTTATTAGATCCAATAAGTGGTATCAGAGCCACCATTGATTTGTTCTAAGAGATTAAGATTAAAATTAGGGTTCTTTGATCTTAATTTGTGTTTGATTCAGATCCATTTTCGGATGAACAGTAATTTTTTATTTTCGGATGAACAGTAACCGGTTTTTATTTTTGGGTGAACAGTGAACAAGTTTTATTTTTGGGTGAACAGCAAAAATTTTATTTTTCGGATGAACAGTAAAGGTTTTTATTTTTGGATGAATAGTAAAATTTCCAGGTTGTTTGGTTATTTCTTTCGATTTTTGGATTTGTAGCATTTATGAACTCTAAAGTTCATTTCTTTTGTGTTTGATTCAATTATTGAGGTTTGGATCTAAATGATTTAAGTTCAAAAATCGACAGAAAAATAATTATTTTTTTGGGATTTTTTGATTTGTCGTCAATCTCCAAAACTCTTCGTCGGAGTTGATTCAGCGGCGGCGGTTTCAGATTAAACCCTCAAGGGGTTCGTGCGCGTGAAAACGTGCGGAAATTAAGGAGGTGGTTACCTCAATTTAAGGAGGTGGTTACCTCAAATTAAGGAGGTGGTTACCTCAATTTAAGGAGGTGGTTACCTCAATTTAAGAAGGTGGTTACCTCAAATTAAGGAGGTGGTTACCTCAATTTAAGGAGGTGGTTACCTCAATTTTTTGGCGAGGCTTGAAAGCTTCAAACGAACCTTGCGTTCGTTCTCAAACGAACCCACGTTCGTTCTCAAACGAACCCACGTTCGTTCTCTAATGAAACATGCGTTCGTCAAACGCTGCGTTCGTTGACGCTGCGTTCATTCTCAAACGAACATTGCGTTCACTCGTCCATTGCGTTCAAACGAACATTGCGTTCGTTCATTCGTTGCGTTCATTCTCAGGTCGAACATCACGTTCGTTTTCAGACGAACATTGCGTTCGTGCTCAAGTCGAACATTGCGTTCATTCTCAGGTCGAACATCGTGTTCGTTTTTAGACGAACATTGCGTTCGTGCTCAAGTTGAACATTGCGTTCATTCTCAGGTCGAACATCGCGTTCATTTTTCAAACGAACCTCGCGTTCGTTCTCAAGTTGAACATCACGTTCATTTTCAGACGAACCTCGAGTTCGTGCTTAAGTGAGTCTCGTACTCAATACAGTCGAACCTCGCGTTCGAAGTCAAGCGAACTTCGTGTTCACTATGGTTAAGCTTCGGCTTCTCATATTAAATTATGGGTCCACTTTGGTATACTTAATTTTTTTTGTTTTATTTCAGCTAATGCATCTGCTGCAACAATTTCTGCTAACATCAACTCAATTCCCATGTTAAATGGGACAAACTTCAAGGTTTGGAAAGAGAACATATTAATTGTTCTTGGCTGCATGGATCTTGACTATGCATTAAGAACTGAACAACCCCAACCTCTCAATGCGGATAGCACTCCGGATGCAAAGAAGGAGCATGAGAAGTGTGAGCGTTCAAATCGCATGAGTCTTATGATCATTAAGCGCGGCATTCCGGAAGCCTTCAAGGGCATAGAATCCGAAGGGATTACTAAGGCTATAGATTTCCTTGCCGAAATTGAGAAGCGTTTTGCGAAAAACGATAAGGTAGAAACAAGCACGCTCTTAGCTCGCTTGATTTCAATGAAGTATAAGGGCAAAGGAAATATCAGGGAGTACATTATGGAAATGTTTCATATTGCTTCAAAGCTTAAGACACTTAAACTCGATCTTTGTGATGAGTTATTAATGCATCTGGTTCTGTTGTCTCTTCCTGCACAGTTTAATCAATTTAAAGTTAGTTATAACTGTTAAAAGGAGAAATGGACTCTAAATGAGCTCATTTCATACTGTGTGCAAGAAGAAGACAGGTTGAAGCAAGATAAGACAGAAAATGCTCATTTGGCCTATGCCTCTAAGGATAAGGGTAAGAAAAGGAAGAATGATAAAGAAGCTGCTAAGAGTCCAGTTCAGAAGAAACAACATAAGGATAATCAGGGTTGTTTCTTCTGTAACAAACCTGGACACGTTAAGAAGGACTGTACAAAATATCACGCCTGGCGTGATAATAAGGGTACGTTCCTTGCTTTGGTCTGTTCTGAGGTTAATTTAGCTTCAGTATTGTACAAAATATCATGCCTGGCGTGATAATAAGGGGTTGCCTGAGCTACCGAAAGCCAAGTGATGTTGAAAGGCACATCTTTGTGGGCGACGGACAATCGGTAGATATGGAAGCAATTGGGCACTTTAGGTTGCTGTTAGGAACTGATTCATATTTGGATTTAAAAGATACTTTTGTAGTACCGTCTTTTAGACGGAATTTGATTCCAGTTTCTGTATTGGACAAATCAGGTTATTCTTGTTCATTTGGAAACAGTCAATTCAGTTTATCTTTTAATCTTTTAATTCAATTATTGTAGCAACTGGTTACTTGAGTACTTGTGACAACCTATATTTGCTTGATACAATTGCTTCTTATAATGAATCATTGCATGTGGAATCACGTGGTACTAAAAGTAAATTAAATAAGAAGTATGATCTCTTATTCTTCTTTACCAAAGTCTCTCTGAGGAGAAGTACTAAAGACAGCAGCTTACATTCTGAATAGAGTACCAAGTAAAACAGTTGCTAAAACACCTTATGAGCTTTGAACTGGTCGAAAGCCCAGTTGGGGATGTCCAGCCGAGGCAAGGTCTTATCGGCCAAATAAAAAGAAATTAGACTCCAAAACAGTTAGCAGCTACTTTATTGGGTACTCTGAATGCTCTAGGGGCTATAAGTTTTATGATCCCACTATAAGAAATATTTTTGAGACAGGAACAGCAACATTCTTTGAGGATGTTGAGTTTGGGGGGAGAAATAAGGTTAGACATATTAGTTTTGAGGAGGAATTGGCTTCAGATCCAATCCATACAGTTACTTTTGACAATATTCAGGTTCCTATACCTGTTGTTGCTCAAGAAGTAAATCCGGAACCTCAAGATGATAATGTTGAACAACTCCCTGTTCCAGAAGAACAAACTCAACAACCTCAAGAACCAGTGCCATTAAGGAGATCCACGAGAGAAAGGAGAAATGCTATTCCGGATGATTATATTGTATTTCTCCAAGAACATGAGGAAAGTAGTGGAATGTTAGAAGATGATCCAATCAACTTCTCTCAGGCCATGAAAAGTTCTAACTCTCAACAGTGGATTGATGCCATGAATGAAGAGTACAAGTCTATGCAAGACAATAAGGTTTGGGAACTTGTCCCATTACCAGAAGGTGCAAAACCAATTGGTTGTAAATGGATTTTTAAAACCAAGCGGGATTCAAACGGTAATGTGGAGAGGTATAAGGCGCGTCTTGTGGCTAAAGGCTATACTCAAAAGGAAGATATTGATTATACAGAGACTCTCTCCGGTTTTATCGAAAGACTCTTTCAGAATAATCATGGCACTTGTTGCTTATTATGATCTTGAGTTAAATCAGATGGATGTTAAGACTGCATTTCTCAATGGAGACATTGATGAGATGATTTATATGGTGCAACTAGAAAACTTTGTGTCAGGAGACCCAAAGAATATGATTTGCAAATTAAGGAAATCCATCTATGGACTCAAGCAAGCTCCTCGTCAATGGTATCATAAGTTTCAACAAATAGTTATCTCGTTCGGTTTTGAGATGAACATTGTTGATGACTGTGTATATCACAAGTTCAGTGGGAGTAAGTATATTTTTCTGGTTCTGTATGTCGATGACATCTTGCTTGCCACTAATGATATAGGCATGTTGCACGAAACCAAGAGATTTCTATCAAAGAATTTTGAGATGAAAGATCTTGGGGACGCCTCTTTTATATTAGGAATCCAGATACATCGAGATCGCTCTCAGGGTATTCTTGGATTATCACAAAAGAGCTATATCGATAAGGTACTTAAAATGTTTGGCATGCAAGACTGCAGACCAGGAGATACCCATGTTGCTAAAGGAGACAAGTTCAGTCTCAATCAGTGCCCTAAAGGTAACCTTAAAATTCAGGAAATGCAGAAGATTCCTTATGCTTCGGCTGTAGGAAGTCTAATGTATGCTCAGGTATGTACGCATCCGGATATTGCGTACATTGTTAGGATGTTAGGCAGATACTTAAGCAATCCTGGTATGGATCATTGGATAGCAGTCAAAAGGGTTATGAGGTATCTTCAGAAAACAAAAGATTATATGCTCACATGTAGAAAATCAGAACAGTTGGAGGTCATTGGGTATTCGGACTTTGATTTTACTGGATGCCAAGATAGCAGAAAGTCTACATCAGGCTACATTTATATGTTAGCAGGAGGAGCTATATCATAGAAAAGTGTAAAGCAGACACTCGTAGGTTCCTCCACTATGGCAGCAGAGTTTGTAGCTTGCTATGAGGCATCAAATCATGGAATATGGTTGCGAAATTTTGTCACTGGACTGCGCATTTTGGAAAATATTGAAAGACCACTGAGGTTATATTGTGACAATAAATCTGCAGTAATGTATTCATATTGACATTAAGTCAAAACATATTGACAACAGGAGCTCAACTAAGTCAAAACATATTGACATTAAGTTCCTGGTTGTGAAAGAAAGGGTACAGAGTGGACAGATATCCATAGAGCACATTGGGACAAACTCCATGATAGCTGATCCTCTTACTAAGGGACTGCCACCTAAGGTCTTTCATGAGCATACTGCTCATATGGGTGTGGTATTATTTGAGGATATTATGTTTTAGTGGGAGTTTGTATTTGTGGTGCTTTATGTTTGTTTGTATTGTCTGATCAGAATAAAGTTTTCCAACCGCTGCTCAACGCAGCTCCAACCGCTGCTCAACGCAGCTCCAACCACTGCCAGACGCAACTCTATACCGCTACCAAACGCAGCTTCCAAGCCGCCAAACGCAGCTTCCAACAAGATGCCAACGCAGTTTCCAGCCGCTGCGTCTGAGCTTTCAGACACTGCGTTCAAGCTTCCAGACACTGCGTTTGAATGCAGAATTCACACAAGAACGCGGATTTTGCGTTTGACTCGTTCAAACACGAGCTGAATAGTTTCAAAACCGTTTCCCACGATCTGAGGGGATCATAACTCCACTCAGGAGTGATTTAAGGGGCGGTTACATCCCATCAGCCCCACTTAGGAGCGAATTAAGGAGGTGGTTACACCCCTTAATCCCCTATAAATAACTGAAAATCAATTCAGTTCGGGCGGTCGGTTGGAACTTCTTGGCTCGTCAACAGGATCCTTAGAGCATTTCTGGAGCTTTGGAGATCGGCAACAAGATCTTCTTCATCCTTGGCTTATAACCGACTTTCGGTTAAATCAACTCCTTCATAGAGTTTCAAACTCGTCCAGAGTTCTCCACAACATCAAATCGTGAGGAGAAGACCACGTTCCAGTAAAACAAGACATCAGATCGTCAACGAGAAGCAAACTCGACGCGAGCATTCGAGGGAGGCATCTCATCGCCACCGTGAAGAACCCAGATTTAAACAAAGGGGAGAATCTAGATCATTCTCTTCTCTTTTGTAATCAGTAAATCCAATTGTAACTGAGATTAAAGGAATACAAATCAATTTTTCTTTATTTCTTTTACTGCAAATTTTCTCACAAACATAAGATGGCGACTCCGCTGGGGAAGAT
>NC_033800.1:9299157-9314752 GCF_001876935.1 Asparagus officinalis | reverse complement strand
GGCAAATGAGGTCTCAATTTATAGGAAAGACGAAGGGGAAGTTATCGCCAGGTGTTTAAAATGGATTGGTGGTGGAGTTATTGTAACTTCCTCATCGAAACTTCCTTATCAAAATTGTTGTGTTCAATTATCTTAGCGAACATCTTCTTTGCTTTTCACTTCTCACGTGTTTATCTGCTTATCTTTTTTTTTTGATTAACAGAGGGTTCACATATTCTCAAATTTACATGAGGTGTTGTCATCCTCAACTTGATTTTTATTTATATGAGATACTATCCCTCATATTGATTTTGATTTATATGAGGTACTATCCCTCACATTAAGTTCGCTTGATAAGGTTTGTTGAGCTCCTTAAATTTGACATCTACAACGAGAAGACGTGCCTCCCTGAATTAATTAATATGGAAGGCTTACCTTTATTGAGTTGTATTTCTATGAAGTATTATCCATCATATTGATTTTATTGACAAGGCATGTTAAGCTCATCAACTTTGACAACTACAAGGGGAAGATGTGCCTCTCTGAATTATTAATTAATACGAAGGGCCTACCTTCATTGGATTAGGTTTATATAAGGTACTATCTCTCACATTAGTTTTGATTTTTTATGAGGTACTATCATCCTCACAATAAGTTTCATTTATAGGGCTTGTTGATTTTTTTTGGCGTCTACATGAGCACTCCAATAAGAGATGTGTAACATCCTGAATAGCAGCCATACACAACAAACACCACGAGACATTAATTAGCCATCACATAAACACCGCTTGATTCCATATTTGTTCTTCGCGTTTTTGGGAGAATTGTCAATAAAGTTAGAGTTTCCTTTCTTCTGAATTCCAAATTCGTTCTTGGCGTTTTTAGGCTACGTATTTTGCTTGATTCATCAGTGATTGTGTGTAAAGATTTAACACCGCTTGATTTGTCAGTGGTGTGAAATTATTTGGGGCTCTCATTATAGCTTTTCATTTTGTGCGTGTGTTCCTTTACATTCTCTGGTAAATGAAGCTTATTTGACATCAATAACTCTGGGTACTAATTAAGGAGATGAACAAGATTGTATTATACAAAAAAATGTACTAAACAGAGTAAAGTTAGATTCAGATCCTCTTCAATTTTAAATCAAAATAAGTTATTTATTATTGTATCTTCTCAAAAAAAACATCATCAATTTAAACAAACAGAAGAAGTGACCAAAACTTTGTTGGATTTATAACTAGAATAAGGTTATTACAACAATGTCAAAAATTTAGAAAAGAGTTCTGTCTTTCAAAATTATATTGATAGCCGCAAACCATGATTACTTTAGGAAAATCAAGGGGTATAAGTTATGAGAAGGGCAGAAGTAGATGATTTCATCAGAATAAAGAAGGATTAAATTTCTTTAACACATAAGGTTAGATTTATTTTAATCCTATTTCCCCCCTTCATATATGGGATGAAAATGTAGGGATTAGTAACTTGTTTTTACCTCTCACATGATCATCGCTGGAGCTGCTGCCTCTTCTTCTTCCTATGGTTAAGTATGGGTTCCTCCTTACTCTGGTAATTTCTTTTATGTATGTATTATATATAGACTAGTTTTTACACACGTGCAATGCACGTGATTTAATATCATGATTAAGTATTTTTGGCAGTTTGTGCTCATTTTTTTCTTTAAACTCTTACATCCCAATTATTTTTTTATGTTTGTTTAAATGGGATACACCCAATTTAAATTTTCATGTTGATATTTGAATTGACAAAAAACAAATATAATTTTAAAATAATTTAAATTTTCATATTATTTTTGACTGATATAAAACTAAGCTTTATTTGAGAAAGTATAGTATTGTAAAGTGAAAAATATTAAAATAGTGTTATACAAGGAAGGTAAATATTTAAAACCAATATGACAAAATAATTGATTTAAAGTATGTTAAAACGATGCAAAAGAGAATATGAAGTTTATTCCTAATCATTGATAAACTTCATAAAAAAATATAAATTAAGGATTAATGCTAACTCTAGTATACTTTTATATGATAAAAACATCCACATAAGAATATAAAAGTACTGAAAAAAAATCATGAAACTCCCTTCTAAAGATTCCTATTTTCACTCAAAATAATTAAACTATTCTATAAAATATTCAAAAAAAATTGTTTTTTACTTCTTCTATTTTATTTTTTATTGAGTTAAGATCAATCCTTCTTCAGGTTTATCATTTATCATTTCTCGGGCAATTCTAGAGTATTGTCTTCATCATCTACATCAATTATGAAATCAGGCTAATTTTGTATTTTTTATGCTATTATCTTTCCTGGGCTCGTTAATTTTTTATCATCTCATTTAACTTTATAAAGAAGTCAAATGTACTTATGATGTTCAACACAAAGTGCTCAAAATATAGACTTTGATTTTTTTCTATTTCAATGAAAATAAATATTAATTTCATATATATAAAATTCTTTGTGTTCGTAATTTATTACTTAAATAAATTAGAAGCTATCTCTTTATTTTCCTCTAAAATGAATTCTTCTGATGTGCATCCAATAAGAATTTATGTTATTTCAATAATATTACCTTTGCTCTATCCCTGTCATTTTT
Source organism: Asparagus officinalis (assembly GCF_001876935.1). Lineage (NCBI taxonomy): Eukaryota > Viridiplantae > Streptophyta > Magnoliopsida > Asparagales > Asparagaceae > Asparagus > Asparagus officinalis. The sequence goes on along the minus strand of NC_033800.1, from coordinate 9,312,163 downwards.
CATAAAGATCTAAACTAAATACCTGCATTATTCATTATCAATTTCTCTTAGATTATAATATTAATATTTAATTTGAAGAACACAATATGGAATTTATGAATACTTACTAATTTTTCTTATTTCTTCCATGGAGATTTTTTATTTAATTAGGATAAAGTTATTAAATTATTTTTTAATGTAACTCATTCAGTGTTTCATTAATAGATATGTCTTATGTTAATGCCAATTCAAGTGATTCATTGACGTTTTCTGAATTTTAGATTTATTTCCATCACTTTCCCATTTGCAATGGAAATAATTCAATTCTTTTAAATTTATCCCTAAATATTCTAATAGTTTCTCCATATGTAATTCCTTGTATTCTTTTACCCTATAAATATTATTAACGTTAAAGATTAAAGTTTTTAAATTAAAATCAATTAATACTAAGGTATAATATTATAGTGTTTTATCATTTCTATGGATTTAAACATCTATCAATTAATGTTACGAATGTATTTTGGCTACCCCAACTTATTACTAAAATTATATAAAATTAATTTAATTTATATAGTGCCGATAAATTTTTAATCTATAGTATTTTTAAAATTTTTATCCATTAACCATATGTTTTTAATCAATTCTTATTGTTTTTGTTTACTAGTATCAACTTAGACTATTCTTAGATGCTGAAAATGGATAGTAAATCCCTAAATTAGAAATTTTAATATATATATATATGAAAAATACCAAACAATTACACTTTTCTTTACCAAGTTTTAAAATTTTAGCCCATTTTTGTGGTTTTGAACTTTGAGGGTGTGATTTGTAATTTTTAAAAATTTAAAAGAGTTTTTAAAAAAATTTACTTTTCAGTTTGGTAGTTGTAAATTTTATGTTTCATGTGTTGGTGGTAATTTTTTGAATGTTAGTATATTTCTTGTAACTCTAAAATTTTGAGGGTGTCTTTCGCAATTATTAAAACTATAGATTAATTTTGAAAAATATTAAATTTCAGTGGTCTACCAATCGACGAATTTGATGTGTGCTAGTTAAAATTTTTGAAAATTTAGAGTTTTTTTTTACAATTTTTAAAATTTGAAGGAGTTTTTAAAAAAATTTTGAGGTTAATTTTGGCAAATTTTAATTTTTTAGGTGTCTAAGGGTAATATCTTGAATTCATCTTATGTTATTTACAAATTTTAGAATTTTAGGATGGTTTTTTATAATTTGAACTTTTAAAGATGTTTCTATAATTTTTGAGATATTAAGGGTGTTAATTAAAAAGTTTAAATTTAAATATCAAAAATTTTAGGTGTATCATGGTAATCTCTTGAATTCATCTGTGTTGTTTGTAAGTTTTAAAATTTTAGAATTTTAATGTGCTTGTCTGTAATTTAAATTTTTGAGGGTATTTCTATAATTTTTTAGACATTGAGGTGTTAACTGTAAATTTTAAATTCTTTGCAAACTGATGTTAATTTTGTAATTTCATGTTTTTTATTTTAAGTTTTGAGACATTGGGATGATTTTTATAATTTTAAACTTTTCAGGGTCTTTTTTGGAATTTTAAAACTTTTTATGGTTTTTTTTGCAATACTTCATATATTATAATATGTTATCTACTTGTAATTTCTTTATCTTAACAAACTAATATCATTTTTATGTTTTATATATTTTATTAATATTAGTTTTTTAAATTGTTAAGCTAAACATGGTTCACATAGGATTAGGATAAGATATGATTATGATTAGGATAGATTAAGATATAAATAAAATATTCAAAATAGTGAAGGGTAATATTGACCATTGAAAATTAGAATTTGATTATAGATAAGGTAGTTCAAACTATAAAAGGGTATATTTGTCTAAAAAATTTTTCCGAACTCGTGCTTTTAAAGAGAGTACTAGGTTTTATGCGCGTGCAATGCACGCGGTTAAATATCATGAGTAAATATTTTTTATTTATTTCCGTACTAAAATTTGTTCCTCAGTTCCACTTTGATCGTTTTTGCTCACTTATGCCTTTAAATTTTAGCATTGTGATTATTATTTTTTTAATGTTTGTTTGAATGGGCTACACCAAGTTTAAATCTTTATGTTGATAATTAAATTGATAGGAAACAAATGTAATCTAAAATCAATTTGAATTTTCACGTGATTTGGACCGACATAAAACCAAGCTTGAAAGTATAATGTTGTAAAAGTAAAAAACACTTTAAAAAGTAGTGTTATAAAAGAAAGATGGATAATTAAAGCTAAAAAGTCAAGATGATAAATTAAAAGTGGGCTAAAATGAAACTAAAGAGAATATGAAGTTTGTTGCTAATTAATTGATAGACTTCAGAAAAAATCATTGACTATAAAGATTAACGCTAATAACTCTAGTATATTTTATATGATAAAAGCATCCACATAACCATATAAAAATATTTAAAAGAGTTCATAAAAATCATTTCTAAAGATTCCTGGTTTTCCACAAAAAATAATATATTCTATATAAAATATTCAAAAAATAAAACTTTTATTCTTTTTGTTTTATTTTTTTATTGAGTTAAAATCAATCCTTCTTCACATTAATCTTTTTCTTGAGCAATTGTAGAGTTGTTTCTTCATCATCTATATTGATTGTGACATCAGGCTAGAGCTGGATTTCTTGTGTAATTATTTTTCCCTGAGCTCAATCATGTTTTTTCTTCTCGTCTTACTTCACAAAGAAGTTGAATGCATTTTTGATATTCAACAAAAAATCTAGAAATACAGACATTGATTATTTTTGTGTTTCAATGAGACTAAATGTTAATTTCATATATATGAATTTTTTTTTGTTTCTAATTTATTTTTCCAAAATGGTTAGGAGTTATCTCTTTTTTCTCTGCAATAAATTCTTCTGATGTGCATCCAATAAGAGTTTCTGTCGTGTTAAATAATGTTACTTTTACTCTATCTATATCATTTTCCATAATGATCTGAACTAAATAAGTATATTTTTTATTATCAAATTGGCTTAAATTATAATGTTAATATTTAATCTTGATATGTTTATTTCATGAATAAGGGATATTACTAAATATTGGTACTACTTTATTAGTAATTCTGTGATTTTTATCATTTGGGTATTCTTATTAACATATCTATCCAATCTTCTTGTTGTATCCATTGCAAGCTAGAACCACAACTCAACTTTATTGTAAATAGTAGTTATCTTTATATTATTGGTCCATTAGTGTGTCTATATATTGGTAGAGTATTTTTAAGTTAAATTGTGTAAATTTTAGAGTAGGTCTTATAAGATCATACCTCTTTGATATTGTGATTATTGCATATATCAATAGTTTAAAATTGTATTGTAATTGTAAAGAGGCTTGATGAATATGCTTTTATATCATCAGCTTGTTCTGAATAAGCCATGCATATTAGCTTTAAAGTGCAATATTTTTTATTGTGTTATATATGTTTGCTTGGTTTATTTATCATTCTTTTATTTCTTCAATAAGTTGTATTTTTGTGTTGGTATATATTTTTAACACAATTTACGATAACATGCATATTTTCCTTATAAATTTGAGACATATATAATGTGAATTTTATGTTTAGTGACCCTTAATAAAAATTTTAGTAGTAAAACATGCTACCTTCATATTTAAATATCTTAAAATCTAATAGTGCTATTATGTACTTATCTTTGATCGTGTCTTTAAAAACTAATCCTTTATTAGGTAGTCATATCCCCAAATAAATTTACTTTCAGAGTCATACCATATATTGGATAAAGAAAATTATCAATTTTAATTTTTTTACTTATGCTATTGTAACTAATTATCATCCATATACATTTTGTCCATTATAGTAATTTCTCTCATCTTATCTGGCTTATTATATCTCAAAACATAGTTGATCAATGACTTCACTTTAGTTTCTATTGTAAGATTATTTATTTGTAATTTTATATTAAGTTTATGATTCATTTAGTATTTCAAGAATAAAGTAAGAAAATTTATACATACAAACTAAATTTTCTTGTATCTTTCACGATGAATGTTTTGTTAATTGGGACAAAATTGTTAAACATTTCTTCAAGGGGGAACTCATCGGTGCTCTTTGCTAGATATACATTTTGTCAATGTCAGTTCAAGTGATTCATGAATATTTTCATATTTTGGGTTTATTTACTCTATTTAAAAATAAAAAAACTTGATTTTTTAAAGGATATCTCTAAACTTCCTGATAGTTTTTTCATGCAAAATTCCTTGTATTTTTTTACTCTATAAATATTATTAACATCAGAGATGAATGTTTATACATTATAATCAATTAATGCTAACTTATTATAGTATAGTCTTTTGTTAGTTTTAAGTATTTTAGTCTTCTATCATTTTATATTGTTACTAATATTATATGTAGTTCCTTAAATTTATACAGTAATATTAATTTTTTTAATCTGACATATATTTTTTAAATTTTTATTCCTTAACTGAATAGTTTTAATCTATCGTAATTGTTATTTTTTATGTAGCACAGACACGGATCCGACACGGCCATCCGACACGCCGACACGAGACAAATCCTAAAAAATACATAGGATACGTGTGTTCGACACGTGTGTCCGACACGGACACGACACGACACGGCTTCATGTTATGTGTGTCCGTGCTTCATAAGTTATTTTTTTACCAGCATCAACTTAGACTACTTTTAGATGCAAAAAAAGGATGATAAACTTTAAATTGAAACTTAACTTTATATATCTTAATGAAATGATATCAAATATTTACTCTTTTCTTTGCCAAATTGTAGCATTTTGAGATTTTAAACTTTTGAGGGTGTGTTTTGTCATTTTTTAACTTTAATGTTATTTTTTTTGAAAATTTTAAATTTTATGTTGGGTGTTTGTAATTTTTATATTTTATGAGTTGGTGGTAAGGTTTTAAATGTTAAGATATTTATTTCAACTCTGAAATTTTGAGTGTGTTTTTTATAATTACTAAAACTTTGAGTTGTTTTTTGATAAATTTAAATTTTCAATGATTTGCTGATAATTTTTAGATTTGATGTCTACCAGTTATAAGTTTTGAAATTTTAGGATTTTTGCGATTTTTAACTTTTGAGGGAGTTTTTCTAGTTTATGTAACTTTGAGGTTATTTATTACAAATTTTAAGTTTTTAAGTGCCTAATTGTAATCCCTGAAATCTATCTATGTTGTTTGTAAGTTTTGAAGTCATTGATTTTATGGTGTTTTTTCTAATTTGAATTTTTGAAGTTGTTTCTACAATTTTAGAAATTTTGTGGGTATAATTGTAATTTTTAAATTCCTCGGGGGCTGTTTTTGACTTTTAGATTTCATGTTTGTTGTTTTATGTTTTGAAAAGTCACGGTGTTTTGAGTAATTTTGAACTTTTAAAGATATTTTGTGTAATTTTTGAATTAAATTCTTAATCTTATTTTTTTAAATTGCTAATCTATAGGTAGTTCATGTAGGGTTAATATAGGATATAATTAGTATTTAGATAGATTAAGATTTAAATAAAAAATTTAAAATAATATTCCACATAGTTTGTTAATCTTTTTTTAAATTGTTGAGCTATAGATAATTCCTGTGAGATTAGATAAGATATAATTAGAAGTACAATAGATTAAAATTTAAATATAATATTCAAAATAGTGAAGGGTAATATTGACCATAGAAAGATTTTCCTAAACTCGTTCTTTTAAAGGGAGTATGATATATACTAACAAAATACCGGGGTGTGATAGGATTGCAGTTCACCCTCGAATTCCGTTATTTGATTTATTTCGTTCACCTTCCTTTTATGGATAGATTATCTCTTTAATTAGGTGATAACGGGAGATGATCCAATTACCCTAATCTTTATTGTATATTCCAAATTCAAAGGCTAGGATATGACCATGTATGAAATTCACTATCATCTGCAAAACAACTATTGCCCTTAAAATCACTTTTGTGATAGTAAAAGTCACATGTGTCCTCATCTTATATCTTATCTGTCAAAAAGGAAATGTAAAAATTAAGATAATTAGATTCTCTTTAATTACTATCTATTTGGAGATGATCAAAATGTTATGCTCTGATACCACTTGCTGTGCACGGAAGCCAAAACCGATGTGATTCGAGGAACCAAACCAAATGCCGAAAGAAGGCCAAACAAACCAAAGTAATGCCACAAATACAAACAACCAATTTTAACATGGTTCGGCAAGTTGCCTACGTCCACGGGGCACGAAGGGAATGAGGTTTTCACTAATAGAAAAGAAGAGTACAAACTGAGATTATAAATCACTCAAACTAACCAATAAATCTCTAATTCTCTCCAAACAAAACCCTAAATGATAGCTCAGAAAATACCTCTTTTCTGTCCTCCAAATATCCTCACAACAAGCTTAAAGAATCCCTAAAATGTGTGTCGACCACACTTGACACCGTGGTCGACCAGACAAAACGATAGAAACCACATAAATCGATTACAGGGTCCACGGTCGACTGGACATGTTGTCGCGATCGACCGTTAAAAATCCAGAGACCACCATGTCTTGTGCACGTTCGTGATCGACCTCCGTAAAGTTTGCGAGCGACCGTGAAGCCTCCAAAATATTTCATGCTTCCCAGAACCTATTCTTCTCCAATTTCTTCGCCAAATCTACAATTCTTCAGCTCGGTGAAGTTTTCCCAGAACTGAATCGACACCAATATCAATCAAACGTCCCACTTGTTGCGTCCAGTACGAAGTGGAACAAACCCACGACAATGGACTCAATCCACAATAAGTCGAGACCAAAATGAGAATGTGATCACTCTCCAAACATCGATGTCTACTCACTAAACCGGCCGCATCATAAATGACTGCCTACGTATCCTCTTATCCATGGAATCAAGCCTTCACGTAGTTTACCAAATGGCCTTCAAAGGCCCTCAATCCAATAAAAGAGTTCTCAACTCTTCACTAACAAATCTATGGCTGATAGCTCTCCCAATGGCCCCAAAGTAAAACAAACTAAACACTTCCACCTGAGGTGAACCAATTGTCATATCCAAATCCAAACTATGTCCACCAGTTGCACTCGAATCAACCAACTCATCATCTGCATCCAAATCTAAATGATCCCCAAACTATATCACCTCAGCTGGAATCCCAAACAATACAGTATGATCTGGAGTATGTTGAGTAATCTCCACCTAACGTGAAGTAGCATCATACTCCACCTGCTGTGATATCCTAATGATCTGATTAACACTCTCCACCTGCCGAGAGTCAAAAGTGGCATACCTGTTCAGAATAAAATTAGAAGCCAATACCTGATAATCAAACACGTCTCTGAACCCTAAATGTGCAATCGGATCAAATCTCACATCCTCGATGTGACTAAATGTTGGGCAATCAAATATCCGAAGCAACCCAAAATCTGAAGTAGCTGTACCAGATCCAAAATATCCAAATACAGCAGTCGGCAACCTCTGACTAAGATGACCCAAATATGTCGAAGCTCTAAAACTCCTCTGCAATCCAATGCTCGACAACCCATGCCGATCCTCCTCCAGTAAGGAACAATCCATCAAAACTATCATCTCATCTCGTTATCCCAATATTTCCTCTCTAATGAAGTGTCTCAAACTGCCGTGAGCTCGGCAAAAATACAAGAAAGAACCTTATCAAAAATAGAATGATGGGTAACCTTTCTGCCAATACACTTCCCCCATCTGTTGTTGACTTCTAGGACTTCACACCAACAGGACTTGGTTGCAACCCACCAATGCCTAGAATAGTCCCCAACTATAGAAATCAAATACCGATTACCTCCTAATGATGCCTCCTTGGAAGTCCCCCAAATGCCTGAATGAACATCACTTAAAAGACCCCTCGATCAATGGATAGAAGTATCAAACTCCACGTCGGTCTTCTTGCTCATATAATGTGATCATAGGACTTCAATCTGCATGTCAAAGCACTCCTCAACAAACTATACATGACATAACCAATCAAATATCCTAGCCTCAACAAATGCCACAGTCTAGCCAAATCTACAGAAGTCATCAGTTCTCTACCAATCACCATGCTCCCAATCAAATAGTACAAATTCTTTCTACTGACGCCCTTCATCACAATTATGAACCTAAATGTGACCTTCAAAGATGCATCCTCTAATGTCACCTGATAGCCTGCTGCCTCTAAAATTTCAAGTAAAATGATGTTCTTCTTCAACTGAGGAGCGAACCTCACTTCATCCAACTCCCGAATCACTCCGTCACACATCCTAATATAAACGGTATCGATACCATTAATAGGGCATTCATGATCATTATCCATGAGCACGACATCCCATCTTTCTAACTCTTGAAAGCTAGAGAATCAATCCCTCCTAAGAAAAATGTGGTAAGAGGCACCCGAATCCAATATCCACTCTGTAGAGTCGGTGACACAAACTGACGGTAGTGCTAATGAGTAGTCTAAAGAATCCGAATCTGAATTATCACCACTAGTCTTGACAACATTCACATCTGAAGCTTGAATAGTTTTCCCCTTATTCTTCCCGTCTCGATCAAACAAATTTGGGCATTCGGCTTTCCAATGTTCATCCTCTTTACAAAAGGCACACCGATTCCTATGAACTCTAGAATGTACCCCTCTAGATTGCGATCTCCTACCACAATTTGGACTCTTTACTCTTGTGACTAATGCCCCCGCTACCGGCTCAACTGAAGTCTCATTATCCTTCTTTCGAAGCTGATAATTCACAAGTGCAGCGATGACCTCACTATACGAAAGAGATGCCTTCCCATTAATAAGAGTAAGAACGAATATCTCATATTCCTCGTCGGGTAAGGAACTCAATAATAACAATGCCTTGTCCTTATTTTTAATCATAATATCTACATTCGTCAAATCCATAAGAAGCTTCGTGTAGTGGTTCATGTGATCACCAATAGAGGTCCCCTTCTTCAATTGGAAGCGATAAAGCCTCCTCTTCAAATGCAAATGGTTTTCTACACTCTTTATCAAATACTTACCCTCTAGGATCTTCCAAATCTTCTTAGCCAAAGTCTCATTGATAACATCATATTTCAAATCTTGAGTTAAACAAGATCTAATCACACCACACGCCATTTGATTCATCTTCTTCAAAACCTTCTCCTCAATGTCGTCCGGTTTCTCGTCCAACTCTATGAATCTTCCGAATTTTGTGCGTTGAGCACATCCAAGACTTCACATCTCCAAAGACCAAAATTTTTTGTGTCATTAAACTTCTTCACATCTATCTTTATAGAGTGGATATTCAAACTTTGAACGGTCTTCACGCTGGAAGTACCCTCCATAACTCCTTCTTTCTCGACCCCCTTTCTCAAAACACTAACAAAACAATGCGTAACAAACAAAGAATAGATCAAAACTAAAAAAGAGAGAATTTTACCTCCAACTGAAACCCTAACAAGGGCCTCCGAAAGATTTCACCCCACACGACAGAAACGAGATCCACAAATAGGAAAAATCCCACCTTTATCACCAACTGAAGCCCTAGACGAACTTCCAAAGCGATCTACTCCTCTAATTAGCCCAAGCGTAGCCAAAGCTCTGGTACCACTTGATATGCTTTGATACCACTTGTTGTGCGCGGAAGCCAAAACCGATGTACTTCGAGGAACCAAACCAAACGCCGAGAGAAGGCCAAACAAACCAAAGTAATATCACAAACACAAACAACCAATTTTAACGTGGTTCGGCAAGTTGCCTATGTCCACGGGGTAAGAAGGGGATGAGGTTTTCACTAATAGAGAAGAAGAGTACAAACTGAGATAACAAATCACTTAAACCAACCAACTAATCTCACCAACAAATCTCTAATTCTCTCCAAACAAAATCATAAACAATAGCTCAGAAAATACCTCTTTTTCGTGCTCCAAATATCCCCACAACAAGCCTAAAGAACCCCTAAAATGTGTGTCGACCAAACTTGACGCCGCGATCGAGGACAAAACGACAGGAACCATGTAAATCGATTACAGGGTCCACGGTCGACCGGACATGTTGCCACGGTCGACCGTAAAAAATCCAGAGACCACCTTGTCTTGTGCACGTTCGCGGTCGACCTCCGCAAAGTTCGCGGTCGACCGTGAAGCCTCCAAAATGTTTCCTGCTTCCCAGAACTTGTTCTTCTCTAATTTCTTCGCCAAATCTACACAAAATCATTCTTTTATACAAGCATTGTTTCCACTTGTTACTATCTCCTAAGCTCTATCAATAATTTAACAACATAAGCTCCATCCAAGTTTTATGCACTCAAAATAAATAGGGCTGAACTTGAACCTTCTGATTCATTCGATTTTTTTCTAACCTCCTCGGATAGAATTATAACTATTACCTCATTCAGCTTCAACTTTTCCTTTCCTGCCGAGTTGCTGATTGTGGTCACGCAACCTGCCCAACTATCCGTCAACTATGATAGTATCAATAAGGCCTGTACTTCGTCATCAAACATGATGTCAATTGAGATGAGTTGATCAACAATTGTGTTGAACTTACTGAGATGCATCGTGAAAGAACATCATTTTGCCATCTTGAGGTTCAATAGCATTTTGACGAAATGCACCTTATTTGTAACTGATGGTTACTCGTACATCATTGCGAACGCTTCCATAAGCCTCACCGTCGTCTTCTCCTTTAATATATTATGTGCTACAGATTTTGCGAGGGCCAATCGGACCTACCCCAGGGCTTTTCGATCTAATATTTCTCAATCCTCGTCGGATTCCTTTTTCTTCTATCCTTTTTCTTTACCCATCAGCGGATGGTAAAGATCCTTCTGATACATATAGTCCTCCATCTGTGACTTCCAGTAAGCTAAGTCTAATCAGTCAAACTTCTCAATTTTAGATTGGCTTTCTTCTGCCATTTCTTACACACACAGATCTGAACAAGGGCTCTGATACTAGTTGATGGGGAATTCAAGCTACTCGACCACCTGTCAAATATGAACCCTCGTGCGGAATTTGTCCTACTGTATCTTGTGTTAAGAAGTGGAAAGATGAAATCACAACAAATTAAAAATATTGCAAGAAAAGAGAACACCGAGTTTTAACGAGGTTCGGCAACTTGCATACGTCCTCGGGAGCCACACAAATAATTTCTTTTATATTAAAGAAGATTACAAAACTTGCAAAAGAGAATATCTCAACTTGAGATCTCTTAAAAAGGAACAAACAGAAAAGCTATCTGTTGTTCTCTCAAGGCGTGAGTTTTTCCAACAGGAAAAACTCACTCTCACCTCAATAAATTGCTACAGGAAGAAACCCTTAAGTGTCTGAGATTTTTCTTCTCAAAATCTCGTGCTCAAAAGTCGGGGAGGAGAAGACGCTCACAAAACGCCGCCGCCAAACCCCCCCCGCCGCTCTCAAAAAATCCTCTCTGAGATTCTCCTCTCTCATCTCGTGCACAGTGTTCCCTTAAATAGGGAAACCCTAGCCAACAGCTGGATCCAACTGTTTCCCACAACACAGGCGAAGAGGGGGACTCCAAGCTCGCTTGATCAGCGCCACGAGCTCGCCTGCACGTCGCCCCACTTGAGCTCGCCTGAAGAGCTTCGACCTCGCCTGGAGAAAACTCGCCTGCAGCTCATCGACAACCTCGCCTGCAACTCAAGCTTGCCTGCATCTCGCTGTCGATCTTGCCTGAGCCGCCTATCTCGAGCTCGCCTGCAACCATCACAACCTCGCCTGAAGTCGCTGATCTCGCCTAAGTCTTCAACCTCGCCTATAGGGCCTTCGCTCGAGCTCGCCACGAGCTCGCCTGCCCTAGTCGTTGACTTCGCCTGCAGACTCGCCATCGCCTGTGTCGACTCGCCAGAAGCTCGTCGCCTCGTCTGCGTCGTCGACTGGACCTCGTCTGAAATCGCTCAAGCTCGCCAAGGTTTGGATCTACACCCTGTTTCCAACATGAGAGTACACTTGAGTTAGATTCAAATATTGATCTTGTATTTGATGTGATTCCCAAGTCTAAAATATTTGCTAAAACCAGCTTCATGTTTTCCTTCCTATATGAGCATAACTGGAATTTCGTCTTGCTAGTAGGACAATATTCACACAACCCAAATCATATTTATCTTCAGACAATTCAATTCCCAATAATTAAGTCTCCAAATATAGCAATCCGTAGTTCGAATTATTTATTATGTCTTCGACTCACAACAGCATAATTACACATTGCCCAACTCCAAACTTGGTGGCTGGTACAACATAACATCTCGAAAGTTAAATATGGGGTCCCTTTATTACTATTTTCAGTGTTTTAATTAGGCTAAGTGCAGCATACTAGACGCCCCAGCTAATAGATGCATATCATTTCCACATACTTTGACTGACATTTATGGCATTGGCAAGAAGCCTGCATATTGTGATGGCATGCTATAAATTTGATTCGCAACAGCCGCAGCAGCAACACTAGTCTCTCCAGTTGCTTTATTATTCGCATCGCATGTCACTAGCCACCTTCCCTGAAAACAGAGAGAAAAATATTAGGTGCATAGGAATCAAAGATTAAGGATTACCGACTTGTAAGTAACAAAATACGTTCCTTGAATGCGGCTCTCAAACTGCCAAACCTAAAAGGGTGGTAAGTGTTGTGGGTGTTGTGCGCAGCGGAATTCTAATCACACGAACAAGAACAAGGTAGATCACAACTAAACACAAGCACAAATCACAATCTCAGCAAGACAACGAATTTTACGTGGTTCGGCAAGTTGCCTACGTCCACGGTGCAAGGAGGGGTGAGTTCTTACTATTAGAGATGAAGAGAATACAAAATAGGGTTACAAAACTCACTCAAAAACCCTCAAACAAAGCTCTCTAAATCACTCACCAATCTCCCACAATTGGATGCAACAACCCTCTCTCAAAAACTGCTCAAAACGTCATTAATTAACCCTAATTAATCTTGTTTAGGGTAATATACGAACAACAAACGAAACGGGTCAAAAACCCAAAGCCCAGCTCAAACCTGAGTCGCGGTCGACCGCCGCGGC
>NC_033800.1:9274578-9299147 GCF_001876935.1 Asparagus officinalis | reverse complement strand
CGGTCATCGCGGTCGACCGCAAGGCAACGACAGAAACAAACAATCCTACAGGGTTTGACCAGTCGACCGCACGTGACGCCGCAGTCGACCGCCAAATGTCCAGAGACCTCCCAGGTCTTGTGCACGTTTCCGGTCGATTGTACGTAGCTGATCTCGCGATCGACCGCGAAACTTCCTGGCAGTTTTTCTGTCGTTTTTCCTGAGCTTTCTTTAACTGTTCACCAATCCTTCAAATCTCCACATCGGTGAAGTTTCTTCCAAAACTGAGCCGATATCAAATCATCCAAACGTCCCACTTGTTGTGTCCAGGATAAAGTGGAAACAACCCACGACAACGGACTCAATCCACAACAAGTCGGGAACCCAAAAGAGAGCTCAAACAATCTCCCCCATCGAAATCAACAAATCCAACCGGTTGCATCAAAAAGACTGCCTACATAGCCTCTTGCCCAAGGAATCAAACCAAATGTAGTTCACCCAAATGGCCTCCAAAGACCCTCAATATTGAAGAATATTCAATAGCTTCAAACAATGACCAAATTTCACACCTGAAATAACTTTGGTCAACATATTCGCAAGGTTGTCCTTCATGTGGATCTTCTCAAATATGACGTCTTCATCATCCAAAACGTCACGAACAAAATAGAATCTGACATCAATATGCTTCGTGCGTGCATGATAAACCTGGTTCTTTGCCAAATAGATAGCTGACATGCTATCACAATATACCCGAAAGGTCTCCTATGCAATCCCTAAGTCCTCTAACAATCCATGCAACCGCAAAGCCTGCTTTACAGCTTCAGTCACCGCCATATACTCCGCCTTTGTAGTAGAGAGAGCCGTTATAGACTGAAGTGTACATCTCGAACATACTGGTACTCCTGTCAATGTAAACACATAACCTAAAGTAGACAGACGCTTGTCAAGATCCCCCGCATAATCTGAATTCACGTAGCCAATACAATCCTGCCAATTCTTCTTATCCTTCTGAAAAATCAAACCAACATCCATGTTACCTTTAACATATCGTAAAATCCATTTCACGGCCTCCCAATGACCCTTCTCGGGGTCATGCATGTACCTCGATACCATGCTCACGGCCTGTGATAAATCTGACCTCGTACACACCATCACATACATCAATCTACCCACCGCACTGGTATATAGAACTTTCGACATGTAATCTCTGTTCTCAACTAAAACAGGTGATATATTAGCTGAAAGCTTGAAGTGGGGAGCCAATAGAGTGCTAACTGCTTTTGCATTGCCATCAAACCTGAATTTCTTTAACATTTTCTGCAAGTAACTCCTATGTGTAAGCTTCAATCTCCTATTCACTCTGTCTCTCTCGATCTACATACCTAATATCTTCTTAGTTTCTTCAAGATCCTTTATCTCAAACTCGGATGATAGCTCATCTTTCAACTTTCGAATAGCCGAAGAATTCCTGGAAACAATAAGCATATCATCAACATATAATAGCAAATATATGTACTCACCATCTTGTAGGTTGTGCATGTAAACACATGGATCATAAGAGCTCCTTGTGTACCCCTGACCAATCATGAAGCTATCAAATCTCTTATACTACTGTCGTGGCGATTGCTTCAAACCGTAAAGAGACTTCTTCAGCTTGCACACCAAATCTTCCTTTCCTGCAGCTTTGAATCCCAAGGATTATATCATGTAGATCTCCTCATCTAAATCTCTGTGTAGAAAGGCTGTCTTAACATCTATCTGGACCAAATCCAAATCCAGCTATGCCACAAATGCTAATAAAATCCGAATCGACGAATGCTTCACAACGGGTGAAAATACCTCGTTGTAATTAACGCCCTCAAGCAGTGCATATCCATTGAGAACAAATCTAGCTTTGTACCTAATATTCCCAGTAGAAGATCCTTTTTTCTTCGCATATATCCACTTGTAACCAATAGCTTTTTTTATCCTTAGGTAGCTTTGCAAGTTCCCAGGTGTCGTTCTTCTGAAAAGACCGCATCTCCTCCTCCATAGCTTCCCTCCACCTGATCGAATTAGAGCTAGACTCTACCTCCCTGAATATAGAAGAAATCATATCATCAACGACCTCCACTGATAATATATATACAACAATGACATCATTATTTCTAGCTGGCCGACGAATCACCCTTCTAGGTCTATTTGCTACAATAGACTCCTGAACATGACCCTACTCCTGAGTCTCACCATCCACTATATCCTCTAAATACCCCACTATCATCCCATCCCCTCCTAGTGTCACCTTTGTAGGAGACTTAATGGGTACAATGCTATCTGGAATGGGTGGAGTCACATCATCCTCTACCTACTGTGATATCTCTCGAATCTGGTCTTCCTCCACCTACCGAGGAACTTGAGGCCTCATTATGTATGCCTCATCAAATATGACATCTCTGCTAATGACTATCTTTTTGTCCTGTGGATCCCATAACTTGACCCCTGTATCACAGTGCACAACAACCTGTTCACGAGATTACTCGTATAAACCAACATCTCAGCCCAAAAGGATCTAGGCAATCCACTCTGTATCATCATACATCGCACCTTCTCCAGCAAGGTACGGTTCAATCTCTCAGCCACCCTATTCTGTTGCAGTGTCTCTCGAACTGTGAAGTGTCACCTAATGTCGTGATCCCGATAAAACTATAAAAATGGATCACTCTTATACTCTTCACCGTTATCTGAACGAAGAGTTTTCGCTTTTCTACCTGTCTGCAGCTCTACTTTCTTCTTCCGCTCCACAAGAATATCCAGGACCTTATGTTTATGCTTCATAGGGTATACCCAATTCCTCCTAGAATAGTCATCAATGAAAATAACAAAATAATTGGTCTCACCAAGTGATGTGTGCTTGGAAGGACCCCAAGCATCTGTGTGAATATAATCTAATATACCTTAGATGTTGTGAATAGTGGTGTCAAACTTCACTCTAGTCTTCTTCCCAAGTACACAATGCTCACACAGCTCCGTCTTGCAGGTCTTAGCACCTTTCAATAGCCCATGTTTCGCTAATGACTGTAGAGACTTATCACCAGTATGTCCTAATCTCATGTGCCATAGATTGGTAGCATCCTCCTCTGTAGTGATAGAAGCTGTCAGACCCCCTGTAATTGTGTTACCCTTCAAGTAGTATATAAAGTTTTCCCTGACTCCTCACATCACCACCATTGAACCCTTCATGACCCTCATAGTAGCATCCTCTAAGGTCACCCGATAACCTGCTGTCTCCAAAGTACCAAGAGAAATGATGTTTTTCGTCAACTGCGGCACGAACCTCACTTCTTTCAACTCCCTAACCACACCATTATGCATCCTGATCTGGACTGAACCAATACCACCAATAGAGTATACGTGGTCATTACCCATAAGCATAACATCCCCTCTTTCCAGCTCTTTAAAGCTGGAGAACCAATCCCTTCTCGGGCAAATATGATATGTGGCTCCTGAATCCAACATTCACTCCGTGGAGTCGACATAGAAAACCGATGGTAGTGCAGGACACGAATAGCCTGAAGAATCTGAATCTGAATGTTCACCAACAGCTTTTGTAATATTCACTTCTGAAGCTTGTATAGCTTTCCCCTTATTCTTTTCGGCTTTGTCTTTCAACTTTGGGCAGTCAATCTTCCAATGTCCCTCTTCTTTATAAAAAAGACATTGATTTCTAATAACACTTTTATAGCCACCTCTATTCTTCGATTTTGAGCGGCTGGCTTGGCGGCGGTTTGGACTACGGCCTCGAACTGCTAATGCATCTCCCGATGCCTTCTCGGAGGGTTCACCATCAATCTTCCTCAACTCATAATTCACCAACACCGAGGTCACCTCCTTGTAGCTAATAATTATTCTTCTATTGATCATAGTGAGAACGAACATACCATAATCATCTTCTGGTAACGAACACAAAACTAGCATCGCCTTGTCTTTATCCTCAACCATGATGTCCACATTGGCCATATCTGAAAGTAGCTTCATGAAGTTGTTAACATACTTCCTAATAGAAACTCCCCTCTTTATCTTAAACTAATAAAACCTCTTCTTCAAGTGGAGCCGATTCTCAATGCTCTCCGTAAGGTACTTTTCATTGAGCGTTTCCCATAATCCCTTTGTCGACATCTTGTTTATCACATCATAAATAAGATCCGGTATTAAGCATGACCGAATAACTCCATAAGCCCTACTATTCATCTTCTTCCAAACCTTATCTTCCATGTCAACATGTTTCTCTTGTAACTCAAAAGTCTCCTTTAAATTTTGTGCATTCAACGCATCCATCACCTAGCACCTCCACAAACCGAAATTGAACTTATCGTCGAACTTCAAAATATCAATCTTCTTATTATTGATGCTCAGACATTGTATCGCCTTTGTAAGAGACGAACCTAATATGCTTGCTTCTCCCATGTTATCGATCTAACTCTTTAAATAGAAATCCTTCAACGAATCCTTCGAACAAGCCTTAAGCCAAACCCGAAGCTCTGTTACCACTTTTTGTACGTAGCGGAACTCTAATCACATGAACAAGAACGAGGTAGATCACAACTAAACACAAGCACAAATCACAATCTCAGCAAGACAACGAATTTTACGTGGTTCGGCAAGTTACCTACGTCCACGGGTCAAGGAGGGGGGAGTTTGTACTATTAGAGATGAAGAGAATATACAATAGGGTTACAAAACTCACTCAAAAACCCTCAAACAAAGCTCTCTAAATCTCTCATCAATCTCCCACAATTTGATGCAACAACCATCTCTCAAAGACTGCTCAAAACGTCCTTACTTAACCCTAGTTAATCATATTTAGGGTAATATACAAACAACAAACAAAACGGGTCAAAAACCCAAAGCCCAGCTCAGACCCGAGTCAAGGTTGACCGCCGCGGTCATCACGATCGACCGCCGCGATCGTCACGGTCGACCGCAAGGTAACGATAGAAACTAAAAATCCTATAGGGTTTGGTCGGTCGACCGCACGTGACGACGCGGTCGACCGTAAAAAATCCAGATACCTCTCAGGTCTCGTGCACATTTCCAGTCGACTGCAGCTGATCTCGCGGTCGACCGTGAAATTTCTTGGTAGTTTTTTTTATCTTTTTTCGTGAGCTTTCTTCAACTGTTCTCGCCAATCCTTTAGTGGGTTCAGCCCAAGATAAGGCCCACATAAGGTTCACATGAATTAAAATTCTATCTAGATGAGAATTTGGATGATCTAATTATAATAGGAATAGATTTAGAGAATTCTATTTATAAGAACCCTGTAATTATTTTTTGTGAATAGTAACTGCTACAGTAACCGATGAACAGTAACCAACAAGAAGATAGGGGGGAGAGAGAGAAAGTAAAATTCCGGATAGCTCGGTTGTCTGATTGTAGTGATTCAAAAACCATTGTCTTTAGAATGACGATGTCATCAAGGGTACGGTCCTGGTATCTCTGTGAGTACTGGAGATTTTTAGTAAGACGGGTTTTAGGGTTTTGATGCCCTAGAGGTAACTGTATTTTCTCTTGTGATTTAGCTCTCAAGTTCAGGTGTAAGTTGGATGGATTATACTCTTGATTCATAGTGAAATATTTTACTCCGAATTGTCCCGTGGACGTAGGTACGATTTGTCGAACCACGTTAAATCTTGGTGTTTGCTTGCTTGTGGTATTTTCATTGGTGTCGTTATTCGTTTAGTGTTTAATTTAGCAGATTAATCTCCATAAAATCCCTAACAATAAGTATTGGGAAAGAGATGGAGGTGTAAACTATATTTTGAATTACAGTGATAATCTCACCTGCACATTATCAGTGCAAATCGATGAGGAAATAGAATGCACAAATTAACCCATAATGGTAATAAATATCAGATACAATACTCACCAGTGGCTCAAAATCAGGACTGGACAAATTGATGGTTAGATTTTTCGCCAGTACCAGAGCCTACAAGAAGCAAAGAAAGATGATCATGCATTCAAAGCACCCGTAAAAAGCAAAATGCCTATTACTAAGCAAAAGAATATAGATATTTGTGTTGGGAAGTTTAAGCTATTTGACCACCTATCAAATATGAACCCTCATGCGGAATTTACCCTACCGGGTCTTATGTTAAGACAATAGAAAAAATAAATTACAGAAAATTAAAAAATTATAAGAAAAAGAGAACATCGAGTTTTAACGAGGTTTGGCAACTTGTCTACGTCCTCGGGAGCCACACAAATAATTTTCTTTAATATTAAAAAAGATTACAAGCTTGCAAAGAGAAGATCTCGAACTTGAGATCTCTCAAAAGAGAAGCAACATAAACTATTTGTTCTTATTTCAAGGCGTGTGATTTTCCAACAGAAAAAATCTCCTCTCAAAATCGCTACAGGAACTCTCCTTAAATAGACGAGTTCATGTAGATTTCTTCCTTTCCTTTCCTTTCCTTTCCTTTCCTTCCTCAGTGAAGCCAACATGTTGTTTCATGTAGATTTCTTTATCCAAGTTACCATGAAGAAAACCGTGAAGAAAGACAATCTTCATATCTAACTGCTCAAGGTAGACATTCTTAGCAGATACCAAACTCAACATCACCCTGATGATTGTGAGCTTCACAACGGGGAAAATATCTCCATATAATACACTCATTCCCGCTATTGGAACCCCTTCACGACTAATCTGGTATTGTATCTCTTCCTTCCATCACTCTCCTGCTTGACCCGATAGACCCACTTGTTATGTAAGACTTTCTTCTGTGCAGATAGCGGGGCTAACTCTCATGTCTCATTAGAGTAAAGAGAATCCGTCTCTTCTTGCATTGCATGCTCCCACTGCCAAGATTCGCTCACTTGCATAGCCTCATCATAGTATTTTGGTTCTCCGCTATCTATCTAAAGTAGGTAGTCTAGTGACAAGAGATACATGAGATTCGATTTGGATACCCGGATGACCTCCTAAGCTCCTCGCCCTAGGTGTTTGCGGTGAAAGTTGCTGTTTTCATTGCTATCGAATCTATTACAACTTTAGTCGTTACAATAAACTCAAATAAAAATAAAGTTGATCTTTTTATAAGATCTCTTTACACAATAAAAAGTTTACAACTTTATCAAACAAACACAGAGATCGTTTATCGGTCTTCTGCTTGCGTGGGATCTTTGCCTGTGCCGGGGTTTATCTGTGGACCACCGTCGATCAGATCTGATTACTGAAAAATTGGGCAGAGCTTCGTCTATCTGCGAAGGGATCGAGAAACCGTAGCTCTTATCTCGGCGAAGCGAGATAATCACTCTTTTTAAGATTACCACAACGGGATAATCCTAAGGAACGAACCGGTCTGCAGATCTAACTCCTCCTCCTCTCTGAAATCTGTGCACTTTAAGTCTTCAGTTCAGCAGCGTTCCAGACTCGTTTCTTTTATAGAAGAGGCTGGAATACTTTGGATATGATTGGTCCAGCCTCCGATTAGTGTAAAGGACCTGTAGTTAGCTTCAACTCTTGGCTCTTTCGATTTTCAGTCTATTCGATGCTTTGACAAATAGCTGAAATCCTTCCGACGCCGTGTTTATCGTCTGGCCGTCGACGAAGTCTCAAATCTAAAACTGATGAGTTGAGTTTGGATCGTGTCATTGAGTTGACTTTGAACTGACTATCTCCGTCATGATATATTGATTCGTGTTGACTTTTTGATCGCAACGCGTTGACCGGCGTTGACCTAGGGTTACGCGTTGACCCTAGGGTTTCGAACGTCGTACGTTGACACAGTTTATACTCGTACGTTTACTGGAGTATACACAGTTTAAGCTCTTAAGGTATTGGAGCATGGCGGTCCCAAATGTTGGGGCTGTAGGACCAACTGTTAAAGCTGATTCATCTGCATATGTGGATTTTATCCTGAATTTGTTGGATGCTCAAGTCACGAGACCAACTAGTGGAGCTGGTGCATCAATGACTCGCATTTATAGAATTTTTAGTAAATTCTCAGCTATCAACGGGTTTGATGAGCCTTTACCGACTACTGTTTGAGTCGGGCTAGCATGCAGATTGTTTAGATCCGTTCTACACATAACGTTGTGCTAAAAGAGTTAACTGTTTTAGTGCTACGACATTGAATACGTAGACTTCGTCTTTCTCACGGGAATAGACTACCCGGTAACGCGTGTTAGGCGCTGACTTATCCTTACTTAGTATTCAGGATAAAAATCCCCAGACTCGGATTCTGGTGTCTTCTTCAATCGGTAAAAGACTAAACCGGCAACGCGTGTTAGGCGTTGACTCATCCCTACTTAGGCTTCAGGATAAAATTCCCCATGCGTGTGAGGCACGGATTATGGTGTTATTAATAACAACCTACCACAATGTTGAATATGTGGTCTTTTGTCCTTTTTACGGTCAAAGACTAACCGGCAACGCGTGTTAGGCGTAGGCTTATCTCTATTTAGGAGTCGAGATAAAGTTCCCCGTGCGTGTAAGGTAGACCTTGGTGTCTTTTTCAATCGGTGAAAGACTAAACCGGCAACGCGTGTTAGGCGTAGGCTTATCTCTATTTAGGAATTGAGATAAAATTCCCCGTGCACAAAGTGCACAGATTGGAAGTTGGGAATTGTGTCTTTTCTTAGAGTAAAGACGGACTGGAAACATGGAAGAGGAAGAATTTTATATTCTATCTCCCAGTACCTGAAGAGAAGAGTAAAGACGGACTGGAAACATGGAAGAGGAAGAATTTTATATTCTATCTCCCAGTACCTGAAGAGAGAGAATTTTATATTCTATCTTCAGTAGGAAAGGAAACTCAAGGTGGGATCTCCACCCTCAGAATCCGAAGAGATGAAACTAAGAGTGGGATCTCCACTCCAAGAATCGGAAAGATTCAAACGACCCTAACTTTTATAGGGTTGGCCATTTGATCCCAAAAAGAATCTCTCATTTATTGAGGAGAAAGCCCAATTTCGACCCTAACTTTTATAGGTTTGGTGGAAAAAGGAACAGAGGCAGATTTTCGTTTATCGAAAAGGAATGACTCGGTCTTAGTCCTAACTATTTATAAGCTTGACTAAGTGAGATTAGGAACAGTCCTAACTTTCATATGTTTGATTGTTCGAGTTGAAAGTGGACCTCTCGTTCATGGAAGGAATCGAGAGGGGACTTTGGTTGTGGTCTTAACTATAGGAGGGTTTGACCAGGTAGACAGTGAGAGTGGGAGTACAAATCATAGTGGGAGTTTAGTGTTTATCACTTTGTTCGTAATTATCGGGTTATCCTTAAGAAAATTACATATAGCGTTCTTCTGGAAACTTCCCATTACATGAATCATCCACCCCCAGCTTCTTTCTTGGAACTGGGTCTGACTTTGTACTCCGTTACATGTCCGGGTTATCCTTAAGAATATTAGCATAACATTCTCCAGGAACTTCCCATCAATGGTAGGAAACAGTTTAGACTCATATACCTATTGGAGTATCAGGGAGCAGTTTAACCTCATATACCGATTGGAGGATTGAGAAGCAGTTTATACTCTTATACTTGTTGGAGTCTAGGAAGGAGCAGTTTATACTCTTATACTTATCGGAGTGATGCCGTTCTTATTTGGCTTATCCTAGCATTATGACGCCGGCTTCAACCAAGGTTTGGATGCTATTCTTTAAAGTAAAGCAAGCCTTTGTAGGATGAAGGATCCTCCTGTGGTACGCGTAGTACTTCGGATCTGTAGTATTGTCAGCTTCCTCCTGATTTGTGATGGGCGGCAGCTTGATCTTGTTGTTTTCAAGAAGGGTCTCGAAGATGGCTGGAACGTCTTCGTCTTTGAATGAGTACTCTTTTTGGAGCCTCGGATCCGAACTATTCTACTGTCTTCGGGACTGCTGTTGTGACGTCTGATTAATGTCAACAACTGTTGTAGGTGTCTTCCCTTCATTATGGGAAACGAGACTCGGATTCAGAGGGTTAATCATCGGTTGGCATCTTTCAACCTTCCTCCTTCTAAGGAATCGTTCGGCCTGCTCTCCACGCACCTTCAACTCTCTCCAGGTATTGAGTGGCTCTACTCCCATAACGTCCAAGATGTTAATAGACAAGTTGTTATAACAGGTTTGCAAGACGAATTCCTCCGTGACGGGATCCTTACAGTTCATTGCCTGATTGCGAAAGCGTTTGATGAAGGCATCCACCGACTCTCCGTCTTTTTGTTTCTCATCGAAGAGTGTCCTGATCGACACTTCGGCGTCATCATCGAAGAAATGAGCGAGGAACATGCTCTCCAGGTCCTCCCAGCTGTTAATGTTTTCGGGCTTGAGACGGCGGTACCAATTGAAGGCGGGCTCGCGAAGGGTGCCAACAAATGACCGGACCATCAGAGGCTCGTTGCCAGAGATCACTCCCAAATGAGACTTGAAATAGATCAGGTGCTGAGTGGGGGAACCCTTCTCGTCGAACGACGTGAAGTTGATCAGGTTGAACTTCGCCGGATACGGAATTGATTCCCATTCTTTCGGGTAAGGACACGGAATGCCGGTTTTCTTTACCTTTTGAGCAGACATTAAAGCATTAATTTTTCTCTCGAGATCCTTCATCTTTTCGTCCTCATCTATATCCTGTTTTGGGCAATTTTCGATAGGAATAATGCGACCACCCCCAGTGTTATCATCGTTGGTGAGTCCACCCCTAGCGTCGTTATTTTTAGTGGGGCCACCCCCAACGTTGTGTTCATCCACATCTGAATCGCTACCTGCTTGGTTAGCAGTGCTGCGACGGCTGGATTCACCTAGCTGATTCGACAAAGGTCGGACTTGTTGGTCGTACATTTGTCTCATCTCCTGCATAGCCATTTCCATTTTAATTTTGAATGCTTCTTTCTGCTTGGCTAGAGCATCCTTAATGATTTTGGCTATTTGCTCGGTGTTGACCATAAACACTTCCCGAGCTTGTCCTATGCTAGACGTTGTATCGTCAGAGGCGATTGCAGAATAAGAATCCGAGAGTTCGTCATCAGAATGTATTCCTTCATGGACACCCTGGTAATCATTACGCCCAACGGTTTCTAGCTAAAGCTGAGATATTTGCTGGGTTATTCCCGAACTAACTCTTCTTCCTGGAGAGAAATTAGGGTTGAAACCACTTGAAACAATCGGAGATTTTCCCTTATTGACCATGTTGATGGTAACTTCTGGGAATTCATCATCTCAAGCAACCGATCCTCTTTGGTGGAAACGCCTTGATTTGGGCTTCGTCGTTCCATCGGAGATTCTCTCGAATACCGAGACCTTCTGCGGAGCGGTCTTGGGTCAGCTACACGTTGATAATACTGCCCTGA
Organism: Asparagus officinalis; assembly: GCF_001876935.1. NCBI lineage: Eukaryota > Viridiplantae > Streptophyta > Magnoliopsida > Asparagales > Asparagaceae > Asparagus > Asparagus officinalis. The sequence continues at coordinate 9,287,862 of NC_033800.1, read as the reverse complement.
TAATTTCGGTACATGGACAGTGAGAATCCGCTTCTCCGGTACTTCTCTTTCGAGATTTGTTCGTACCCCCAGCCCGATAGTACAACTCATCGACGTTGCGATCAGAGTAACCTATCAGCTGTTTACATGAATTCTCAGGTATAACGCATTCTTCTGTCTGACGCGTTTTCATCTGAGTAAACATCGCCTTGTTGGCGTCTACAGGAGTCACACGCTTGGAATCACACCCTTGTGAGGGTGAAACCTTAACGAGCTCCTGGTTTTCTGCACGTACCTCCAAGCGGGCTGTTGTAGAAATTAATTTGTTAGGAGGTCGCGTACGACCCCTAGTCCGGATGTTTGCTCGAAACTCCTTTAACAGTCTCAAGCTTTCCTTAACAAGCACTTTTCCTCGATTCTCGGGTAGGGCACCGACACGATCCTTCAATGGGATTCTAGATTTGGAGAGACCCACGCTGTCATAGGGCTTCACCAGAAGTGTGGGAGCAGGGTCTGGAGTTGACGAAGGCCGGAGAGCAACGTCGCCTGCTTTTGCCTTAGGCGCTGATTTGGCTTTTGGCACCCAAACTTGTTTGGATCTCGGCGATCTCTTAACTGCCTCTTCCTTTTGCATTTCTTATGCTTTTCACACAAGGGTCCGGGCATGCACAAGCAAGGCGCGGTGCTTATGGATTCGCTCCTCGAGAGTAGAGCGAGTTCTTTTGACACGAACACATTCGTTAATTGGAGATTGAGAGGAGGATTCTGATGCTGGTCGTGGCGATAGATTAGCCACTTGACACTTTCTAAACTCCAGATCTGCTCGGTAACGGAGTCCATCCATTTGATCCAAAGCCTTGGCGAATTGGCGCGCGAGGCGTTATCGTTTCCTTTGACGTGCTCTCTTTGATAGAGTTAGCGCGCCTTCAGCAGTCGACTCCTTAATCGTGAAGGAGTTCAGATCTGCAGATCTGGTCTCATTGGATGCCGGCGGACCGTTGCAAGGTACAACTGTAGCATCGGCTATGGGGAGATCGATTTCTTGGTTCTTCAGATCTGGAGACCGACGGATCTTCTGGGAGGAGGAGGCCTTCCTGCACCTGCAAGGAGAGGCAGATCTGGAGGAGGAGGAGGAGACATACTCCTCGAACTTCTGCTGGTCGAACTCGTATTTGACCTCTTCAGCCTCGGGGATCTTGATCGTTGGCTGCGGCATGACAACCTCAGCAGCGAGGCTGTTGGCTCCCACTGTGGTCGCCTGTTTATTTGCGGTGAAAGTTACTGTTTTCATTGCTATCGAATCTATTACAACTTTAGTCGTTACAATAAACTCAAATAAAAATAAAGTTGATCTTTTTATAAGATCTCTTTACACAATAAAAAGTTTACAACTTTATCAAACAAATGCAGAGATCGTTTATCGGTCTTCTGCTTGCGTAGGATCTTTGCCTGTGCCGGGGTTTATCCGTGGACCACCATCGATCAGATCTGATTACTGAAAAATTGGGCAGAGCTTCGTCTATCCGCGAAGGGATCGAGAAATCGTAGCTCTTATCTAGGCGAAGCGAGATAATCACTCTTCTTAAGATTACCACAACGGGATAATCCTAAGGAACGAAACTCCGTTGCTTCACATAGTTTGCCGATTCACTTCAAGCGGTCGTCGATGTCAATCAAGCTTCTGTGACTTGGATAGTGACGTTCATCGTCTTCTCTTAGCTTTGAGCTGTTCGTGGAGACCTATAGGCAATTTTCGATGCCTACACTAGGTAATTGGTTTTGCACATGCAGTCTTCTCTGTTCTTTGGTGAGAATTGACATTATCTTCCCTATCTAGAAGTTCCTCCAAATCTATGTACTCGGATGCCCCCGCATCTGTAGTGTTACTCTCACTGCTTTGGCCAACCTTAGCATTGTCCCTATCCTTGTACATTGCATCCTCATTGAATATAATATCTCGGCTCCTGGTGATTTTTCTGTTCTTCTCATCCGAAAAATGATACCCAAACTCATCAATATCGTACCCAATAAATATGCACTTCAGTGACTTAGCTTCTAGCTTGTCTCTGCCATGATCACTGATGTGGACATATGCCACACAATCAAAGACTCTCAAGTATGAGAGATCAATCTTCTTGCCACTCCAAACCTCTTTCGGAATCCCAAAGTTTAATAGAACCCGTAATTTATCAGGTACGTTGTTGTATGCACCGCGTCTGCCCAAAAAAATTTTAGTAGACCTGTATGTAGACGGATGCTCCTCGCACACTCTGTTAGCGTTCTATTTAATCTTTCTGCTACACCATTCTGTTGTGGTGTCCCTGGAGTATTCCTCTCCAAACGAATCCCGTTCATAGCACAGAACTTCTTGAACTCCTCCAATTCATATTCTCCATCATTGTCTGATCTCAGACACTTCACTTACATATTTGTCTCATTCTCCACCATGACTTTCCACTTCTTGAAGATGTTGAACACCTCTGACTTGTACTTTATGAAGTATACTCATACCTTCCTCAAGTGATCATCGATAAAGGTGATGTAGTATGCCGAACCGCTAAGAGAAGACACACTAGCTGGACCCTATACATCTGTATGAACAAAGTCTAGCTTGTGAGCTTTAAGTGGTCTTCCATCATTCTAAAAACTAACTCTCTTTTGCTTCCCGAAGATGTAGTCTTCATAAATACTGACTTCTACCGAATCGATGTTGGTTAGCTTCCCTTCTGAGTGTAGAATCTTCATACCCTTCTCACTCATGTGTCCCAGCCTATTGTGCTACAGATCTGCACTCTCATTGCCTGCTGCAATTGTGAGGGTGTCACTCGCATGTGAAGTTAAGTAGAGGGTATCAGTCTTATTGCCTCGGGCAACCACCATTATACCGTTGAAGATTTTCCACGAATCTCTGGTAAATGTTGTAACATAGCTTTTACTCCAAGCTGGCCAACCGAGATAAGATTCCTCTTCAGCTTTGGTACATGTCTAGCGTTCTTCAGAGACCACTTGTAGCTCTTCAACTATATTTGTATATCACCTCTTCCAACAATACTACAGGGTTCATTGTCCCCCAAGTATACTTTCCCAAAATCCCCTGCTACATAGTTCTGAAAGAGCTTCCTATTAGCAATAGCATGGAAAAAGGCTCTCGAATCAATAAACTATGAATCAGAATAGCTATCCATAGCGAGAATTAATGCATCTTGCACAATATGAGTCTCCTGCTCATTTTTATCCTTCTTCGGTGCTTTATAGGTTAAAGACATGTTGCCCTCTTGGTCGCAGTTCTAACATTTCTATTTGATAGGTCTCACCTTAGAGTTAGACCTCTTTTTCTTCAACTTCGATCAATTCCTGTTTTGGTTCCCCCTATTATGGCTTTTGCCTCTCTGCTCGAGACTTAGGGCTAAACCTGAACCTTCTGATTCATTCGATTTTCTTCTAACCTCCTTGGATAGAATCATACTCACAACCTCACTCGGCTTCAACTTCTCCTTCCTCGTGGAGTTGCTGATTGCGGTCACGTAACCTGCCCAACTATCTGGCAATTGTGATAGTATTAATAGGGCCTATACTTCATCATCAAATGTGATATCGACTAAGATGAGTCGTTCAACAATCGTGTTGAACTCGCTGAGATGTACCATGAAGGAACATCCTTCTGCCATCTTGAGGTTGAAAAATGTTTTTATGAGATGCACCTTATTTGTAGCTGTCTGTTACTCGTACATCGTTGCGAGTGCTTCCATAAGTCCCACTGTCGTCTTCTCCTTTAAAATTGTAGGTTGTCTAAAAATCACAATAAATAGCTTATCCCCCATTAAACACCGATGATGGAAGTTACAATCTGACGACTTCTAGAAGGCTATAATTTGAAGACTTTCACGTAGATCGCTGAAGGTTACAATCTGACGACCTTCACGATAACCGATGAGAGCTCTAGTTCAACAGCATTCACAATCAACATCGGGAGTTACAATCTGACGACTCTCATATTCTCAAGGAGTCAAGACGAAGATTACAAGACAATGATCTTTGCAAACGCTATGACAAAAGAGATTACTTGTTGATAATCTCTCCAAAGCAAGACGTGGAACTCATCACCGCGCTCTAAGACCAAAATGCGGAGGTCCTCCCCGTGTATCAACACCAAAACGCGGAGGTCCTCCCCGTGTGGCAACAGTAAAATGCGAGGGTCGAACCCACGTTACAACATCAAAACGCTGGAGTCAGACCCGCGTTATAACATCAAAACACTGGAGTCGGACCCGCGTTACAACATTAAAACGCTAGGGTCGGACCCGCGTTTTTCAATGCCCAGTGGGTACCCAACTCCGCGTCTCTAGTCTAAAACACGGAGTTAGGGTCCTGAACGCCAACGTGGGCGTTTGACTTGTTCAAACATGAGCTGAACGGTTGTAGGAACTGTTTTTTCTTCACGATTTGAGGGATTTCCGCCCCACTTAGGAGTGGATTAAGGGGGCGGTTACACCCCCCTCAACCCCATTATGGAGAGAATTAAGGGGGGAGGTTACACCCCTTAATTCTATATAAATATGGGTAAACTCAATTGAGTTCAGGGGGCATTTTCGGATCTGGGACTTGGCAGCAAAGGGAGAGATCGGCATTCATCCTTTGGAGCATTCCTTGAAGCCTTCGGCCTTGATTTGAGAACCGATTCTTGGTTCAAATCAACTCTTTTTCAAGAGTTTCAAACTTGATCAGAGTTATCAACTCATCAAGAGTTTTAAACTTGCCACGCAAGTTCTCCACAACGTCAAATCGTAAGGAGAAGACATCGTTCTAGTGAATCAAGATGGTCGGATCGTTAATGGAGAGCAAACTTGACGCGAGCATTCGAGAGAGGTACTCTATCACCACCGTGAAGAACCCAGTTTTAAACAAAGGGGAGAATCAAATTCGTTCTCCTCTCTTTTGTAATCAGGAAATCCAATTTGTAATCGATTTTGAGAGAATACAAATCAATTTTTCTTTCATTTCTTTTGCTGCAAATTTTCTACGAACAAAAGATGGCGACTCCGCTGGGGATCAGCTTCTCTGACGAAGAAGTGGTGGCGCAATCCGACGTCATACTCATTGGAACGACCGTTGAAACTCTGATCATCAAGTTCGATCAAGCCAAGTTTGAGGAGGCTCTCTCCTCCGGATCCCTTAGCCCCAAGGCTATGCGCAAGATCCACAAAGTCTCCAAGGTGACTAAATCTCCAACTGTTGCTGGAGTGCCAAAGAAAGTCCTCTCCTTTGGCCAAAATTCATCAAACAGCCCCTCCTCTGAAGGACTAGGCTCTGCCTTTGCCAAACTCGTTCAACGAGTTAAAAACTCCACACCCGCATCAACACGACGTGTCATGGGTGGTAAAAGGCATACGACGGAGATAGATCCAATCAACGTCGATGATGCCCCTGCAAAAGCCTTAAAACAGACCAAGAAGAGCGCTGCTCGTCGAAGAAGAAGGTCTCAGCGACGAGCACAACTCCGAGAAAATCGATCCTCCAACCAACGTAAACTTCGCGTTCATGAGCTTAAACGCGACCCTGAGCTCCGCGTTTCTACTTTAGAACACAAGCCTCGTATTTATGAGCCCAAACATGAGCTTCCCGAGAACCAAACTAAACGCGGCCCTCAATGGTGTGTTTTACAGCCAAAACGCGGACCTCAAGCCTTTGTTGAACGCGAACTTCAACTTCGCGTTTCCCAGTCAAAACACGACCCTCGCGTCGACAATGAAGAACGCGACCCTCATGTTGCCAAACCAAAATGCGGACCTCGCATTTCAAGTGCTAAACGCGACCTTCGCGTTTCAAGTGCCAAACGCGACCTTCGCGTCTTAAGAGCCAAACGCGACCCTCGTGTCCCAAGTGCCAAATCCAATACAGAACCTGGTATATATCACGGAGCTTCGGGGCGCTACCCCGAACCCTGCCGGGGGGTATTCCATCCCCCCCGGTGCCAAACGCGACCTTCGCGTCTCAGGTGCCAAACACGACACTCGCGTCTCAGGTGCCAAACGCGACCCTCGCGTCCCTGGACCCCCGGCTTGCTGACCGGGCAGCGAGACCCCCGAATACTCTGCGTAGCGCGACTAGATTGAGGGGCGGATATAAGAAGTTTATGGATTCAAGGCATCTCAACCAGATCCATATTCATCAAGAGTCAGTCCTGTCCAATCATAGACTGGAGGTTCCAGTTCAAACCTCACGATTAGTGAGTAATTCTCCTCGAATCTTTACAACAGATTTGAGAGAGGTCATATCGAGAGAAAGACCGATGCAACAAGTCATTCGTTCATTCCAATATGAACGACTGATTCCTACGGTCCTTTCGAGATGTCAATACTGCTCACATGCGGCCCAACTGTTGGTGTTCAACCAATTTATGAATGTTGCTTTGCCCAACCAACAACGACGTTCTCACAAGAAGAAGTCTCTAGAGACCGAGTATCCTGAGGTTACTATCAATGTGATCGGTAGAGGGAATACCTCCGGTCCTAGCTCCAACGACTCTGAGACAAGTCGTTCACCGACCGTCAGAGAAATCGCTAACGAGTTTGAAGGAATCTACTAACGCACTCGGACGCGAATGGGAGCCATTCCCCTTGTCAACTATCGGAGGTTAGCCAGAGGAACCAATTCCGATGATGAACACTCAGCCATTGCAGAGTCCCAATCATCAAGATCTTTCGTTGAACATGAGAGCTCCACTTATATGACGGGAAACCATGACGATCTCGCAAAGAGACTTGATGAGCAGGAGGCCATGCTCAAATCTCAGCAAGAGGCCATCAATGAACTCATGGCCCTGTTGACTCAAATCGTCGTAAACAAGGCCAAATCTCAGGAGATAGATTCACCACCTAAGCAAGAATCTTCCAAGAGAGAAAAAGTGTTTTCATCCCGACCTTACACAATCAAAGGAAAGGGAAAAGTGGTTGATGTTGCTGCTTCTAACCAAGAAGCCCACAACCTAGAATCTTCCTCTGATAAAGGAAGAGAGACGGAGAACGGGCAGAATCTCTAGTCTGCCAAAATGAAAGAATTGGAAGCCCACCTCAATGTAATTGCCAACAGAAGCGAGCTCCAAGACGAGGAAGTTGTCAGACCCTATCCTGCCGAATGGGATGCAGCCCCTTATCCTCCAAATTTTGAAGTCCCGACGCTACAAACTTTTGACGGCACGGGATCACCGAACTAACATATTTATCATTTTAAGTCACAGACTGGGAATGTAATATCAAACGATGCCATACTGGCTCGATTGTTCATTGGCACCCTTAAGGGAGTTGCCTTTGAATGGTTCAGGAAACTACCTACCGGATGTATCCAAAGGTGGGCAGATTTAGAGAGACTCTTCCTGTCAAGATTTTTTGAAGAGGATATAGAAGTCTCCATTCATACCCTTCTCGCCACTAAGCAGAAGAAGAGGGAATTCGTCAAAGCCTTCGTCAAAAGGTTCCGAACCATGGCTCTCCGGTGTTCGTCAGGTATGACACAGTCTACTTTAGTAGAGACCTGTCGACACAACTTGCAGACCGACCTTCTAGCCCGAATCGGAGTTGCAGAATGTCGTTCTTAGAGACAACTAATCTCTCAAGGCGAACAGGCTCAAAAGATTATTGTCAGGATCAAAGCTGAAGAACAAAGTAGGCAGGATCAACCTGAACAATCAGACCAAGCCCAACCTTCTCCTGAGCAATCAGACCAAGCCCAATCTCCTCAGTCAGAAGGGGAAGATACTACGACCACTGAAGCTAATCCTCTTCAGTAGGATGCCGGATCTCTAACAACTATCACGTTAACAATTACCTCTGATAGTCAAACTCATTAGATAGTGGCCTACTCCTTTTCCCCCTTGCACTTGTTCAAGACTGGGGGTTGGTTTATTTGTAGTTCATTGGATTATGAGTAATAAAGTTTCTGAGTTGTTATGTTTAATAGAATACCTTTGTCAACCACAAAATCTACCAAAACTATCGTAATAAAGTTTCTGAGTTGTTATGTTTAATAGAATACCTTTGTCAACCACAAAATCTACCAAAACTATCATGTTAGCAGTTACCTCTGATAGTCCATCAATCTGCCAATCCTCTTTAATAGGATGGTAGGTCCACAAAACTATCACGTTAACAGTTATCTCTGATAGTCCATCAATCTGCTAATCCACTTCAATAGGATGGCAGGTCCACAAAACTATCACGTTAACATTTACCTCTGATAGTCCATCAACTTGTCAATCCGCTTCAATAGGATGGCAGGTCCACAAAACTATCACGTTAACATTTACCTCTGATAGTCCATCAACTTGTCAATCCGCTTTAATAGGATGGCAGGTTCACTAAAACTATCACATTAATGATCACCTCTGATAGTCTGTTTTCTCCAAATTCCCCCACCAATACTCTTCAAGTAGGATGATGGGTCTATTAAAACTATAACATTAATGATTACCTCTGATAGTCCATTCCCTCCAAATTCTCTTGTCAATCCTCTTCAAGTAGGATGGCGGGTCCACAAAAAACTGGTCCACAAAAAACTATCATGTTAACAGTTACCTCTGATAGTCAAACTCATCAGATAATGACCTACCTGGTGATGTGACTCTATTCCGACTTCATGGATAGTGCCTCACTAGGCGATGTGTCTTGTCTACCTCTTTTTATTCCCCTACTAAGTCTTAATCTAGACTGGGGGTTGGTTACTTGGGATTCACTAGATTAAGAGTAACGAATCTTTCACATCGTCGAGTTAACATTACACTTCTGACGATCATCATCCCCTTTCACATCGTCGAGTTAACATTACACTTCTGACGATCATCATCCCCACAGAGTATGCATTCAACTCGCATTACCTTCTGACGATCATCATCCCCACAGAGTATGCATTCAACTCGCATTACTCCCAATTTGTCACGTTAACAGCATACACCTCTGACAATCAACTTATCAATCCTTACTAATAGGATGATAGGTCCTCAAAATTGTACAAATCGTAATCTTCCCCAGTAAGACACTAAGTCTTTAAAATCTTATTCAAATCACAAGCATCAAAATTTATCACTTTTGATGATAAACTCACCTAGCAAGTTTCCCCAGCGAGACGTTAATCCCCAAAATCTTGTGCAAGTCACAAGTACACATTCCTGTCACGTTAACAATATACCTCTGATAACAATCCACTTATCAATCCTCGTCAATAGGATGATAAGTCTCCAAAGTTGCTCCAATCGCAACACATTCCTGTCACGTTAACAATATATCTCTGACAACAATCCACTTATCAATCCTCGTCAATAGGATGATAAGTCTCCAAAGTTGCTCCAATCGCAACACATTCTCTTCACGTTAACACCAAACCTCTGACAAATCAACTTATCAATCCTCATAAATAGGATGATAAGTCCACAAAGTTTCTCCGATCGCAACATTCTCTTGTCACGTTAATATCAAAAACCCCTGACAATCCACTTATCAATCCTCGTCAATAGGATGATAAGTCCACAAAATTGCTCCAATCACAACACATTCCTGTCACGTTAACAATATACCTCTGACAACAATCCACTTATCAATCCTCTTCAATAGGATGATAAGTCCACAAAGTTGCTCCGATCGCAACACATCCCTGTCACGTTAACATTGTACCTCTGACAACCCACTTATCAATCCTCTTCAATAGGATGATAAGTCCACAAAATTGCTCCGATCACAACACTTTTCTGTCATGTTAACATCATACCTCTGACAAAATTAACTTATCGACTCTCCTTAATAGAGCGATAGGTCCATAAATTTTAGTCAAGTTAACATCACACCTCTGACGATCAAACCAACTTATCAACTCTCTTCAATAGAGTGATAAGCCTATAAAATACTGTTAGGTTAACATCACACCTCTAACAGTCAAATTCCCCAATGAACTTGTTAATCTCTTTTCAACAAGAATAGCAAGTTTTTATTATAAAATCCCTAGCGGATTAAATATTTTCTGGAATTATCCTAGTGATAATAAAGAAAATTTCTGAATTTCACTCTAAGTGGAAATTCATACCAAGTTAATATTACACCTCTGGCGCTTCCAACTTTCTTTCAGTGTTTCAAATAACACAGGAAGAAATAATGACAAAGCCTACGTATTCAATATCATAGCGGGTCATTATTAATAACGTCAAAATCCATGCCTTACACGTATGGGGAAATTTATCCCGAATCCTAAGTAGGGATAAGTCAACGCCTAACACGCATTGCCGGTTAGTCTTTCACCGTAAAAAGGACAAAAGTCTATGTATTCAACATCGTAGCAGGTTGTTATTAATAACATAAAAATCCATGCCTCACACGCATGAGGAATTTTATCCCGAATCCTAAGTAGGGATAAATCAACGCCTAACACGCGTTGCCGGTTAGTCTTTCACCGTAAAAAGGACAAAAGTCTACGTATTCAACATCGTAGCAGGTCGTCATTAATAACGCCAAAATCCATGCCTTACACGCATGGAGAATTTTATCCCGAATCCTAAGTAGGGATAAGTCAACGCCTAACACGCGTTACTGGTTAGTCTTTCATCGTAAAAAGGACAAAAATCTACGTATTCAACATTGTAGCAGGTCGTTATTAATAACGCTAAAATCCATACCTCACACGCATGGGGGACTTTATCTCGATTCCTAATTAGAGATAAGCCTACGCCTAACATGCATTGCCGGTTAGTCTTTTTTCGTAAAAATGACAAAGTCTATGTATTCAAAATCATAGCATCAAGTCTAAGAGGGTTCATTCTCTTAGCACAACGTTACATGTGAAACGGATTCAAATAATTCACATGCTAGCCCGACTCAAACGGTAGTCGGTAAAAGCTTATCAAATCCGTTGATGGCTGAGGGTTTGCCAAAAATCCTATGCATGTTCGAAGGTCCATTAGCTTAATGGATACGAGCCGGGACTTGAAACAGATGAGCTAAAGACTTAGTTAAAAATACACGGAAGCCACTTCCATGTCTTAAGTCAAAACGCTAAGGTCAGACCCGCGATGCAAAAACCAAACACCGAGGTCATACTCGTGTTCCAAATTCAACATGTCATGCATGGCAAATCTCGTCAACCAAGATGCATTCAAAGCGAGTGCAGAGAACGACTCCTTTACGACAAGGAATCAACAGCTCCAAGATCAGAGTTGAGATCCAAAGTATTCCGAAAATTCGTCCCAGTCAACCGCGAACTTTCGAAAACTTTGGAGGGGGTTCTGTAGGCTGTCTAAAAATCACAATAGATAGCTTATCCTCCATCAAACACCGATGATGGAAGTTACAATCTGACGACTTCTAGAAGACTACAATTTGAAGACTTTCACGTAGATTGCTGAAGGTTATAATCTGAAGACCTTCATGACAACCGATGAGAACTCTAGTTCAACAGCATTCACAATAAACATCGGGAGTTACAATCTGACGACTCTCATATTCTCAAGGAGCCAAGACGAAGATTACAAGACAATGATCTTTGCAAACGCTATGACAAAAGAGATTACTTGTTGATAATCTCTCCAAAGCAAGACGCGGAACTCATCACCGCGCTCTAAGACCAAAACGCGGAGGTCCTCCCCGTGTATCAACACCAAAACGCGGAGGTCCTCCCCGTGTGGCAACAGTAAAATGCGAGGGTCGAACCCACGTTACAACATCAAAATGCTGGAGTCGGACCCGCGTTACAACATCAAAACGCTGGAGTCGGACCCGCGTTACAATATTAAAACGCTGGGGTTGGACCCTCGTTTTTCAATGCCCAGCGGGTACCCAACTCCGCGTCTCCAGTCTAAAACGCGGAGTTAGGGTCCTGAACGCCAACGTGGGCGTTTGACTCGTTCAAACACGAGCTGAACGGTTACAGGAACCGTTTTTCCTTCACGATTTGAGGGGTTTCCGTCCCACTTAGGAGCAGATTAAGGGGGCGGTTACACCCTCCTCAACCCCATTATGGAGAGAATTAAGGGGGGGCGGTTACACCCCTTAATTCTATATAAATATGGGTAAACTTAATTGAGTTCATGGGGCATTTTTGGATCTGGGACTTGGCAGCAAAGGGAGAGATCGGCATTCATCCTTTGGAGCATTCCTTGAAGCCTTCGGCCTTGGCTTGAGAACCGATTCTCGGTTCAAATCAACTCTTTTTCAAGAGTTTCAAACTCGATCAGAGTTATCAACTCATCAAGAGTTTTAAACTTGCCACACAAGTTCTCCACAACTTCAAATCGTGAGGAGAAGACATCGTTCCAGTGAATCAAGACGGTCGGATCGTCAACGTAGAGAAAACTCGACACGAGCATTCGAGGGAGGCACTCCATCGCCACCGTGAAGAACCCAGTTTTAAACAAATGGGGGAATCAAATTCGTTCTCCTCTCTTTTGTAATTAGAAAATCCAATTTGTAATCGATTTTGAGAGAATACAAATCAATTTTTCTTTCATTTCTTTTGCTGCAAATTTTCCACAAACAAAAATATTATGTGCTACAGATTTTGCGAACGATAATCGGATCTGCCCTAGGGCCTTTTGATCCAATATTTCCAGTCCTCGTCGGATTACTCTTTCTTCTTTTCTTTTTCTTTACCCATCAACGGACGGTAAAGGTCCTTCTAGTACAGATAGTCATCTTTCTGTGATTTTCAGTAGGCGAAATTCGATCCGTCAAATTTCTCAATTTTAGATTTGCCTTCTTCTGCCATTTTTTACACACACAAATATGAACAAGGGCTCTGATACCAGTTGTTGGGAAATTCAAGCTATTCGACTACATGTCAAATATGAACCCTCAAGCGGAATTTTCCCTACCGGATCTTGTGTTAAGACAATAGAAAGACGATATCATAGCAAATTAAAAAATTGTAAGAAAAAGAGAACACCGAGTTTTAACGAGGTTCAGCAACTTGCCTACGTCCTCAGGAGCCACACAAATAATTTCTTTTAATATTAAAGAAGATTACAAGCTTGTAAAGAGAAGATCTTAAACTTGAGATGTCTCAAAAGAGAAGCAACAGAAACTATCTATTCTTCTTTCAAGGTGTGAGATTTTCCAACAGGAAAAATCTCCTCTCAAAATTGCTATAGGAACTCTCCTTAAATAGACGAGTTTTCCTCTAAAAACTCGTGCTCAAAATCGTTGTGGAGAAGACGTTGAAAAAACGCCGCCAGAAGCTCTCAAAAATTCACCGTGAGATTCTCTCAATCAATTTCTCGTGCACATGGCCCTTTTATAGGGAAACCCTAGCCAGCTAGCGACAGCCTGTCGCTGG
>NC_033800.1:9242390-9274558 GCF_001876935.1 Asparagus officinalis | reverse complement strand
CCGCTTGCAGCCCGCACTCGAACTCGCCTGCGGAGCTGCGTCGACCTCGCCTGCGCTCGACTTCGAGCTCGCCTGTTAGCCTCGAGCTCGCCAGCACCTCGTCGTCGACCTCGCCTGCTTCAGATCTCTCTTGGAGGAGCTCGCATGCAATGAACTCGAGCTCGCCTATAGCCAGCCTTGCTTGAAGCCCTCACGAGCTCGCCTCCCGCTTCGACCTCGCCTAAAGTCGCCTGAGGAGCTCGCCTGAAGGTTTGGGCTACACCCAACACCAACAATTTGCACTACACACTAAGCGAAAACATAAAAGCGATTGGGAAATTATTTGAAAGTTTCTGGTGATTGCTTACACTGTCATTAACTTAACACACCAAGGGGGGGGGGAGGGCGGGGGCGGGGGGGGGGGGGGGGGAACTATTCATGGTCCTAAGCTAAAAGACCTGCAAATAAAGGTCATGGATCATTTGAAAACGAAGAGAAAATGTGCCAGAATGCATTTGTTCTTAAAATTTAATGGTGAACGCCAGTTTTCGAACCCTCGCAGGCTCAGCGGGTGCGGTTTATTAAAAAAAAAGAGCTCATAAAGTTATTGAACCTTTACTTATAGTCGATCAGATAGTGGAAACTTTATGTCTTTTTCCCTTAATTAAAATTAGTGGTATGTGTTCTTATATTCATTTATAGGGTATTTTAGCAGAATAAGATCCCAAAGGTCCTCAAGCCTGCATCATCTTTGGTCGTTTGTACTCAATCAGATACATTTCTTTTACCAATTAATTATGCCAACACACTATCCTGTTTAGAAAATAAGTAATTTTTTTGGAAATAGCATACAAGATACTGCAAGTGTATAGTAGGTAACTGGGCAAAATGTTACATATTAGATGTGTACTGCAATTGTTGTCCTACCAGATTGATACATTAGCCCAAGGGAGGCTGGAATATACATACTCTTCATACACGGCATGCTTATTAGATCACATATGCTTTATGTGACAATACATTTATTAAAACCATGTAGATTTATGGGCTTAAGTTAACATCAATGATAATGTTCAAATAAACATGATGTGTCGCTCCTTTCTCCTCTTATGAGAACTTCTATCGATGTTCCGAATGAAAAACATTCTAAAGTGAAAGATCAACGTGTGTCAAAGAGGATTATAAGAATGAGTATGAGAATGAAAATGTTGATGATCAAAGTAAAAAAATGATAATGATAATGAAAATGAGAATCATAATGAAAATAAAAATGATAATGAAAATGAGAATCAGAATGAAAATGAAAATGAAAGTAAAAATGATAATCAGAATCAGAATGAAATTGATATTGAGAATGAAAATGAGAATGAAAATATTTTAGGCAATGAACAACCAATATTTTAGGCAATGAACAACCTAATCAGTCCATGTTCATGAATTTGAATATTTATGATCCAAGAACTTGGGATAATTTGGACACAAAATCTAGAGATATATTAGTAAAAAATGACCCTATAAGAGATCTATTAGCCGAAAAAGGTCCTAAAGATAAATTAGAAAGATGTTTTTCTTTGACATTTTACGCTAGGCATTTATCAAATGGAGAGAAATGTGATGGGGAATGGTTAGTTTATTCAAAGGATATCGATAAAGTATTCTGTTTTTGTTGTAAATTGTTTAAAAATGGGTTTAAGAAAAGTTTTTTAATAAATGAAGGATTTAATGATTGGATACATCTTAGTGCTAGGCTTAAAGAACATGAAATAACTAATGAGCACATCATTAACATGAGTACTTGGCTTGATTTACGCATAAGATTAAAGAAAAATAAAACAATTGATAAAAATATTCAAGAGCAAATTAATAAAGTGAAGGAACATTGGAAGAAAGTATTACAAAGAATAATTTCTGTTGTCAAATATCTTGCTAAACATAACTTGACATTTCGAGGAACAAATGAGAGAATTTATCAAAATAATAATGGAAAATTTTTAGGCTTAATTAAAATGATTGCAGAATGGGATCCGGTAATGCAAGAACATGTTCGACGTATTGACCATGCTGAAATTCATTATCATTATCTTGGTCATAGCATTCAAAATGAATTGATAAGTATATTAGTTTCTAAAATCAAATGTGCAATAGTTCAAAAAATTAAATAAACTAAATATTTTTTAGTAATACTTGATTGTACTCCGGATGCAAGTCACCAAGAACAAATGACTTTAATATTATGATGTGTTGGTATTTCTACAAGCCCGATAAAAATAGAAGAATTTTTTGTAGAATTTTTAAAAGTAAATGATACATCTGGACACGAACTTTTTGAAGAATTATAAAATGTGCTAAAAACTCTTAATCTTGATATTGATAATATACAAGGTCAATGGTATGATAATGGGTCTAATATGAAAGGGAGACACCAAGGTGTACAAAATAAATTAGTTGATATAAATCCTAGAGCATTATACACGCCTTGTGGTTGTCATAGTCTTAATTTAACACTTTGTGATATGACAAATTGTTATGGGAAAGCAAAAGATTTTTTTGGAGTGCTACAACGCATTTATACATTATTTTCTCACTCAACAAAGCGATGACAAATTTTAATAAATAATGTAAAAGAGGGAATCTCCTCTAGGCTCCCGAGAGCCTCAAGGCTCCCGAGAGCACTGAGTCCACCCGAGAGGCCCACAATCAATGATATAAATAGGGAATCTCCTCTAGGGTTTTGTGTAGGGGAACAAAACGGGGGAAAAGTCTGCGGAAAGAAAAACAAAAGCAGAGAGGTTGAGAAAGTTTTCGACTGCAGAGGTGAAACAGAGGGTCAGCGGCTTTTGAGGAGTTTTTTCTTTAGGAGCCTTAGATCTGAGTCTTGAGGAGAGATAAAGAGAGATTCTACAAAAGAAAGGTTAATTTCTTTTGGGTAAAAATCAGATCTTTTTTTTTTCTTTAAGACGAGCTTGTGGAGTGTACAAGTCGTCGGTGTTCTTCTCATAGTGGAATCTCCCCTCACCCCTCCTATGGACGTAGGCAATTTTGTCGAACCACGTAAATCTCGTGTATTTATTATTTTCTGATTGTTGGCTATTGCTTGTAGGTTCCCTCAATATTCGGTCTTAGAGCTGATGAGAGAAAGAGTGTATATTTCACTTTGATGAAATATATCACTTTCGATTCTTGTTTCCTTTGAGAAATAAGAATTTCATTATCTATTCTCGTTTCCTTTGAGAAACAAGAATATAGAGGTTGACTTGTGCTTTTGTGACAACAAAAGCCAGGGCTCTCTCTCAGGTGATATCGCTTCCGTGGCGGTGGGCGTGACTCTGCGCCCAACAAGTATGATTATTTGGTATGATATATTATTTGCTGTTAACTTAGTTAACAAATATTTACAATCTAAAGACATGCTTATTGATATTGCTATAGATCAGGTAAAAGGATTGATTAGGTTTTTTGAGGATTATAGAGAAGTTGGGCTCACATAAGCTATGACAATTGCTAAAGAAATTGCTACTGAAATAGAAATTGATTCTGTATTTCAAGTAAAACATCAAATCCGTAGAAAAAGATAATTTGATGAGAATGTTAATGAGGAGACAACACAATCAGCTGAAGAATCTTTTAGAATCAATTATTTTTTGTATATTATAGATCAAGTTATTGGTTCACTAAAGAAAAGGTTTGAGCAATATAAAGCATATGAAGATATTTTTGGGTTTTTGTTTGGTTCAGAAAAGTTAAATTTATTAGATGATAATAATTTTAAAGCATGTTGTGATAATCTTGAAATTAAAATATAAAACATTTTCTGATCTTGATGGGAAAGATTTATTTGGAGAACTAAAAATCTTACGAAATATTTTACAAAAGAAACAAAGATGGCTATTGATATACTGAATTTCCTAAAAATACGAAATTGTTTTCTAAATGCATGTATTGCTTATAGAATATTATTGACTATACCTATTATAGTCGCAATTGCAGAAAGAAGTTTTTCAAAATTAAAATTATTAAAATCTTATCTAAGATCGACCATGTCACAAGAAGGACTAAATGGACTAGCTTGGATATCCATTGAAGATGATTTTATAGATAAAATTGATGTTAAAGGCTTAATTAGTGATTTTACAGCTAAAAATGCAAGGAGGACAATTTTTCGAATGTACTTTTTGATGCTAAAGGCTTCGATATCTCTTATGAAGGTAAGCACAGATACAAGAGGAACATAATATGCAAGTATTTCTTATTATGGACTATTTGCTCTATTGGAAAGCTTTATTAAGGTGAGATCACATGCATTTATCTTATCAGTAACATTTTATATAAGTGATCGAGAAGAGATGAAGAATGGACAATAGCACTTAAAAAGTATGTTAAAGACTATCCAGATGCAAAAAAACCAGGTAATATTTTAATATCTGATCAGTAACATTTTGTTCCCTAGCATTTTAGGGATTCAAATTGGAATTTATTGATATTTTGTATATAGAGAATGACATGTGTTTACTTTTTGCACAGTGCCCCTAAAATCTCAGAACCGGCACTGAGGTGACCTATCAAAATACATGGACGACTATGAAAATACTGTCTTGATACATTTTCTTCTGACAACAAGATGAATTGACTAAAAAAGCATCATCAAATTCCATTTCCTCCAATTTGAATATCAAAACTTGCGGTGTAATTAAAAAAACCCAAGTTAAAAAGCATGAACTTACCGTTTTAGCAGTGATGGGATCCATCTCGTTCAACTTTTTCATATAAATTGGGAAAGGATCTGTGATTTCTGGATCAAACATGGTAGCAATGAGATTATATACTTCAGCAAAGTTTGGCACCACTGCAGGACAAAAACAAAATTAGTTAACCTAACCAGCCCTAAACAATTGAACAAGAAAGTCACCAACTATCACAAAATGATCCATTGGCAGTGCCAGAAGTCAGAGAAGCACTAATGAAAATTTAAAAATAAAGGAGAGGGGGATACACAATGATATTATTTGAGATGCTACCGGTAGTTTTCATAAAAGAACTTGACAGTTTGGACAGATGGTAAATATAATACCGAGCTTATATTAAATTGTATACATTGGTTATATCCAAACTTGCTCATTATAGAAACTAGAAATTGATGTGAGCTTGACAAAAGCGAACAAGAAATGAACCGTGAAGCTTTTATTAATTCTTGGTATCACAAAAGTTCAAAATCCCCACCATCATATCCCATTTGGACAAGGAACAGTATGCAAATTAACTTTGATCTAGTGCATTGGATTCCCTTAACAAAATTGGTATTTGGTACTGATGGATCTTGGAGAGTTTTTTGTTGGCTTTTATGGGAGGATATATAAGAGAAGGTATACTTGCAAGAACTGAAAACTTTAAGCATTATTTTAATATAAGGTAAGGGGGATGGTTGTTTCAATTGAAAGAATACCGCAATAGCGAAAAAATAAATAAAAATTGCACCGCAACATTTTAAGTAAAAGTTTGATATTAAGTAGTGAAATATAAGGTTGTAATGTTGATTGGAGTTTAAAATGATAAAGCGTGTTAAAATGTGTACCGGCTTTCCATATAACAAGCATGGGTGCTTGCTCTTCTCATTAGGATCACATGAAAAAAAATATTTAATGATTTTCTAGAATTTACCAAAGCTTGAAATACCAACAAAAGAAATGACTGTCAGGAAAATTGGAAGAGTGGTGTAAAATTATCCAATTTGATTCGATAAACTGTTCATTGCTTCCCAGACAATCAATGCGAAATTAACGCTTCGACCAATTTTCACTCAAAAATCTGTAAACACCTGGATTTAGTGACTGCTGACTGCCTTGCTCTGGGGCCTCATGCATCAGATTTGATCTACTTGAACTGCCAGACCAAAAGAACTTTTGGTTGTAGATATCTGCTATCCCTGATCCGTTATCACCTAAATTTATCCAGTATTGAAATCAAGAACATTGAAATCAAGAACTAGCGCTACAAGATTATTATGGAAGAGCTTAGACGCGTGAGTCTATGAGTCAGATACAGAAGTTTTCATGCCTTCAACTCCAGAAAGGATGGCAGGGTAGTTCGAGGACATTGAGTCGCTACTGGAGGCGTAACCCATGAGCATAGCTTTTTCATCCCATGAAGCGCATGGAGGCATGTAGCAACCAGATGGAGAAGGGAAAGCCACAGATGCTTGGATTGGCAACATGGCTATCAGGGATTCAAATAACTCAGTCAGTTTCACAGGATGAGGTATAGTTTAGAGTTTAATTGCAGGCAGACGCCCTGTAGTCATTTTTTTACTCTTTTACCCTCAGGAGGTCTATTTGTCAAAAAACAAACTTTTCTTTCTCAGGGGCTCTATCTGCAACAGTAGGTCTATCTGCAATTAACCCCGTCATTTATTCAAGTAACTGACTTGGTCTGTGAAAATATGCTACAAACCATCTTCAGAGGATTTCTGCGAATAAGCATGATTGCGCCTAGGAAGGGGAGGAGGCACGTGTGCCATTAACCCATTCTTTTGAACCTTCAAAAAGTATTTCTGCGCGTGACTGCGAATCTAAAAACAACAAATAACTATGGTAACATTCAAATTATAAAATCAAAAAAAGGAAGAACACTTGTTAGTTTAATGAATCCCGACATGGTGAAGCATGAGCAGGTACTGAGGGCGTAAAAGATGGTGGGAAGAGATATAACAAGTAGGAAACTATAAATTGCAGCAGCTCGTACATGTATGTGTATAAATGCATGAAACGAAGAATTTCGTACCACACCATAAGTGCTGAATTGGGTTCAATGCTATATTATTCATGCACTTTGGAGCCAATTAGTTGATTGTGTGTATCAACAGAGTGTTGTGCGCAGCGGAAATTTCGGCAGAGTTTTTGGTGCACAATAAGAGAGAAAGATCGATAAGAATTCTTGTTTCTCAAAGGGAACAAGAATCTGAAAGCCTAATATCCCATCAAAGTGGGATATTAGCTCTTCCTCTCGTCAGCTCTAGGACTGCGCGTCGAGGGATCCTAAAAACTATTACAATGGCCACAAACTCAAACAAACCAATTTTTACGTGGTTCGGCAAACTGCCTATGTCCACGGGGCAAGGAGGGGGGATCTACTATTAGAGGGGAGAGAATACAACTAGGGTTTACAATCACTCAATCTAAACCCTCAAACTAATTCTCCAATCTCTCACAAAAAAGGCTCTCTCAAAACAGTCAAAAAAACATCTATTTCTCCTATTGCACGCACCCCAAGACCCTGTCAAAGCCTTGCACGCCGCCAAATAAAGGAGCCTCTGTTCTTTTGCACTGCTGCGCCTCTTTTCTTCCCTCTCAATCTTGTACAGCCGCAGGTTTTTGATTTCCCCTCACCTCACACACAAAAACCTAGGAAGAACTAGGTATATATAGTAGTTAAGTACCGGGTGGGCCTTTTAACCGCTGAACAAACCTCAGCTTTCAGCAATTCTCTCTTCACGTGAGTCTTCAAGTGTTCACGAGAACACCTCACACGAAAAACCCTTCACGTGTCCACTGGCCCCCACCCTATCACATTCACAACCCCAAATATTATAGTCCCACATCAGGAACTACAAACAGTTGAATGTTTTAAAATGATAACTTAAGGCTCAAGTGTAGCATCAGCCTTTTGGTTATAACATTTTGGGCTTTGCTCTATCTGAAGCTATTGCATCATTCGCTCTTATGTATCTGGAAGGGAATCCTACGTTTAAGTGATAACATTAAGGAACTTGATTGTAGAATGCTAACTCAAATGGCAAAAAGAGTTCAAGTAAACTAAGCTTTGTGTTCTTGATGCAAGGTTACTACATAAGACACATTTTATGTTTCAGTTGATGCGTCTTTGCTTCTGAGATAGGGCATGAGTTTTATGCCTATGGCAAATGCCCATGCCACCTCTTTAACCCAAGCTTCTTCCTCCACAGAACTGTCTGTGTAAATGCCCGCTCAAATATGCACAAACATGTTTTATATATTTCTCAATACAAAAGAGTCCAGTAGACATACCCTCCTTTCAGCAGGGAAAAGCAGCTCATGTTGCTGAACAAAAAAGAAGTTTAGGGTTGCAACTTTCAAGGCACATTTGAGAATGACATTAACTTATTAGCATTAGCTGTTAGTAAAGAGGTTTTACAGGATTCATTTAGGATTAAAAACAAAGCATATGGGGATTTTTTTACATACAAGGAGAAGGAAGAGCACATGATTGAGAAAGATCTATTTAAAAATAATATTCAATAGAATGACATAATTTAATTGGAACTTAACCCAAACCATGGTAACTCTATGAAGTTAAGAAACCTTATGATTGTTTAAGATGGATGTTTTGAGTACTCGTGTGGAAATTATAATTAAATCATCTACTGAAGTATATGTTCTGAGACCCAAGTTTATAGTATATCATCTCTGGTTGACCTGAAACTAAAAAAGTGGTCCTTCAGCTACCTATAATAGTAATGTTCGCTTAGCTGGTATATGGAAAATAATGGATGAGAACAAAACTTACAAATATAACACACATGTAACAAAGTCGAAGGAAGAGCAGTTATGAACTTCATTGAATACCATGGCAATACTGTGCCCATTTGAGACCAAGGATCTTAGTTCATGCTCCAGTTCAGACTCTGATGGAGTTTCAGCAACAGGTTTCTCCTTTCCTTCTACTATAACTGTAATTTCTCCCTTTGGATGTCGACTAGAGAATATTCTATTTGCTTCCCCCAAGGTGCCACGCCAAAACTGTTTCCAAGATGATATACATATCATTACCAATCTAAAAATAAAAAAAGCCATACAGAATTACAGATACACGTCGTGATACTAATTGCACATAATCACATTATAAATCCATGTTAATGAACATAATGAATCAGTAATGGTCAATGATAGTTCTATTTAGATGTTATATTGGCAACATAATGCTTACACCAAATATGAAATCATAAGACATGAAGGAAAAATGAGATGGAGATGAGTCTTTCTGATTTCTTATTGTCAAGAAGCACTATATGAAATAAATGGGATTCTCTGATCTTGCTAAATAAACAGAAATATATCCCCGTACTTGACTGCTTCCAATAACACATGCCCTAT
Organism: Asparagus officinalis; assembly: GCF_001876935.1. Taxonomy (NCBI): domain Eukaryota; kingdom Viridiplantae; phylum Streptophyta; class Magnoliopsida; order Asparagales; family Asparagaceae; genus Asparagus; species Asparagus officinalis. The sequence continues at coordinate 9,265,457 of NC_033800.1, read as the reverse complement.
TGACTACGAATTTTGATGTCTACCGTAAAAGGACACATGCATATATACATGCAGCCTACCTTTTAAGGATTTGTTTTGTCTCCGTGACAAGGTGTGCCATATCTGTATATTGCTTCCTAGGAGAATATATGGAGGTACAAGAGCTGAACCAAACTGGTTTCAGCTTGGTATTAGTTGTCAATATAAGAGAATATTGTTAATTTAGCATTGGCATGAAGAGAACCGAGTAATAATATATATAGGGTTATTGTGTGTGCACTAACTTTCATATGCAGATTTCAATATCAGAATCTGTACAAGTGCAAGTGGATATCGTCAATGCATTTTGAAGTGAAGAAAATGAAGAACAAAAGATAATGTATTTGATTTTTTCTTTACTTAGAATATTTGTACAAGCCTTGATCACACACACGCACACACACACAATTTTAGAACACACTAACACAGGCTTAGTGTGTTGGTTAACTATAGAAAGCCCCTATGTTAACCATTAGAATAATAGTTAAAACTTAATTATAAAAACTCATTATTTCTGAATTTTTGATCTTAATAGTCGACTAATTAGGATAGTAGTCGATTACTCATGTATATAACTCAAATACAAGTTTCTGTCTTTTTACAGTATAGTCGACTAATAGAGATTATAGTCGACTACTGAGATGTTTGACAGAACGCCAGAAGCACCGCCCTCGACACCCGAAGCACCTTCTTTCCCCGACATCTTACGCACCAACGAACGAAGAATAGATCCAAAACTAAAAAGATAGAGTCTTTACCAAAAGATCCCACCTTTATCACCAACGAAGTCCTAAACGGGCCTCCAATTTGATCTACTCCTCCAACCAAACCCTAGATCTGGAATCTGGGCTCTGATACCACTTGTTGTGCGCAGCGGAAATTTCGGCAGAGTTTTTGGTGCACAATAAGAGAGAAAGATCGATAAGAATTCTTGTTTCTCAAAGGGAACAAGAATCTGAAAGCCTAATATCCCATCAAAGTGGGATATTTGCTCTTCCTCTCGTCAGCTCTAGGACTGCGCGTCGAGGGATCCTAAAAACTATTACAATGGCCACAAACTCAAACAAACCAATTTTTACGTGGTTCGGCAAACTGCCTACGTCCACGGGGCAAGGAGGGGGGATCTACTATTAGAGGGGAGAGAATACAACTAGGGTTTACAATCACTCAATCTAAACCCTCAAACTAATTCTCCAATCTCTCACAAAAAAGGCTCTCTCAAAACAGTCAAAAAAACATCTATTTCTCCTATTGCACGCACCCCAAGACCCTGTCAAAGCCTTGCACGCCGCCAAATAAAGGAGCCTCTGTTCTTTTGCACTGCTGCGCCTCTTTTCTTCCCTCTCAATCTTGTACAGCCGCAGGTTTTTGATTTCCCCTCACCTCACACACAAAAACCTAGGAAGAACTAGGTATATATAGTAGTTAAGTACCGGGTGGGCCTTTTAACCGCTGAACAAACCTCAGCTTTCAGCAATTCTCTCTTCACGTGAGTCTTCAAGTGTTCACGAGAACACCTCACACGAAAAACCCTTCACGTGTCCACTGGCCCCCACCCTATCACATTCACACAGAGATGATCCTTTCTCCAAAAGAAAAAAAAGAAATTCCTCTGTTTGTGTTATAATAACGCTTTGTCATGTTCTATTTTATGAATAATGAAATTGATTAACCGCGCAACTATATGTTTTTTGCTAGATTAAATGGAAAATTATTTGCAGATTGTGCTAATCTTGTACCCAGACTAGTGCTGGAATCAATATCAGTAACGGGTACAAACTCCGATAGATATTGCAGAAGGGTTTGAGAATGCAATTTTTAATATCCTAATTTTTAGGAAATAATCAAAAGGAACAAAAAGCGGTAATAAAGCTTTGAAATTGCTCCTAAAAGAACACTACTTGCTAAGGAGGGGGAAAAAAATACTACATAGGAAAAGAACATTGATAAACTACAATGAACTATACCAACTATATAATATTAGAAACATCTCGACAGCTAGCCTGCTTAAACCTTCAATAGGATATATGATACCCAGGACTTCAAAATAATACTAGGCAAAAAAAAATATTCAACAGAAAAAGAGAAATAATAAAAAGAAACCTACCAAGCTGCAAGTATGCGTATATGGGCTATATCTGAGCGCTATTGACACTGAAATGCAGCTCAAGTGTACACAACTAGAAAATAAGACATGCGTTAGGAGTTTTTCGACATCATTTTACATTTAACCCAATTTTGGACCATAGGATTGTAGATGCACAATTCACATAATATACCTCCAAATCAGGGATCTTTATCGATACAGCATGTAGAAGAAAGTGATTTTAAAAAAATTAACACTGAATCAAGGGTCTGTAAATTAAATGGGTACCTGGATTACTGTCTTCGTACCAACAAAGTCTTCAATTTTCTTCCATTCACGGCCGAACCTGAGCATATGAAAAATACTTCAAGACTGTGGATCATAAACTTATAAGGTCAAGAGGTATTGACACCGAGAAAATGTAAAAAAGAAGCAACTAACACAGATGTAACTGACATCCTTTGAGTTCAGTTCATATTTCAAATTTTATCACTTAGTTCACCTCTTCTGTTTACCATATTCTTTACTGCTTATTCTAAGGCAAACTCCCTGTACATGTATTGCTTCACTATCATCGTCAATAAAAAAAAAATCCTTTATATCGAAATAATTACAAGAGCAGAGAATATTACAGCAGGAGGCCATCAAGAAACCGCTCATGCTCCTCCTCCGACCATCGTTCCCTTGATTTCGTGATCGTGTACGGCTTCCTCAGCTTCTTGCTTGATCCATCTGCATCCATTTCTCATACCCTCGAACCAAAACCCAACAAAAACAGAAAACAAACAGCAAAAGAACCCAGTATAACGAGGACCAAAAGAGAAAACAGAGGTTGGGCAGAGTGATGACAGTGGCATTATTGTTCGAGTTTTCTGTTTATGGTCGAAAATGGTCAAGTTTGGCAAGCAGAGAAAAGGGCGCATTGGTGAGAAAAAAGAAAACTTTTAGGAAAATTAGGGATTAAAGAGGGAGGGTAATGAAAAAGGTTAGGTTTTTATTTCTGGTGTTTTTGGGGTTTGGGGCGGAGGAGAGAACACGGTGGCTTTGGAGTTTGGCGGGAGGGTTGGCAGCGAGATGAGTTTGTGCTGTACAAAGAGCGCACATGAAGTTGGGAGGCGGGTAATAGTCGGTAGAAGTTTGTAAATAAACCCATTTCTTGTTGTCTATTTGCAAGCTAAATGTCACAAAAAAATCTTTTAGAACAAAATGGGTTGGTTGCACTTTAACACCGTAAATTTTCACCAATTTTAAACTCTCATGGTCTCGACTTTAGATTAGTCCCAGAAAACGCCTCAAACTTTCACCTCTTTTGCTTATTTTACGTCATTGTTCAGAGTTTTACTTAAAATACGTTGAGTGATTATTGCTTCGCGTGATTATGTTTTTACTTTTATATGTCGGGGTAAAAGTAAACCCTCCTAATTATTCCGTTTCTCCTTTAGATATTCAATCATCTATCTATTGAAATTTAAAAAAAAATTATTAGTGTTTTATGTTCCTGCACTTATCCAAATACTAATGGATTTATACAAAGACGAGGAGAAGCGATGAAGGAGTGAGAGAAAGAAATTTGCATTTGACCCTTCCCTTTTAAACAGAGGCACATGACCAAAGCTACAACTCCTTTTAAGCGTGAAACTCTTCTTTCTTATATCTTCTTCAGTATGACTCTTTAAAGTTGAAAACATGCTCATTATGCTCTTTTCAAATAAGCCAGCAAGTTGCAAGGATCGTACCATCCCCACTGTTTCTACTGCAAAATAGTGATTACACTCGATAATAGTTTCTGATAAGAATAATGCCCGCCAAACAAAGTATTCCCTTGCCTTTTAAACTGTTTCAAAACTACAATTCTCGAGAAAATAACGACTCATTTGTAAATCTCCAATCCTGTCGAAAATTAGGAATTTGCCAACTTAGCCGTTGCGTTGGGGACTTTTGAATCTTGTGGTGCAGAATGCGTCGTCGTTATTGGGCCTCACAAACCAAACACATGTTTGCTTATTGGACGAGAGCCCATGTGCAAGCAAGACGAACTAGACTCCTCCTTAGACGTTCAAACTTTTTCTAGCAAAGAACGGTCCTTAATCATGGAAGACTGGGTTTCAAAATAGACCATTAACGTAATGTTAGCCCAAAAAAGGAAATTAACTAACAGTAGGACTCAAAAGAATATGGGTGTTTTTGTTTGCTTTCTTAGGTTATTAGTGTACGGGTGTGTTTGGTAATCAATGTGTTTTTTTTTTTTGTAAAAAACACCACGCCATGGTGTTTCTTTTTCAAATGTGTTTTGAAAACACCATTTTGGTCAAACTAGTTTGACCATTTATATAGCGACAGTGGGCGGGCGGGCGGGCGGCGGCGGGCGGGTGGCGGGAGGCCGGCGGTCGGCCAACGGGGCGATCGGGGCCGGCGGACCTGCCGACGCGGCGGTGAACGACAAACCGGCGCGCTAGCCAGCGGGTAGCGAGATGCCGCGCGCCGGCGACGGGCGGGCGACGGCGGCGCGGCGCGGTGCCGACGGTGGCGGTGGCCGCAACGGCGACGGGTCGGCAGGCGACGGCTGGGGGTGGCAGTGGTGGCCAGCCGACAGGCCGGCCGGTGGCGGCGTGCGGATGGCCGGCGGGCGCGACGATGCGGTGGTGGCGGCGGCGGGTGGAGGTGTGCGCGGCGGTGCAGGGTCGGGGAGTGGAGGCGTGTGGGCGACGTGGGCGGCAGGTGCAGGGTGTCGCGACGGCCGGCCGACAAGCGAACGGCACGCGGCGCGGCGGACGACGGTCGGCGGTGCGCGGGGTGGCGTGCGCTGAGGGCGGCAACGCGCGGTTTGTGGTTAGCTAGCGGCGGCGGGTGGCGCGCGGCCGGCAGCGACGTAGCGAGCGGGACGACAGGCGACTTAGATGAAAAAACGGAATCTCAAAACACATTTTTGGTGTTTTGAGAAAAGTGTTTAATTTTTAGATTTTGTAAAGGGACAAGTTAAAAAACGCCACGGTTGCCAAACGCGGTTCTTTATTTTTGTTGAAAAAAAAAAAACAGAAACGGCAAAAACGCCATGGTTGCCAAACCCTCCCGTAGCTTTCTATAGTCTATATTTTATTTAATTAACACATATATTAGTTTTCATGTTAGTTTATCGTTAGCTTATAAACTCAGTTAGACTATGGCCTGATTGTTCTTAACAAATGTCTAACACTGACTATCACTTGATTTCAGATTGCAGTTACCGAACTAATGGGGGAAAACAAACAGTCGCCTAGCTTGGAAGGTACGTACATATGCTAATATTTAAAATTAAAAAATGGATGGTTAGTAAGTATAACCTTAATGCAGGAGATGCATCTGTGATTAACCCTATACCTTTGTTTTCTATAATTTTTATTTGGAGGGTAGTGATAATGCCTTCGTTTTTTGTCCCCCGTACTTTGAGGTTTAATAGGCCGTATTTTGGCCTGCAAAAATAGGCCCTAGCCCATCTATATTGTGAGGATCCCATAGGCGTCAAGGTCGATTGGATATGGGCTGGCCTAACTTCTAAGACCAAAATATAGAAAGAAGAGAGCAACATAATTGGACAAATTTTCAAAACCAACCTATTTACAAATTTAATCGCAGAAAACAACCCATTTCAAATTTAATTGCAAAAACCGACCTGGTTTCAGCCCTGGAGCTGAAACCAGGTCGGTTTTTGAAAATTTTTATCCGAAACTTCACGGGAGTTGAACTCCCGTGAAGTTTCATAGTTCAAATTTTTTTTTGTACTGGGAAACTTCACGGGAGTTCAACTCCCGTGAAGTTTCGAAAGTTTTTTCACAAAAACCGACCTGGTTTCAGCGCCAAGGCTGAAACCAGGTCGGTTTTTGCAATTAAATTTGAAATGGGTTGTTTTCTGCGATTAAATTTGTAAATAGGTTGGTTTTGAAAATTTGTCCCAACATAATTTTGTAAGAATTTAAGAAATATAATTGCATTATATTATTAGAACTTTGGCATAAGAAAAAAGTTGGTTCAGAATAAATGCAGATATGATGTGAGGGAACAAATCGTAGAGTTGTCTAAGGGGCTGTTCGTTTGGCAATTTTTTGTGGGAAATCAAAGAATAGGAAACCTATTTCCTATAAGGGGCTGTTTGTTTGCCAAAAAATAAGGAAATCAAGAAATAGGAAACCTATTTCCTTAAATAATTGTTTTATGGTTGTTTGGTTGGTTAAAAAAAGAAGAAAATCAAATAATAGGAGATGAGATGAGTTGTCACAATATTATTGGATGATGTGAGTGATTTTTTAAGAAAAGTTGTTGGATGGTTGTTTGATTGGCTAAAAAAGAAGAAAATCAAAGAATAAGAAACCTATTTCTTATAATAGGTCCTATTCTTGTGTTTGGTTCAATCTTAAAAATAGGAGATAAGATGAGATGAGATGAGTTGTCATTATATAATTGGATGATGTGACCCACACTTAAGGAAATCAATTTCCTTGTTTTTTTGGAGGAAATGAGTGGAGATGAAATGGAGATGAGATGAGATGAGTTGTTACAATATTATTGGATGATGTGAGTTATTTTTAAAGATGAGATGAGATGGGTTGGATGATGTGACCCATAAAAGTTGTTTGGTTTATTTTATTGGATGATATGAGATGAGTTGTTAGATGAAAATAATATTTTATTGGATGATGTGGATGAGTTGTATGATGAAAATAATATTTTATTGGATGTTGTGGGTTAGTTTTAGGGAGGAAAATGGTGGAAATTGCACTTTTTTGTTTTCCAATACTTAATTTCCTTTTTTTTTGTTTTTAGGAAACCAACCAAACAGCCCCTAATATTTGTTTTGAGATTGTTTGGTTGGTTTAAAAAAAAAAGGAAATTGTAAAATAGGAGATGAGATGAGATGAGTTGTCACCTTATTATTGGATGATGTGAGTGATTTAAAAAAAAAATTGTTTTGAGGTTGTTTGGTTGGTTAAAAAAATAAGGAAATGAATTGGAGGTATATTGTTGGATGATGTTTGTGTTTGGTTCGTTTTTAAAAATAGGAAAATAGATGAGATGAGATGAGTTGGAGGTATATTATTGGATGATGTGACATGTACTTAAGGAAACCAATTTCTTGTTTTTTTTTGAGGAAATGGATGGAAAGGAATATTTAATGAGATGAGATGAGTTGTCACAATATTATTGGATGATGTGTGTGATTTTTAAAAATGGGATAAGATGAGTTGTGATGAGTTGGATGATGTGACACATTTCTTGTGTTTGGTTTATTTTTAAATGTAAGAAATGAGATGAAATGAGATGAGTTGGAAGATAAAAATAATATTTTATTAGATGTTGTGGGTGAGTTTTAGGGATGGAAATGGATAAAAATATTATTTTATTGATTTCCTTGTACCGATTTCCTTTTCTTGATTTTTAGGAAACCAACCAAACGGGCCCTAAAAATAATGAAATTGTTATTTTTTTTGGGTTAATTCGCATATCCTCCCAAAATTTTTGCTCATTCACGACAATCCCCAAAGATTATAAAAACAAAACATTACCCTAGATAACTTTGTGCTTGAGCCCCTCTTTGTGATCATTAACTTTTCTCATTGGACCTCCTACATATAATTTGTAAATCACTAAAATTTACTTGAGAGCACCGAGGGGTATGTTGCTTGTAAATGACAAATGAGTAACTCAAAGTCTTTCTCTTCAAAATATTTTATTCACTTACAAATTGTAGGTGGGGTTTGATGAGAAAAGTTTAAAGTCTACGGGGAGTTTGCATAACGTTGCAAATTTCAAGGGGTTTACGTGAGATAAAACAATTAAAGGGGATTATTTGCAAAACGTCCCAAAACCTCAAGGTAAATTTATGTAACTACCCCTGAAATAAACTACAATAATAGTTCAAATAATTCTAACAAGTCAAAAAATGCAACTAAACCCTAAAATTAGACCGATGATGGGCTCGGCTCTACCAGAAGTGGGTAAAACAGTAAATTTGAACAATCATCGAGGGCTCTTGTGTCCAACTGGGTAATTATTATTTATTTGACAGCGACTCGGAAAGCGGCCACAGCGACAAAAAACAATCCACAGAAAAGGGTTTGGATTTCTTTCTCGTCCCCAAAATTTTCCCCCTTTAATCCCCAGCGCTCTCGGACTTGAGCTTGCCCTAGCCTCAATCCCTCGATTCCCCAATGTAAGTCCTCGCGATCTCTTGGATAGCGCTTCGATCCTCCCATCTAGCTCAATTCCTCGTTTCTCGATCTGATCCTAGTATTTTTTTTCCCCGATCAAAATCTCGTTTTTAAAGGTATTTTACTGATTATTTTCTGGTTTTCTCATTAATTCTTGGATCTTGTGGTAGGGATCTTGATTGTTGTTTGAATTGGGGTTGGAGGTTTGGCTGTCGGCAAAAAATGGGCCTTTTAGGGTTTCGTATTGTCGTGCTTTTCTTTTTTTATAAAATCTGGTAATTTTAGATGAAGATAAGCTGATGGGGATTAGAATTTAATGTTTTTAGTTGTCGGGTATTAGAATTGAGGTTAGTTTAAATTGATTCAGTCTTCCAATAATTTTGGTCTGTTTTGCGTTAACAGTACATTGATTGCTAACTGTCTAAAGAATTAGCTCAACAGGCACGGCCATAATGATTGACATATATTTGCTAATCTCTTTTTAAATTTTTTTTGGGTTTGATTGTTTATATAGGAGAGTTTAATGGGTACATGACATATATTTGGACCTTATTCTCTTCTATATGATTTATGCTATATCTTTGTTGTACATTTTGAAGGACGACCATGAGCGATGATGGAGATAGGACCTGCCCTCTCTGTGCTGAAGAGATGGATTTAACTGACCAGCAACTAAAGCCATGCAGATGTGGATATGAGGTAAAGAAATCTTTTAAATGTTCACTTTGATATCTTCTCCATACGAATCTCGCGCCATAACAATATGTTTAGTTTTAGTGTTTTCTCCCATGTTTGAAATGTTTTCTTTTTTTATTATTTCTGTGAACAAGTTAGTATGCAGACATGTTTGTGCTTATTACTGGATTGGAATATTGGGCCCAAATTACATTTTTCCTTTTATCTTGGGAAAATAGAGTTTATTAGTATATGCTGTGTGTTTATTGTTACAAATACAACGTAACATGCTCTGTCCATCCAAGTTTTTTTTTTGCATCTATATCGATTATTGAGCAATTATTTTGTCATGACCAGGGATGGATCCACTCTATGCACCCCACTTTGCGTAGAGGGACAAGGACTCTGCCTCCCATTAGGAACTATAGGATCCACCCAGTTTTAGACCCAACCCCTAGGCGAGCCCACTTATAAATCAGTGTGCACAGAACCAAATTGATCACGGCCCGACCCATTCAATACATGTTCTTAATGGGTTTTCTCAATACTAGTCCTCCAAACCCCTCATATTTTGAAATTAGTCCCTCAAGTTTTCATATTTTGAAATTAGTCCCCAAATATTTAAGTATTTTGAAATTGGATTTGGATCATCTCTACTACTAAAACGTAGTGGAGAGACAACTACAATATTACAACCGTTGTTTGTTTAGTGGATGGTTGTGATTTTCCTTTGAGTGTAAATTAGGAAAATAGTGCAATTCATGATGATATGATGAGTGTTAGATATGGAATGAATCATAACCATCCACTACATAAATCAACAACTATGATTGATGTAGTGCTCTATCCACTACTTTTTTGGTAGTGGAGAGGATTCAAGTCCTTTGAAATTAGTCCCCTAAATCTTCATATTTTGATTAGTCCTCCCAAATCCTATGTGTTTGAAGGGGCCAATTTCAAAATAATTAAAGGATTTGGGGATTAATTTTAAAATATGAAGATTTGAGGACTACTTTCAAAGTACTTAATAATTTGGGGGACTAATTTCAAAATATGAAAGATTTGGGTAACTAATATTGAAAATACCCAATTCCTTGTACTCGGGATCTCTTCTCCAAGAGAATCGCAAATAGCAATCTTGTTATCTCTCTCTCTCTCTCTCTCTCTCTCTCTCTCTCTCTCTCTCTGTGTGTGTGCCACTCTTTGTTCTCCAACCCTAGCAAAACACCTCCGACCTCACTGTCTCCTCGACTACTCTTTGGCGCCTCCAGCCCTTTGCCTCTAAATCTTCGTTTTCCGCCTCACTACCTATTCTTTGGTCCTCCTCTGATTTACCTTCTTCACCTCGCTGGCTCAGTTGCCGACATATACGAAAAAGATGTATTTGATAGTGTTACTAATGATGAGATTATGTATTTTTTTAAAAATATGAAAACTCATTAGGGATAGTTATAACTTTTTTAGTTAGCAATTATATAGTGACACCATTTTCCAAAAATCATGGATCCAACAGGGGTCATGAGGTAGCTTTTTCTTAATATAATTGGGAAAAATGTCTATGAAAAAGCGTAGCCGCAGAAAAATATGCATATGGACTTTCTTTATGGACACACACGTACATGGATTTTCCCGTGGGCCTCTGTCAATATGAAGAAGAATGTGATATATGTGTGGAGCTTTCCGTTCTGCTGTTGCAGAATGTTCTTTTGCTCATGAGAGTGTGGATGAGAGTAACAGTGTTGTTCTTTTTTAAAATTAGATATGTGTTTGGTGTTGGCATCATATAATGGAAATGGCTGAGAAAGAAGGTGCAGAAGGGCGATGTCCAGCATGTAGAACAACATATGACAAGCAAAGGATTGTCGGAATGGCTGCTAACTGTAAAAGGTTTGTCATATTCTTTATCCTTGTTGTACTGCAGCAAACAATGTATTTCATTATTAAAATAGTAACTGTTTGGATAGGATGGTGGCTGAAATAAGTTCGGAGAAAAAGCAGAAGCCCCAAAAGCCAAAAAGTAAATCCTCATCAACAGTAGAGGATAGGAAGCATCTTAGTAGCGTACGTGTGGTGCAGAGGAACCTTGTATATGTAATGGGAATGCCTTCTAATTTGTCCGACGAAAATGTACGCATCATTTACGGTTCATCCTATTTTCTGGCTGATCATGGCCAGTTTGATACTTCTTAGTTTTCACTAATTTTTGTAACAATTGTGGATTCAACAGATTCTTGAGCGGAAAGAATACTTTGGTCAGTATGGTAAAGTTTTAAAGGTGTCAGTTTCAAGACAAGCTGGCGCGACTTCCCAACAGGCAGCTAACAACAATACTTTTAGTGTGTAAGCTTAATTTCCATCAGTGTATGCTACTTAATTTCCATCAGTGTATGCTATGTTTTTGAAGTATTTTGTTGTTGTTGCATGTGAGTTCACTTAGTTCGGGGTTCACAAAAGGTTTTTTAAATCATGAAATGCACTGTTTTAAAAAGCTTCCGCCTAGTCTGCCTAGGCGTACGCCTAGGCCTATGCGGTACCTAGGCCGCTTAACTAGCGCCTAGCGCCTGGGTGGTACCTAGGCTGCTCATCTAGGTTTTGGGACTGTTTAGGAGAGCATTGTCTGTTTACGCAGATTGCACCCTTTACGTCTTGGTCATGATTTTCTATGGTCATGATTTTTTGTGTTGCAGCCTCCACATCTTCCAACCTCTTTCAAACTCCTTTAACCTTTAAATATAAATAGCTTCACTGCCTCCTCCGACCTTTAGCAAAACCTCCTTGACCACCACTTAAATGAAGAAAAAATCCGCATAGACACCAGTCAAACACCTAAGCTTTCATTTACTATTAATTATTATAATTAAAAAATAAAAAAGAAAACATCTTAGGCTATAGTCGTCGGGTCCAACGTCTAGGCATCCTAGTGCTTTCTATAACCTTGTTAGTTATTATTTTGGCTATTTTGTATTTAAGTATGCATGATTTATTGTGGATTTAAGATTGTTATCTTTTTTTTGGCAAACTTATATGAATCTGATACATATTTTTATCAATTATTATAATTAAATAATTTAAAAAATAGCCAAACGCTTAGGCGTCTAGGCGCTGGCTCAAACGCCTAGTCCACCTAGTGCCTTCAAACATTGATGAAATGTAAGAAAATAATGTTGTTTCAAATTACTTTCATTTAGTTAATGCAGATACAAAACAACATCTCTCTCTTTAGTCTTTATACGTCTTGTTTGGTTGAACTGAATGTCCATATTTGACAAAGATTAATTTAGAATAGAAGTGAGTATTGGTGCTAGTTGGATCTTGTTGAATGTGACTTATGATTGGAAGCATTTAACCTTCATTCTGGACCCTTCAGTAGGGAAGATATGAAACAAATTTACTTTTGAATCTGATGTTGATATTAGGTTGACTAAATGAGCCTTGTTGAAGTGACTCAAGTTGCGGATATTAGTTACTTACCAAGGTTACTAGCATTGTTTTATTTTCTTAAGCATGTTTAAAAATTCTCCTTAAGGAACCTATGCTTCTAGTGAAATAGACCAGAAGAAAAATCAAAAAAGAATTTTCCGTTTTATGCTTCGAGACATGTTGGTGAATCCAGATATGTATTTGGTTTTTCTTATTCATGGAATGCTCATCTGGATCACACAATCGTATACACGGTTCATTAACAATCCATATCGCAAAAGCCAGATAGCATAAAGTTGAAGGAAGAAGAGTCTTTAGTTTTGCTTTTGAGACGAACTATAGGCTTTAAAGTTTGCAATTTGTATTTTGAAGATTGAGTTCAGTTATGACTGTCAGCATGGATTTTTATTATCTAGGAAGTATGAGGTCAGGGTTCTGTATATATTATACTATCAGTCTGATAATTGTGTGGCTGTGTTTCTGGATATATAATATATATATATAATATATATATATATATATATATATATAATAAATATATATATATATATATATATATATATATATATATATATATATATATATAATATATATATATATATTATAGATATAGATAGATAGATAGATAAGAGTAGATAGATAGATTAGATAGATAGAAGAGAGAGAGATTAATGGGTATCATTGTCATAGGAGCCGGGATTTCGCTCCTTGACGCCTCTAAAATCACATGATTGAGCCCGACATTGTGCGATGATCCCGCTCCGTTAAAACTTAATCTACATATTCTAAAACCCCAACACACCAAGTTTGGGGTGAACCCGCGGCGTCGTTTCGACCCTTCATCCACTCGTAATCAATTTTAACGGTTTTAATGATAGAACTTTTCACATGCGCCTCGATGGCAGGGTCAAACGACGACGCCGATTCACCCCAAACTTGGTGTTCCTGTGTGGGCGGGTTTTAGAATATGTAGATCAAGTTGCAACGAGCGGATACATCATAATGTCGCTCAATCATGTTTATTTTAGGAGGCGTCAATGGAGCGAAATCCCCTCCTTATGACAAGGATACCATTTAATTTTCTCATATATATATATATATATTATATAATATATAATATATATATATATATATATATATATAATATATATATATATATATATATATATTATGATGTGCCCTGCTTGAAAAAAACATGATGAAGTACACGTGTATTTGTCAATGTTCCCCAAACCAAGAATTATAATTCGACCAAGCGAAAAAAGACCCTTCATGTAATGTGCATTTAAAGTATGATCCTTCCTATCCCTATATCATTACCATGGGTTGTAATGCACAGGCGCAAATTTGGTAAACCAGTTCACCATTGTAGCCATACTCAAAGTTGAGGCTAGTTGATAATGGAGAGTCAAAGCCTCAAAGGGCAGATTATCCATTTTCTTCTCTGAAACGTTTACATAAAAAGCGTAATGGCTACTTTCAGAAAGGTAAAATCAAATATTATTTTGGAGTACCTTGATAATGAACAATTTCACTAACAGATATATAAGAGGTAAGTGTTTAATGCTCCAAGCAGTTACGAACAATAATTTTTTATCAAGAGAATAACTAGGAAAAGCTAATGTAACTTGTTTGCATTTTTTTCTCTCTTTCCTGATCCATTTATAATCTTACTACTATGTGTTACAGGTATATAACATATGCCAGAGAGGAGGAGGCTGTCCGATGTATTCAAGCTGTCCATAATTTTGTATTAGAAGATAAAGCTTTGAGGTAGGTTTGCAACTAAAATTCCATAAGCAGTTATATGCCTTGTGTTATTATCAGCTCGGTGATGTTACATTTTTCATGCAGAGCATGCTTTGGTACTACAAAGTATTGCTACACTTGGTTGAGAAACATGGTACAAACAATTACCTTCTTTAGTGAATGTCTTTTCTTACTCCTGTTATAAGAATATGGTGAACTTTGGATATTCATTTTTTGTAATCTCAACTTGGGTGATTTCTTGTTGATTCAGACTTGCAACAATCCAGACTGTTTATATTTGCATGACATAGGTAGCCAGGAGGACAGTTTCACTAAAGATGAGATTATATCAGCATATACAAGGTATTTTTGTATGAGCAAACCATATCGAGGAAAGTGTTAGTATTATTATTCTTAGTTTTGGTTGAATCATTGTCTTCATATCCCTAGCTTTCCTCTGTAATTTGTTCTACTCGGAGCTGTTTTCAATATCCTGTTGTTTTATTGTTAGTTATTGTATTAGGAGTAGAGAATAAGTCATTTTAATATGGGTTTGATCCTACAGGAGTCGGGTTCCACAAATTCCTTCAAATAATTTGCAACCACGTGCTGGAAATGTGTTGCCACCTCCGGTAGATGACTTGTACTGTAACGGAGCAGTTCCCAATAAACAAGCAATAAAGAATTCCTTCAATGTAAGCCTTGGTTACTCTTGTTAAAATTCGAAGCTTGCACCCAGCCCTCCCCACCACGCCCGGCAGCCCAATCCAAGCAATGTTCTGATAAAAAAGCAATGGTTTTCTGTTGTCATAGCAGCATTTGTAGACAGCTTGACTAGATGAAGACTGCATTTTGTTTTCCTGACTGAATACTATGAACCAGGTTAAAAGCTCTTCCTTCGATACAAGTGGTGCAAGGTCTACTGTTCTTCCGGCAGCTGCGTCATGGTATGCTCCTTTTCGCTTTTTTTTACTTTCCCTGATGTTCCTTTTGTTCCTAAAACTATGATCTTCAGGGGAATGCGTGCTTCAAGTTGCCGGTCACCCTCTTCAGATAGCATAAGCTCTCAAACTTCTCTTAAGCAGAAGATAGAAGTCCTTGATAGTTCATCTAGTTCTTCAATGGTCTCAGGCACAAAACAGAATTCTGCATGGCATGACAATGCAATTACCCCTTCAAAGGTTCCTGAAGGAAAGTCTTTGGTGCACACAGATGGTAGATCTAAGCTCTTGGAACCTTTCAGACGTGGTAATGGGAGGGATCATCTAACAAAAGTATCAGATGTGTCATCTAGGTCTTCCCTGGATGTTGACCATAGTTCTATTTCTGCATGGGATGATGACATTCCGGTGGCCAAGTTACCTAATGGAAAGCAAACAATGCATGTTAACGACAGCTTTAGGAATAAAGAAATGTCTAGACGCATAAATGCAACATCTGTTTCGAACGTAGGAGAAGATATTATCTTGGATGAATCTCGTCATTCTGCATGGGATGATGACACTGTTTTTACATCTAACATG
The DNA here is from genome assembly GCF_001876935.1 of Asparagus officinalis. Classification (NCBI taxonomy): domain Eukaryota; kingdom Viridiplantae; phylum Streptophyta; class Magnoliopsida; order Asparagales; family Asparagaceae; genus Asparagus; species Asparagus officinalis. The sequence continues at coordinate 9,249,804 of NC_033800.1, read as the reverse complement.
CCAGCAGAGAGGCAGATTGTACATAATAATGACATTTGGCCCTCAGAGACTTTGGAGCCTGGTGTTACATTTTCTAAAACATCTATTTCAGACGTGACATCAAAGGCTTTGCCTGATGTAGCTCATGCTTCTGGAGTTTCCGTTAGTTGTTCATCTGGTCAGCTTGCCCTGCAACATGAAAACAGTGACAGAAGTCATACTGCATCTACTGTCAATAGCGGCCCCGTAAATATCACATGTTCTGAAGGTGTTGGTTGTGAATTGAGTAGCTCCTGTCTTGATACTAATATTACTATAGCTGTTAATGGGAATGCAGAAAGTTTATGCTTGGGGTTGTCTTCAGTAAATTTGGATACCCCTCTTGGCATTGATCAGATAAACCAGCATCAACAGCATAACTCAATTACTGATCAGCATGTAGATGAAAATTTTGGGAATTTAAGTTCGAGGCTGCATCAACATTATCCTGAAAATGGGGCAGAAAGCTCAACTTCTTTTCATGTGAATAATGCTCCTGTAATTCCTGATGCGCATGTCCATGGAAAGTTGTCTGATTGGAAATTAGAACCGCAGAAGCAAGTTTTATCATCTACCATAAATGGGATTGGAGATGCAACTGCAATTGATGATCCGAGACACAGACTTTCTGAAATTACCAATTTATCATCTTGTGCCTCGTATAAAAATTACTCTTCTGATGTTTCAAATTCAAATCAACTAACCAGCAATTCTCAGAGTGGTGTTAAACTGTTCTCTGATGGAGATTCTAGAATTTTGGGGGCACAAGTAAATAATCACTCTTTATATTCGAATGGATACCATGAGCAAATACCAAGTAGTTTTGTTAAACCTGAGAGCGTATGTGAGTATCCTAGTACTGGCTACACTGGCAAAGAGGTGTACTCAAGTAGTTTTGATAACATATTAAATATGGAGGGGACTGCAACTGTAGATACCAAAGAGGAACACATTGTATCAAAAATGCTCTCGTCAGACTTTGATATATGGGATAACTCATGGTCTTCTGCTAACGATTTTGCTAAACTTCTTGCCCAAATGAACAAACAGGAGGGACCTTCTAAACAGTCAACCTCATGGAAGCCACAAAATACTAACCAGTCCAGGTTCTCATTTGCGAGGCAGGGAAATCAATCAAACCTTGTAGACATCGCTTATAGGGACACAGGTTTTGCACAGCAGCAAGTCCCCTCAAATCAAGAGGCATATGGAAGTTGCTTTGGAAATGATTTCCCTGTCAGTAATTTTGATCATCTCAATGCGAGCAGCTCAACCATCTCTTCTGATACTAATGCAGGTAATCCTGTTAATATGTTGATCCCTTTGCTTTTGTTTAGATGTTTTTTAAGCAATTGTGAGGAATGGGCTTAAATTGAGCCTTAGTTGATTGCGCTAGGCTCTATTTCTTTACGATCTATTTCTGTAGGTTATTGCATCGTTCAGTTATCATACCATTTAGTTCCTTGCTATTGCCTTACTGTTTCCCTTTTTTACATGCTAAATCTTTTCTCGTTAATCGTCCCTCTTTCGGGACATAATTTAATAATACTCTTTTCTCACATCCACTATGATCTTATATGCATTCGAACATTTAGATTTTGACAGTTTTCATATGCTAATGCCACCAAGATGTAAGTGCTGTACAATGAACTGAATGACAATTAGCACTGTTCCAACATTTCATACATTATAATGTTAATTGAAGGATGCAACATAAAAAGTTATCCAACTCCCTGTATATGCATCTCCCTATTCCACTGTTAAATCTGTATCTGACTTCTCTTGTCTCCTCATGCCAGCAGAATATCATAACTGAGAAATGAGATGTGGATGAAACAGATAAGAGCTTAACAATAATAATAACTGACATTTAATCTTTTAGGTTAAGTTAACAGATTTGAACTTGAGTGATCTATTTGGCATAACTCAAAAAATTAGGGGACAGTTCAAAAATATGATATTCTTTTTTTTTTTTTTGGGGGGGGGGGTTCAAACTTGGGGGACTAAATATTAGACAATCCCTTTTTGTTTTTGTCTGGGTTTTGTCTTATAGATATTATAGGAAATATCTGAATTATGTTTATATCTCATTATTATAGATATCATTGTTTAGTCATGACTACATTCTCAAAAATATAGGAGGCAAGGCTGTTGTCATGATGTGCCAATAACCTGAAGAAAACAGTCAATTTGATAAGCGATGGGAGTAATGTTTTTTTAAATTGTAAATGAATTTTGAAATTATAGGCTGTTGGCTATGGCTGGCAATGGGCCATGTTCTGGACATGCTCACATATGCATGATTGCTGGCCCAAGCTTATTTTTTGGGCTGAAGAGTGGTCCACTTTATTCAAGTCTGAAGGTAAAGTGTAAAGGATAGGCCCAAACCCTAGTACATATAATGTGATGCATCCCTTTTGGGGTTTTGAACCACATTTTGTACGAGTCAAGTAAAAATATGTTAAATAAATGATTTTGCCTATTTATATTATCTCCTGGTCAAGTAAAAATATGTGAAATAAATATTATGTGACATAAATGGTTCATATATGCATTGTTATGCTTTTGAAGATACTAGTTTTTACACACGTGCAATGCACGTGATTTAATACCATGATTAAGTATTTTTGGCAGTTTGCGCTCATTTTTTTCTTTAAACTCTTACATCCTGATTATTTTTTTATGTTTGTTTAAATGAGATACACCCAATTTAAATTTTTATGTTGATATTTGAATTGACAAAAAACAAATATAATTTAAAAATAATTTGAATATTCATATTATTTTTGACAGATATGAAATTAAGCTTTATTTGAGAAAGTATAGTATTGCAAAGTGAAAAATATTAAAATAGTGTTATACAAGAAAGGTGAATGTTTAAAACCAATATGGCAAAATGATTGATTTAAAGTATGTTAAAACGATGCAAAAAAGAATATGAAGTTTATTCATAATCATTGATAGACTTCATAAAAAAAATATAAATTAAAGATTAATGCTAACTCTAGTATACTTTTATATGATAAAAACATCCACATAAGAATATAAAAGTACTGAAAAAAATTCATGAAACTCCCTTCTAAAGATTCCTAATTTCACTCAAAATAATTAAACTATTCTATAAAATATTCAAAAAAATATTGTTTTTTATTTCTTCAATTTTATTTTTTATTGAGTTAAGATCAATCATTCTTCAGGTTTATCATTCATCATTTCTCGGACAATTCTAGAGTATTGTCTTCATCATCTACATCAATTGTGACATCAGGCTAATTTTGTATTTTTATGCTATTATCTTTCCTAGGCTCGTTAATTTTTTATCATCTCATTTAACTTTACAAAGAAGTCAAATGTACTCATGATGTTCAACACAAACTGCTCAAAATATAGACTTTGATTTTTTTTTCTATTTTAATGAGAATAAATATTAATTTCATATATATAAAATTCTTTGTGTTCCTAATTTATTACTTAAATAAATTAGAAGCTATATTTTTATATTCCTCTAAAATGAATTCTTCTGATATGCATCCAATAAGAATTTCTGTTATTTCTGTTATTCATTACCAATTTCTCTTAGATTATAATATTAATATTTAATTTGAAGAACACAGTATGGAATTTATGAATACTTACTAATTTTTCTTATGTCTTCCATGGAGATTTTTTCTTTGATTAGGATAAAGTTATTAAATTATTTTTTAATGTAACTCATTCAATGCTTTATTAATAGATATGTCTTATGTTAATGCTAATTCAAGTGATTCATTGACGTTTTCTGAATTTTAGATTTATTTCCATCACTTTCCCATTTGCAATGGAAATAACTCAATTCTTTTAAAGTTATCTCTAAATATTCTAATAGTTTCTCCATATGGAATTCATTGTATTCTTTTACCCTATAAATATTATTAACGTCAAAGATTAAAGTTTCTAAATTAAAATCAATTAATGCTAAGGTATAATATTATAGTGTTTTATCATTTCTATGGATTTAAACATCTATCAATTAATGTTACGAATGTATTTTGGCTAACCCAACTTATTACTAAAATTATATGAAATTACTTTAATTTAAATAGTGCCGATAATTTTTAATCTATAATATTTTTAAAATTTTATCCATTAACCGGATGTTTTTAATCAATTCTTATTGTTTTTATTTACCAGTATCAACTTAGACTATTCTTAGATGCTGAAAATGGATAGTAAATCCCTAAATTAGAAATTTTAATATATATATATATATATATAGAGAGAGAGAGAGAGAGAGGAATATAGGTATGCTTGGTACCAAGCATAAAATTTGTGCTTGATAGTGAGGTGGCATATTATCCTTTACTCATTCAAATGAGGGGACCACATTCACATGGGTTGAATTTGGCCCCCCAATTGAATGAGTGGATGAGAATAAGACACCTCACTACCAAGCACAAAATTTGTGCTTGGTACCAATCATACACATTTTTCTCATATTATATATATATATATATGAAAAATACCAAACAATTACACTTTTCTTTGCCAAGTTTTAAAATTTTAGCCCATTTTTGTGGTTTTGAACTTTGAGGGTGTGATTTATAATTTTTAAAATTTTGAAAGAAATTTTAAAAAAATTTACTTTTAAGTTTGGTAGTTGTAAATTTTATGTTTCATGTGTTGGTAGTAATTTTTTAAATGTTAGTATATTTCTTGTAACTCTAAAAATTTGAGGGTGTCTTTTACAATTATTAAAACTATAGATTAATTTTGAAAAATATTAAATTTTAGCGGTCTACCAATCGACGAATTTGATGTGTGCTAGTTAAAAATTTTAAAAATTTAGAGTTTTTTTACGATTTTTAAATTTTGAAGGAGTTTTTTAAAAATTTTGAGGTTAATTTTGGCAAATTTTAATTTTTAGGTGTCTAAGGGTAATATCTTGAATTCATCTTATTTTATTTACAAATTTTAGAATTTTAGGGTGGTTTTTTATAATTTGAACTTTTGAAGGTGTTTCTATAATTTTTTAGATATTGAGGGCGTTAATTAAAAATTTTAAATTTAAATGTCAAAAATTTTAGGTGTATCTTGGTAATCTATTGAATTCATCTGTGTTGTTTGTAAGTTTTAAAATTTTAGAATTTTAATGTGATTGTCTGTAATTTAAACTTTTGAGGGTGTTTCTATAATTTTTGAGACATTTAGGTGTTAACTGTAAATTTTAAATTCTTTGCAAACTGATGTTAATTTTTTAATTTCATGTTTTTTATTTTAAGTTTTGAGACATTTGGATGAGTTTTATAATTTTAAACTTTTCAGGGTCTTTTCTGCAATTTTAAAACTTTTTATGGTTTTTTTGCAATACTTCATGTATTATAATATGTTATCTACTTGTAATTTCTTTATCTTAACAAACTAATATCATTTTTATGTTTTATATATTTTATTAATATTAGTTTTTTTAAATTATTAAGCTAAACATGGTTCACATAGGATTAGGATAAGATATGATTATGATTAGGATAGATTAAGATATAAATAAAATATTTAAAATAGTGAAGGGTAATATTGACCATTGAAAATTAGAATTTGATTATAGATAAGGTAGTTCAAACTATAAAGGGGTATATTTGTCTAAAAAAGATTTTCCGAACTCGTGCTTTTAAAGGGAGTATGATTTGACGGACATACTCTAGATGTGTCTCCTATTAGGTCTTAAATGACAAGTTGACCCTATGAACTGAAGGGTCAGCCAAATTGCATATAGCTGGAACAGGCATGGGCCTGCCTTCACTGGATGAATCAATCTTCACACTAACACAAGTAGAAGCTGCCGAAGTAAACGAAAGCCTTATAAATTAGAAATATTTATGGCTTTCACATGTCTATGAAAACCTTATAGAATATATAAACCTGTATATAGCTAAATGGAGAAATAGGGTTCTGCTTAGTTCGTCTTAAAATTTTCGTCTTTTCGATCAAGACGTTTTTGTTGTATCATGTAATCTATTTAGGCGGCCATAATTAAGACCTGTGACACAGACCCTGCACATGCTTAATACTTAGTGAAGGCATCCATGCCTCAATAGTCAGGAATTAGAATGCTATTTATTGTGGCTGTTCGCTTGCCATATTTGTATTAATGAGTTTCGTCACAGGTGAGACAGCTATAATTTGTAGTGTGGTGGCTAGTTCAAGCTATTAGCACCAGTTTTCTTTGTATCTCTTTACCTTCTTTTCATCTCTGCACTACTATTTAATGTGCCATCTAAACTTCTTTTGTTGGGTGGTTTATGCAAATACAACTCCGGTCTCTTACTTTTCTCATAAAATTTTGAGTGAAAATTATGTCTATTTTTTTTCCAAATGTTTTAGTTTACAATTGTTGTGTACTGTATCAATCCCTGTCTTTCTTTTGTGCTTTATGTCGTCATTTCTTATATATAAGTGCACAGGTTCTTTAACCCAATTACATGTCAATTTTTTTCTGATATATTATTCTTTCAGATAACCATCAGCAGCTTATTGGGTTTTGTGAGACTTAAAAGCATGCTTTTGTATTTCCTGTAGTAGCTAGATTTCCTCCACTCTACAGGGCATTGTTTAGTCTAGTACTTACGTGCTAGTGTCAAGTACATGCACATCTTTGTAATCACATTCTTAAATCTTTCCGTTGCAAGCTCTCTATATCCTTTTCATTATATTTGTTCAAATCAAATGTTTTGGGCTGTATCTTAAGTTTCTGGCTAATAATATTTTTTTTCTGCTTCTCTGTTGAAGGTATCATGAGGTCTAAAATATCTGCCCCACCTGGATTTTCTGCTCCTAATAGGGCTCCACCTCCAGGCTTTTCATCTCAAGATAGATATGTCCAGTCTTTCAGTACATGCTCAGGTTTTTACATTTTCAGCTTCCCCTCCTCCCTTCACCCTCAAGCTCGCACACATAAACCACACTCACCTGATGTTGACATTCAGTTTCCTTACTTCTTTATTTTTTCTGCAGATTCACAATTGCTTGGAAGTGCACTTCAAAATCAGTTTCAAGTACATGCGACCAACATTGTTGATGATGTAGAATTTATTGATCCAGCAATTCTTGCTGTTGGCAAAGGAAGGCTACCTATTGGAGTAAATAATACAGGATTAGGTTCCAGGCCTGCTTTTCACCAACAACTAAACACATCAGAGAGTGATGCAAGAATCCCGTTGTTGATGCAACAATCTATTTCTGCTAACCAGGACCCAAGAATTCCTAGCTATATTGGAGATAGATTCTCCCAACTCAATGATGCTTATACATCTTCCAGATTTTCAGCACAGAATTCTAGCTTATCTCAATTTTCACAGATACCACACCAGCAACCCTCACGCACTCTAAATGGCCAGTGGAGCGGTTGGAATGATATACAGAT